>NC_088624.1:953796-1270061 GCF_036013475.1 Columba livia
AGTGGAAACGCGTTAAAGGTGGCCAGCCGGCGTCCCCACACGAACACGACGCAGAAGACGCGGACTCTGCCGCCTCCCCCAGCTCTGACTAGTCCTCCCAGCACCGGGGGGCGCACGGAGAAACCACGGACCAGAAGGTGGATGTAAACCCACTGCAGGGCAGCTACACCGTGAGACAACCCTATAGCCGTGAGTCTTCCCGGGTGTGTGACGCTGGAGGTTACAGCGGCAGTTAAAGAAACTGAGGACAAAACCACAGGATTTGGATTTTTGACTGAATGACTTTGCCCCTCTCGGGATTGTCCTCCTACACACATGTGCCTTCGGAATAACAGCTAAAACCCACTGAATATAAAGCAGGAGTCCAGGCTCTCAAACACTCGGGTTGTCAGTCAGCAACAGATAATTCAGCTGTATTCTCACCCAGCCTTGCCCTGGTCACATCTATTGATTTGGTATTTGGACTTGCCGAGGCACGTTTTTCTTGTGTTTTACTTTAAGAGACATAAATACAGAATCACAGAATGTCAGGGATTGGAAGGGACCTCGAAAGCCATCCATGAGCACATTCCAGTCATGTGAGCTGTCCCACCATGTCTCTGTCATTGCCACCAGGTCATCATCTCCTGCCCTAACACGGGTTTGTAACTCCTCCTGCTGGTTCCCCATGCTGCACGCATTGGTGCGCAGGCATTTCAGAGAGCGAGCCGAGCACACCGGTTTCACTCCAGGGGGATGGGAGGCCTCCCAGCCTTCATCAGCTCCAGAGTGATGCCCTTCTAATGCAAGCCCAGCTACATCCCCATCCCCCTTCAAGTTGAGTTTAAAGCTCTCCAATGAGCCCTGCTAATTCCTGTCCCAGCACCTTTTGCCCCACAAGATAAACCTTTCCCATGTATCACTGTTTGGACTGGTGTCTTGTAAAACCAGCCGTTATCAGAGAACCCAAAGCCCTGCCTGTAGCACCAGTCCTGCAGCCAATTGTGTACAGACTGAATTTTTCTATCCCGTCCCATATCATCATCCAAAACTGGGAGGAGGGAAGAGAAAATCACTTGAGCCCCAGACCCTTTTACCATCCGTCCCAAGGCCTTGAAATCTCTTTTCATGCCCTCAGCCTGCGGGATGCAGCTTCCTCCCATCTGTCTGGAAGTTCAGCGGCGGGTAGGAGCGCGTTGGGTGCACCAGGCTGGGGAGCATCCCGGTGATGTCCCTGACCCAGCTCCGGGTAGACCGCACACTTCCCTACCATGAGGGTCAGCTCTGCAGACTGGTCCCTCCGTCCCGCTCAGAAGGGAATTGCCTACTCCAGTTACCCTTCTTTCTTTCTTATCCGAGGCGGTTTGAGGCGTGGGGTCAACTGCCTCCTTCTCTGTGACCTCGCGGGTGGGCCTTGCACCGCATCCTCACCCACCTCCTCTTCAAGACCCAGGGTCCCAAACCTGTTACGGAGGGGCAGCTGGGGAAGCAAACGGGTGGGGAGGGGGGGTGCCCACAGTCACCCGTATTTCTTGCAATGAAAATCAAGCATTTGTACAACCAGGCGGTAAGACTGCAAAATAAACACTTGAGACCAAAACTATATACCCAGCATTCTGCTTACTGCTTTCAGAACATTCTGCTTACCGCTTCCAGAACATTCTGCTTACTGCTTCCAGAAGAGACAGCTTCACAGCGACGGTCCAAGGGTCCCTTGGTGATGGCAGCAATTGGCAGAGGGAGGTTTCTTCCAAACTTATTGTAAATCCTGAAATTAAATTGCTAGATCTCAATTTCAAATATTTTTGCAAAGCAGTTATTGCCAATGTCGCAGCGGGTACAGCAGATTAAACACTCGACAGCAGCCAGTACTATCTTGTTTTTGACATTCATATCTATTTAACTCAGCTACTGTGTGGTCCTGCATTCCTTTTGGATGTATGGAATCTTGCTGGAAACCCAGAGTTTTCTTTGTGAATTCAGGATTGTCGGGAGAAGCGGAAAACAACGTCTGGAGTCATTTAACTGAGTTCACTGTCTGCATTTTCCATTGGAGACAAAACTTTCCCCTGAATAAACGTGCACATGTGTATGTTTGAATTACATATAAACCCATCTGTTAACCCAGGCATTGTGTGCATTTACACTCATTACTCACCGTCTTCTAAATCAATATCTGGATTTAGGAATTTCACATTTAAGTGACTAACTGAGCCCTTTTTGCAAAGTTGACCGGGGAAAGGCTATAGAAGGTATTTTCAATTTCAACCCAAACCCAGTAGGTGGAGAACGGAGAATCTCTCTTTGCAAACGCCATTAAATCTATTAAGCATTTGACAAGCTGCAGTGTGTGCAGAGGGGTGTTTGCCATTGCTTCTCAGAGCAGCTAGACAGATGTTCAGCAAACACCGTCACCCCAGAAGAGTCTGCCCATCCCTCTGAAAAATAAATGTGCGGTTTGTCACCGTAAGCTTAAATGAATGCTGCTTTTAATGCAAAATAATAATTACAAATCAGTTCAGATGATTAGGAGCGTGCACGTCCTGTCTGAGACGGATCTACCCGTGTCCCTTCAGGTCTTTATGGTGCAGAAACACGACCCTCGGTTTCCTCCCAGGACACCTGTGTGCGAACGGCCCGGATGGCGCTGGGAGACGGAGCAGACGGGAAGCTCTGGTCGGATCCCAGTTAATCCAGCAGCAATAAGCTGAGGTGTCCTATGACAGAGCACTTATTTGGGTTACAAACCTGCCATTAATAACACGCTAATAACCTCAGCATTCAGGTTACATCAAACTAGTTGACTACAAAATAAAAACGCATATGTACAGCTGAGAAGAAGCTGCAGTTTTACTGTAGCTTTGAGACCAGAGAATGGTTTTGCTTAAACCTCAGTGGCTTCTGATTAAGCTTTGAACAGCACTCGCTAGTTTAGCTCTTGGCAAACGTTGGAAAAGAAGCTGGTTTGGGGAAGAGGTCTGGTGCCAACTCAGCCATCCCACCCTCGTCCCCAGAACATGAACCACCGTGGGCAGGAGCTCTTTGTGTCTCGTCCCCCTGGAAGCTCTCGAGCCCATTACACCCCGTACATCCCCCCAACGCCTCCTCTCCGTCCTGCTCAGAGTGTGCAAGCTGCAGGAACTCCTTTTGTCATGAAAACTTCTGGCTCTTGGCTTCCAGCATCAAGCAAAACTCAGCTCCTCACCCAGAAAGAAGGCTGGTAAACCTTCGCTTCCAAGGAAGCTGTCAACAGCAGTGTGTTGCATCCTAATTCACTTTAAAATAGTCAATGGGAGCTCAGTCTGTGCCTGTAATTACAGCTCCTAAACAGTCCTGGCTCTGGGTTTTGTGAAACAAGGCACGAGTCACCTGTGAGATCATTTTATGATTTTCCTGCACAAAACCATCTGCTTATTCTAAGACTTCAGTGTCTTGCAAGGGAACATTTCTCCATTTCTCTCCCGACATCAAAGCATTTGACCCCTGAACCGCTGGTGCCAAAAACCTTTCAGGCAAAACCTGTTGTCTGGGACTGAAAATCTCCGACCTGCAATTACTGTATTTTTTACAGAAATATCCGTCAAGCTCCATTCTGCTCCCAGAAGGAAGTGAACTACCCGGGGATGGTTTGTGATGCTTCCCATGCCCGATCCTCCATAAATAACGTGAGCGCACAGTCACCCGCGTCCCGTCCGAAGGGTCTGACGGCTCTTCCACAGGAAGCAGAGATTTCCTCCCCATATAAGGCCAGAGCAAATTGCCCACAGGGAATGGGGGTATCCATATAAACACAAAAATATGTGCCGTGGCCCTTCCTATCTGTGCTGCCTCTTATAAACACAGCAAGAGAAGTATTTGCTGTGGAGTTGGGTTTTCTGGACATTTTCTCTACCCAGCCAGATGCCAGCGGAGCATGAGCCCTGATTTGTTTTGTATGGTTGCTGTGTCCCCCATTGCCAGCCCTCAGTTTCTCTGCAGCTTTCTACAGCATTAAACCAGTGACGCTTCCAGTCAATGGAGCTACTTGAACAACCAAAAGATAACCCAAACATAACGAGAAAAGCATGTACTCATGTTTGAGCATTTGAAACGGCCTCAGACAGGTCCACAACCCCGCTAGAAAAACTTAGATGGTCCATAATTTCAAGGAATCACTGATTTTCAGCATCAACTACACCACTACTACCCTCGCACCAGCCAAATCAGCTTTGCAGAGACCAGGAGACTCAGCAGCAATGGGGTGATTTGGGAAGATGATGCTACTGTGAACTCCTGATCTAGTTTCCTAGCAGTTGTCTAATAATACCCCCGCGTGGTTTTTAACCAGACTGTTACTTTCAATAATTAAACGCAAGAAAAGGACTTGCAGAAGGAACCCAGTGCATCCTAGATCCAGAGACAGAAACTGGGTTCTGAGCATGTGCCAAGGTGCTGCTGTGCTTGGCCACATCCCATCCATCCCGCGCCAAGCCAGATGTCTGCAGGGCCTTTGTCACACCAGGACCAAAACAAGCCTCTTGCTTTCCTGCAGCACAGATCTCTCCTGAGAGAATCCTGTCTGTGCTGCAGGTTAAACCAGGTTCTTCTATTTACAGTCCGGTTTAGTGCAGGAGAAAGAAGGAATCCAGCATTAAAGAAGGACGCGGATGGGAAGCAGGGTGGATGGCTTGTTGGAGTGTATTTTCAAATGGTTTGATGATGGCAAATTCACAGCCAGAGACACCTTCAAGCAGACCGGGCTGCTCGGAGCCCATCCAACCTCACCCTGAACACATCCAGGGATGCGGCACCCGCGTCATCCCCGGACAACTTGTTCCAGTGTCTCGCCACCCTCATAGCAAACAATTCCTACCTTATATCTAATATAAATCTCCCCTCTTTTAGTTTAAAACTGTTGCTGCTTGTCCTGTCGCAAGAGGACAAAGTGGCCCTGCTGCTGCAGACCTCGGTGTCTCCAAGAAGGAGCCCTTCTCGGCGGGTTACAAGCTGCCGAAAAGCCCGAGGAACCGATACTTGCTCACAACTGCACTTTTCACCCAGGCGGGTAATAAAAAGTGTCCAATAAAAACAAGACATTTCCTTTTCCATAAGCTATTACTTAAGTGGATGTGACTGTATTTCATTATGGGGACAGCAAAGTGAAAAATTAGAAGCAGCAGCTCTGTTTCCCTTCAAACAGCTTTTCAAGCTGTAGCACATCCTCACTAACGTTTTGTTAAACACCTGCTCGTGCTGAGAACCTGCATGTGCAGGACACAGCGCAAAGCCCTCAATTAAAGTCCCTATATGTACAGTCCTCCTGACTGGGGGTACAGTGTGACTAATAAACCAAATCCTCCAACTGACACCGTCTGGAAAGCAGGAGACCCCTTTTAGGAAACACATCCCAGCCCGAGGCTTTGACTGGGTTGTATTCCACAGGAGCAAAGTGTAGGAAATTCTCCTGCAAGCAGGATTTCCTACGCACATGGAGACACATACACACAGATATATACACATACATACACACACACACATATATACACCCCCCGGGCTCAGGGCAGCATGCAGAACAGACACCATCTCTCAGTCACCCCACTTTCTTCCCCCACCTCCAGCAACGCTCGTACTGAGTTTCACCAGCCGCTATCTCACAGTTGGGGTCATTTCCCTTGAGGAAAGCGTGCAGCCCCGTCAAGAAACACTATATGTCTGCGTTAGCGACTGGGCTGGGTCCCTGCAGCACTTCTGGATGGACAGGAAACCCCTTTTCTTCCAGCGATTACAGCAGAAGCGCTTCTGTCTGACCGGGACTTGCCTGGGGCGGCTGTCAAACAATCTCACAGCATCAAGCTATCGCTTTCAGGCCATATTTGTGAATTATAAGGCGGTTTGCACTGCAGGACCGGGTATGGGCAGGTGTCCACAGAGCCCTACGGCTTCTTGATTTTATGCAAGATCTGTAGGCATTGCAATCAAAGATTGCTGCAAATGTATCCTTATGGAAATCCTTTACCTATGCTGCCAAGTATCCCATGGCTCCTATATAGCAAACAGCAAGAAGATACAATTGGTTCCATCTCTTTCGCTGCTCCTGCAAGAACTGGATCCCAGAGCCCCCCGTGACGTTCCCACTGGTGTCTGCTCCCGTGTCCCACCGACACACACTGACCTCATTTGTTTTGGCTGGTTAGAACCCAGAGAAATGAAATCCAGAGTCTATAGCTAATTGGGGTCAGGTTGAGATGATTTATGATCCGAGGAATGCGCCCGCTCTCGACACTATCACACCAACAACAGTATCAACCGCGCATCGGCAAACTCCGGAATCAGGTTAAAATGGGGGATTTTGCAGAAAATGAGAAGCAGCACAGGAGAAGCTGCGGGAGGCGGCGAAGCGCTGGGCAGATGGGGAGGGATTTGATCTGTTAAGCTGAGCACCTTCTCTTTCCACACTGTCAATCAGTTCACCCTCAAGTCCTGATTTATTGTGACTCAGAGGAGAGATGCTGCCAGGAACGGGGCTGCGCCAAGAAAATGTCATCTGTCTGGAATCCGACAGGGAAAGGGGGGAAAAAGAAGTTAGGAAGTTTGGGAGGAAGGTGGATTTGGCCTGGTCACGGTGTTCCTGCGTTCACTCAACCAGCTCATGTTCGGCTTCCTGAAGAACAGTGAAAAAGTGTTTTGCCATCACTCGAGAACGTGGAGCTCGATCCCGAGTCCATGGGTTGGGCAGCACAACCGCAACCTGCCCGGCGGGAGCGCCCCGCACGCTTCCCCGCATCTTGTGCTGCGCACCTTAAATCAACAGCGTTCTTTGCTCTGGGGGCTTTGGGAAAGGATTACAAGGGAGCTTCTCCATACTATTCCATGGGATATGAGCCCCCAAAATGTAAAGCTTCTTAGGAAAATGAATTATCACCACGGAGGGATGCAAAAAGCAGCCTACAATGAATCATCTGTGCTACATCTCAGAGACATCATATGCTGAAAAAGCAGAACATGAGACTGAGTCACCCCCCGTAGAAGCCAGAACCCTCCAGTTCCAGCACAAAAAGAGCTCCGATCATAATTTTGTCCCTATAAATCTTTCCGACTCGCTCTGATCCGCAAGACCGATGCAGAGCGTGGCCATAACTACATTTGGCAGCGCTTTTTGCTACCTGCAGTTTCACTCCCAAACAAGCAGAGCGCGATAACACAGCGTGTTTATTCAGCTGTGCCTCTCCCGGGGATCCTGGCGAGAAAAAGAGATGTTCTGGCCTCATTAATCACTTCATTCTTTGCTGGAGTAAACAGGAGGAGCCCCAGGGGGTGTCTTTGCTCGGGAGGTTCCGCAACGCCACGTTTGCTCAAAGAGCCGCTGAAAACACTAAACAAGCACCAAGATCCTTCAGTGGAAGGAGAAGATGAGCTGGAGCACCTACGGGTGGTAAAAGGACTGAGCAACGGCCCGAGAAATCCTCTCTGTCCCTCCCGTCAAATCAAGCGGCATCTTGACTGCACCCAAGGTGAACAATTGTGAACAATCCCTATAACGTTCTTCCACTGGAAGTTATTATAAGGAAAAATAGAGGTTTCTTTCCAAAACTTGGGTTATCGCTTTTAATTTTGGGCTAGGAAGAAAGAAGTTTCAACTCGGCACGTGGGGGTTACGAAGGGGATTTTCCTGGCTTCCCCATATAAATATATCCAGTGAGAAAAAAGACATCATTTACTCCCTTCAGGACCAGGACTGGACTGTCCTGTGAGGCACATCTATGGCTTTTAAATAGCAAATTTAATTTCATATAAAATACATATCGTATTTGTAAATCCTTAGGTTGTCAGTGGGCCATATACAGCACAAACCCCACCCGTGAGGGGCTCCATTCAGCAAAGGTGCAGTGAACAGTGACTCAGTCCTTCCCCTCGCTGAGCGCCACGTCCTCCCTCCCAGCCCGCCTGGCCCAGCACCAGCACCGAGCAGCTTGTAAAGAAAACAAGGGAGAAGCCTGATAAAGCAGGATCCTTTTTGAGTTATAACGTAATGCTTAAGGACAAAAAAAATCTCAGCTCCTGCCACAAGTGATCACCCAGTCCCAAGGCAACTTCTTTGCTAAATAAGTTCTCAAATTGTAACTCGACAGGTTTTTCTTTCTTCTTTTATAAACCATGTGCAGAGGTCACATTTGCTTTTTTCACCTAGTCTCCTGGGATTTACAAACTTTCTGCTCCATCCCCATTTTCTGCTTCCATGTAGTAAAAAAGGTGGGTTAGAAGGGGGTGGTCAGTAGGTCAGAGAGGTTCTCCTGCCCCTCTGCTCTGCCCTGGGGAGACCACACCTGGAATATTGTGTCCAGCTGTGGCCCCTCAGTTCCAGCAGGACAGGGAACTGCTGCAGAGAGTCCAGCGCAGCCACCAAGATGCTGAAGGGAGTGGAGCATCTCCCGTGTGAGGAAAGGCTGAGGCCCAGGCTGCCCAGGGGGTTGTGGAGTCTCCTTCTGTGCAGACATTCCAACCCGCCTGGACACCTTCCTGTGTAACCTCATCTGGGTGTTCCTGCTCCATGGGGGATTGCACTGGATGAGCTTGCCAGGGCCCTTCAACCCCTGACACTCTGGGATTCTGTGAAAAGCCCAAGGGGTTCAGTGTCCCGGGGGCAGATTTGCTGTATTATTTCCAATATTTTTTAAAATTGAAAATGCAGGAAGAGATGTGACCAATACTTCTGCTTCCACGTGGATGTTTTCAGCTTCTTCCCTGCGATTCATGTGCAAGAATAGAGTCAGCATCGGTTGATCAAGATATAACCCTGGATAACTAACTTTCCTAGATCCCCGACTTACGTTGCATTCCTGAATTCCTCATATTTACGTAATGAATGGGGATGGCAGATGATCTACCACTTTGTGAAAATATTTTACAAGTTAATTGAGCCAAATTAAGCCTGGCTGGCATTTAACACGCAGCACAACATGAATGATGAGCTTTTCACCGGGTCTCTGTTAATAACCTCTTTCAGGACACCTTTCCCACTTTCATTGTGCTTTAACCAGGTTCCCACATCGGGTGGATTCCTGCTCAGTTTCTGACGTAGCGGCGCAGTCTCCTGAGCAGCAGCAGTAGCAAGGCAGAGATCTGCTTTCTGTCTTCTCATCCTAACAAACCATCAATATTGTCTGCAGCAGGACTAGAGGAAGCTGCTTTGGGGACTAAACAAAGAATCCGATGAGAAATTAAATAGATTTCTTTCCAACTTCTTTTATTTTTGGATGGATTATTTTGTATTTTTATGCCAGAAAACCCTTTCCTCCACAGTTCACTCTTAAGTCCACCAGATTAATCCTCTGTACTGTCCCAGGCTCGAGATGTCACAGCGATTACTCGGCTGACTTCTCCAGTACAAAAAGGCCGAGTGATAATTCTAAGTATACTGTGAATTAACTGTTTGGCGGGGGGGGAATCAGCTCAAAGTCCTGCAAGATGGGGGGGTCACCGGAGCAGCGATGGCCATTGTCACCACCCACAGCACCAGGTGTCCTGCAGCTCCCTGTTGTGTCTGACAACCCGCCGGGTTGCGCTCCCGTTCCTCCTCTATTTTCTTCACCTGATGGGGGTTTTCTCGCAAACGTGCGGGTTGTTATGAGGGTGGGAGCCGGGCTGCCTGCAGTGCCCTCTCCCGGACTAGAGCAGGACAGATGGCTCTTTCCTGGCCTGACAGCATTTGGAGGGTTAAAAGTCCGCCACGAGTTTTGTGGCTTCTTTCCAAAAGGTTTCAAGTTAACACCAGAGGTCTCCTTATAGCTCACTTGCTTTAATAGATTTTTTCCCATTGACTTCTTGCTTTATAGACGATCATTTCCTTTTCTGCAGGGGAGCTATTTTCTGGGTCACTGATCCAACCAACTTAAAAGGGATTTCATTGATCAGGTTTTATTGGTGGTTCCTGCAGCCATACTGGGATAAGTTGCTGGTACCTGCTAACAGCTGCGTGTCTCACTTTGGTACCTGGCTCTGGACATCACCAAGTGAAGTCTGGGTTCCTTTCTCCTGCCTTAATTAAGTGCTTGGTAATTAGCACCTTCTTTACCGCCTCACTACCTCCCTTGCTTTGTCCTCTTTCATTTCTGTACAGCAAAGCAGCTGCGTGGCCAAGCGGTGCTGACAAAATCACCCCCTTGTCGCATGCGGCTCCTTGTTCCAAGAGCATCTCGGTGTCTCTGCGCACACAAACGTCCCCCGGCTGAAGAGCCGCGTACCCGCCAGCATCACAACGACAGGTGAAGCCGGATCGTGACCCCCAAAACGAAACTGAGCGCAGTGTTTTAGGCCAGAATTATTATTATTAAACAGTGGAAACTGAGGAGTGGAGCAAAGAGCAGGAAAGAGAGCGGGAAGACGGGGACAGAAATTTCAGCAGGACCTGTTGTGGTAGGACAAGGGGTGATGGTTTTAAACTAAAGGAGGGAGATTCAGGCTGGACACAAGGAAGGAATTGTTGCCCTGAGGGTGGTGAGAGCCTGGCCCAGGTTGGCCAGAGAGGTGGTAGATGAACCATCCCTGAGACATCCCAGGCCAGGCTGGACGGGGCTCTGAGCACCCTGAGCTGGTGAAGATGTCCCTGCTCATGGCAGGGGGGGCACTGGGAAGGTCCCTCCAACCCACACTGTTCTATGAGAGGAACTCAATGCAATCTCACATCATCAGGCCTCGGAAGCTGAAGAGAACAAGGGAATTTCTCTGCACTTCATGTCTCTTTCCAGGATACATGGAAAAGGAATCGAGGGCAGCAAACTGCTGCTCAGCCCCATTTCCCTCGAGGACACGTCCCTCGCTGGCACCTCATCCCCTGCTTCCTGAGCACGGATTTCTCTATTTGCTCTCACAAGTGCCCGGGTACATTATGGCCATATGACAATCAATTAACTGCTCACTCTATCACAATAAAGAAGCCACCCAACCTTATATAACTCTTCTAAATTGTTTTCCTACATTATCACATTTTGCTAAACTTATTCTGCCATAACTTACATCATTTAATTTCTCAAAGTGCTAATAATTTAATTACTTCCTTCCTGCAGACAAAGTGCCTGAACCATCTTCTCTCATTCAGAACACTATAAAAAGTAGCTGGCGTGAATACCTAAAAGGGGCGATTTTATCCACAAGCCCATCTAGAAGCTGCTTTTCCCAGAGTCCCTGCCGTGCCTCTTGCTTTTTGTTTCTCCACAGTGTAAAAAGATCAGCTTGATGTTTGCTGCTCGATGCCAGCAGCAGGAACGGTGACCAAAACAAGAGGATTAGGACAACTTGGGGAGCACGGTCCTGCTCCCCGGGCTCTCCCGTGCACCCCATCCTTACTGGGGCTGAGTTGGGGCTGCACACGCTATTTGCCATTTCCAGTGTGAGGGTTTCTGTGTGTTCTCAGGTACCGCGTCACCCCACAGGCAAAGGTAATTGATACCAACAGGCAACAACAAGACCCAGCACCTTATTCTCAATAAGTAACAACAGGGTATTGAAGAGCAGCTGGGCTGATTTCATACCTGACATTAGGAAACCTGAGCTCCTCAGCCAGCTGTTTCTTTGTTATTGTTTTATGAAGCTGCAGCTCTGCTCCTGATCCCTTTCAGAGCACGTAGAGAGGTTTCTTCCAGCTTTCAGTGTGTCACTTGCTAAGCCATTTGCCATTTGTTCCCGCTGGTGTCGGGATCCATCGCTGCGCTGACCACGGCGGGAACGCAGCCCTGGCCCTTCTCAAACCACCACAATGGATGGAACCGGCCAAACCACGGGGGGACGCAGGAGGGGGATCAGACACAGAACTCAATGGCAAAGCGACAAAAATAAGCTGTAAAACCAGGGAAGAAACATCTCGGGCAGCGCGAACTATAACACTGGAATTAATCTACTGCTAACACTTTGTAAGCGTGAATCAGTTCATCTCTGGTTTGTGTATCACTGCTGAACTTCCCACACGCTGCACTTAGAGAAAAACAGTGTTCAAAGGTAATTAATCACCCTGAATGTTAATTGCTGAGCTGCAAGTAGAAACTTCAGAATCACATCCCCATATCTGATGAGCTCGGCTTTGCAAACAAACGTGACACAGTTGTACAACAAGCACAGGAGGAACAGAGGAGAAAATATCAAACGAGGGAGCGGCGCAGTTAGTTAATTGTAACTTCCACTGACCTTCTGCTCCTCCGGAACGTTTCCTGACACAGAGCCGGCAGCTTTTCCAGGAATCCTCACTTCGCTCAGGCTGCTTCTGCATCCACCAGGTTGTCAACCAACAACATCTTTACTATGTCAACGTTATAAAAACAGAAGGATTCATGTAGATCCCTAAGAGACCACAGGACACAAAAAGAAGCAGAAAGAGAGAGACAAAGGGCTTTACAGCACAATTCACCCCCTAAGACCGTTGTTGTCATGCAGGGATAGATCAGCGACTGGCCTTGCGTCTCATCAGCAGCACTGGTTTCACCTGTGACAATTAACTCACCATCCAGATCAGCTGTGCCATGATAACAACAGCCCCATCTTATTAGTGCTTCATTACCACTTTCCTTTTAAGGTGACATACTGTCTGCTTTTTCTTTCCAGCCTGAGAGCTCCCAATAGATGTGAAATGCATCAAATAATTGGACCAAGTTGCCCAGAGCGGTGGAAGAAAAATATTTCTTGGTTTTTGTGAATTTTGTGCTTCTTCTCTCCTCTTTGTTCATTAAAGTCCATTAAATGTCCATTATCTCTTAACCAGGGAATGTAGCACTAATAACCGAGTCAAAGTGTTATTTTGCTGTGATATGTATAGAAAAAGGTGCAAAGCAGGAGTGTCCTTTGACACTAAAACCTCATAAGGTATTTACACATTTCCTAACAATCTAACCGAGATTCTGGCTCTACAGTAAAACTGGATTGAAATTAAGAGTCTGGATAGGTCTGTACAAAATACAGGAAGCAGAAACAAATCCAGTAAAGCTGGAAATTCAGATTAACTCTCACGCTTCAGTGATCTTGTTAAACCAAAGGAAGTTTAAGCTCCGATGTGGACTGACCCGGGTGTCTGCGCTGATTGGGGCTGTGCCCTGCTGGAGAAAGGTCAACATGTATATCGACTAAATGCTTAAAACCTGTTACTCTGCAGAGCAGACGCCCCTTTTATAGCGACTGTATCAGCATGTCATGTTGGTGGTGTTAGTGATAGAGAAAACGTGGAAAATGGAGTTTCCATGTAGCCTCAGGGACAACTTTCCCCTTCTTTTCTGCTTCTTTTCCATGACTTTCCATGACTGATTATCTGGTTATTGCCAGGGCCCAACTGTTACTGCTGTTTTTGGTAGGATGAATGGGATCAATAAATATTAATTATGATCATGGAACCTTAAATCTGAGAAAATAACAGGATGCACACACCTGGCACAGAAAACGGCTCTTGACATGCACAAAAGCGCCACAAACCCACTTTTCTTTTTGGGGTGCAGATCGCAGGACTAGGTTTTTGTTTTATTTTCTTGCCCCTTAACATTTGTGAGTAAAACCGATTTAGACAGCCAGGGCTCTCACCATTCTCGCTCCAGATGCATGAGGGAGATTTTTTTCCCTAAATGTCGTTGAAACTTAAACTTTCCCCGCAAGAACCGAACGTGGAGAACGTTTGCAAACGCGCCTGTGCGGCCTTATGTGAATGAACTTCGGGAGGGTTTTTTTATGAATGGGAGCTCCGTCCTCGAACGAATCCCAGAGCATTGCGATCTGATTGGCCCGGAAAGCTAAAGCCACGCCCACTTTTCCATTGGGCGAATGCCAAGAAGCGCTGGGATTGGCGGGCGTGTCCCAACCCCGGAGCTTCATTCAGAAAAAAAAACTGTCAATGAAACAAAGGGCTGTGAAGGCGGCGATGAGCCAATGGGCGGCCGCTCCCGGGCCCACGGCGGCCTGAGCGCCCGCGCGGGGCGGGGCCGCTCGGGGCTCCGCGTGGGCCGCGAATCGGCACCGGCTGCGGGACGGGAGCGCGGGGACCGGCGGGACGGGGCCGCTGTCCCGGGGTTACGGGGGAAAAACCGGTCCCGGTGGCAGCCGGCGGGCTCGGTCCCACCTCGGATCGCAAGTTTCGCGATCGCCGCGAGTATCGGGGAGCCCAGGGGGAACCGCGGCAGGTGGCGGCCACCCCGGTGGCTTCCGCTGGTGGCCGCCGCGGTAGAGCACGGGCGGGAGGATGAAGGGGTACCTGGACCAGCAGGTGCCGTTCACGTTCCCGCAGGTGAGCGGCGGCTCCGGGCTGGGGGGGCTCCGGGCTTGGGTCGCAGTGGGGGGTCCGGTCAGGGACCCCGCGGTCACCGGCTCCTTCCGCAGCAGCCTCCGGGCCAGGCGGTTCCATGTGGCGGAGCTTTGCTGGGCGTTAGGAAGAGACCCGGAGAGCCGGGCTGGCCACCGGTGCAGGACTCGGAAGGTACCGGGGGTCGGGGGATGCGGGGAGGGATGGGGATGGTGGGGGGACTGATGGGGACGGTGCGGGGAGGGATGTGGACAGTGGAAGGAGAGGGATGGGGACGGTGCGGGGTGGGATGGGGACGGTGCAGGACTCAGAAGGTACCGGGGTGCCGTGGGTCGGGGGTGCAGGGAGGGATGGGGAAGGTGTGGGCAGGGATGGGGATGATTGATGGAAGGATGGGGTTGATAGCGGGATGGGGATGGTGCGGGGTGGGATGAGGACAGTGCAGGTCTCAGAAGGCACCGATTACTGTGGGTCAGGTGTGCAGGAAGGGATGGGGTTGACTGAGGGAGGGATGGGGATGGGGATGGGGATGGGGATGGGGATGGGGAAGCTTTCTGGGCAAGGGACCGCGTTTCTCCCCCTGCGCCTCCACCCGCAGCTCCCCATTCACCCACCGGCTCACCCCGCCGTTCCTGCCCAGCGCTCTGCTCAGCCCGGATTTATAAGCGTTTGTCCCTCTCCCTTTTCCCGCAGAGCTCTTCCAGGACTTGAGCCAGTTCCAGGAGACTTGGCTGACAGAAGGTAGGCTCCTTCCCCTCACTCGCCTTTTGCTTCACCTCGTCTTTCCGTGTTTGGCTCTTGCTGTTTGGGCTGCTCCTTCGCTTTGTTTGCTCAGCTCCAAACACGAAGGATTTATTTGTTTTCAGACTTGCCAACCTCTGCCTTGGGTGAAGGAGGAGCGTGAATCACACTATTGTGCTGGGTATTTGCTTGGGAATGGAACTTGGCGTTCGGCCCAACTTGCCTGGTTACGATTTTCGTTTCAGGCCGCTTGTAACTCATTGGATTTTATGCCAATTTTTTACTTATTTCTGTTGGTTGTCAGAACGCCGATATTTTCTTAAACAAGCAATCAACTGTTGTTTAATTTGAGGGACGAAGTGCTTCTCTCAGCATCTTATTTTTAAGATAACTCTTTGAAGGCACCTTCCTGGGATTCACATGCAGCTCAGTTCGGGGTCTCAATCGTTTCGCCTTTTGGCTTCAAGGGAGAGAAACCTTCAAATCCCAGAGAATCCCGTTAATTCCAAGTGAAACTGGTTTTAAACAGGACCGTGAATTTGCTCTAATTCCACTGTTAGAAATGATCAGCTTTCCAGAAAATGTAAAACATAATCCTCAAGTACAGACTCTTGATAAATATAAAAGTACTTACAGTGATATAGGTACTTAACAAGAATAATATACAAATAGGCATTTTGAGCAGGGTTTTTCCCCTAATTTTGCCACAGATGAAGGTCGTGAGCAGAGTGTTGGTCGAATTAACTCACACGTTCCCAGGGGAGACGGGCAGGTCACACACGCTCTCATAGCACCGTACAGAAAGGGATCATCTGCTATTATACATGATTAATAAGTGATAAAGCAAACCCCCTTCCACATTTTTTCTTTGAAATAGCTCATTGCGTTTACTCCGAGTTCAAGGGAAATCTTTAGGAAATTCAACGCATGTTTAATGTTCTAGTTATGATTTCAGAGGGGGTGCGTGGGGAGCTGCTTTCGGCCATAGGGACTCCCATTTCCAGACAAGACAAATTGCCCTCTGGAGCAAACTATGGTTTGTTTTTCTATATTCATCAGTATGTGAAAGGATTTCCTGAATGGTGAAAATAGCTTTTTCATTCATGCCTTAGAGTCGCACTAACGGTGCCGCTCACAGGGCAGATGCCCAGAAATCAGCTTTGATCCCTGAGGAAACTCAAACCCACATGCCGGGCGCTATTGCCCATTTCCCTCTCCTGCCACCAGATCATTATTAATTGAATTCAATTATTAATCTGCTACTTCTGGAGCGGCTGCACAGGTTGGACCCGGAGCCGCAGATGTCTCCTGTTCTGCCCATCGCTTGGGCACAGCCTTTCTAAATCTTGCAGGGGGTAGTTGTATTCCCTATGATGATTCCCTATGATAAGTGCTTAAAAATCCCTGCGTTGTATGTTTCTAATGAACCCTGAGCTAATAAACTTGCTGTTGTCCTGATTTCCAAGGTAAGGGAGAACGAGACTGCCGGGCTCTTAAGGGGGAAATCTGGATCCATTAATCCCAGAGGGAAATTATCGTCAGTCGCTAAAGTGCATCCAGCAGAAAGCACAGGCGTATTCCTGCCTGGCTGTTAATTACCCTGCACAAAGTGCCCAGTCTAATTCTCTCTCTTCGCTCCCTCGGCAGCTCAGGTTCCAGACAGCGATGAGCAGTTTGTGCCCGACTTTCATTCAGAAACCCGTAAGTATCGCACGTCTCGGGGGAGAAGGGCAGGAGACACTTAGACCCCCCAGAGACATACATGCAACACATAGATATTGAGGCTAAAGCACTAATGTTCTTTCTATGTCATGACGGTGACCAAAAAAACCCCAAATAAAGCCCCAAAGCAGGCAAAGTGTCCACATGTGGACAACACAACAGCACCTTTTTTGTGGTGGAAACGGCCCCCGTCCCAGCAGCAAAGGCAGAAGATGCTTCACGTGCCCAGGAGAACATTCCTGAGGAACCAGTGAAGTTTGGCTGCCTGCTGGATTTAATTAAGCATTAGAAACAACAAACCCCACTTCCCGGTGCTGTGAACTGCAGCTCACGTTCGTTATTCATGGGATTCTAACCAGCCCAGAAATATGGCTCCTCATCCGCCTCAGACCAGCGCTGTGAAATGGAAAGGAACCTTATTTTTCCCCTTTTTCCTGGTGTTTGGGATGTTTGGTGACGAGATTCCCCCAGCCCATGTTCGGGGATGTTGTAGCACCAAAGAGGTTCAACCAAGAGAAATCTGCACTTGGAAACCACGCGGGAGCTGATGTGCCAGGAACCAGCGTCCTCTTGAAGGGCCTTTTCCTGGGTGCCGAAGTATAAACCTGATACCTTTAATAAATTAAATACTCTGAAGGGAGGTTGAAAGGACCGCAAGCTGCTTTTTGCACTTGGAGGTGTATTTAGTGAAAGCAAAGGTTATTGGAGTGTAATGCAGTGCCACTCACAAGATGTGCCTCCCGGGTATGAAACGAGAGCGTTTTGCACGAGGCGAATCAAAACTTCACTTTTATGCGTTGAAAACCAGAATTATGTGCATGCGAAGGTCTGTCCCAGCCCTGCACAGCTTAGGAAATGTCCACTCTTAATCCTTTTCAACGTGCTCTGGATTAACACAGAGCATGTTAACGCTACCTTCGATTTGCTCTTTTAAGGCTGGTGTATCATCCAAGCCTAACTAAATCAAGGGCAGAGCTCAGCAAAGTCCAGCGAGCAGTTGTGCATATTGACATTTTGTTTTCCTCGGCTGAACAAGGACAAGGTGGTGGCACCTCAACCCGATGTTTTACTGGCCGATAATAAAATCTCTGCAAACAAGAAAAACACCAACTTAATCTTTCGTTTCTCTCCCGCAGCAGCTTTTCACAGTCCCGCAAGGATCAAAAAGGAGCCGCAGAGTCCCACCTTGGACCCCGCGCTGTCCTGCAGCCACAAGCAGCCGCTCCAGTACCACAATGGCGAGCGGTGCCTCTACACCAGGTGACAGCTCGTGGGGAAGGGAACCCAACAACCAGCAAGGGCTGTGGGGCATTGGAACAGGCTGCCCAGGGCAGTGCTGGAGTCACCATCCTGGAGGGCTGGACAGAGGGACATGAGGTTCTCAGGATGTGGGGCAGTGCCGGGGTGGGGGAACAGTTGGGCTCAATCATAGAACATGGAACCACTTTGGTTGGGAGAGACCCTCAGGAGTCCAACCACGAGCTAACTCCAGCACTAAACCACGTCCCTGCGTGCTTTGAGGCTTTAACCAGGGCAGGAAGTTGTTTACACCTTTAACCCGGCCCAAACACTTCCCTAAGAAGCAGGTCAGGCCTCCTGTTCCCTTTAGAAAGGAGTCTCCTGCCATCACAACCCACCTTTTTTAGTATATTTATATATACATATATATATATAGTATAACTATAGTGTAATTTCTTCAGCACAGACACCTCCAGCTTGGAGGTTTATCACTATTGTGCATGGGGGCAAACAATAATTAGAAAGGAAGGAGTTTATGGTGGGAGTTTCCTGGCCCAGGTGGCTGCACAGGGGACGGCGTGTGGCCGGTGACGCGTCTCCCTGGTGCCGCCACGAGCCCTTCTCGGAGAACCGTAACGTTCCGACACCTGTTTGACTGTCCCAGTGCCTATGATCAAGCCAGACAAGTGGGAATCAAGTCCCCCAGCCCCGGAACCCCGACACAGTCACCGCTCCAACAGTTCCCGAGACAGGACAGGAGCTTTCTGACCCCAGCGGGGCCACCCCACCCCACATCCAGCTGTGGGTACCTCCCCAAAAACAGGTGAGTATTGCCAGGGGGAGACAAGGAGGTTGGTGCTTTTTGGTGGTTTGGGAGGGGTTGCAGTGTCCAGATTCAAGCGCTCAGTTTCCAGCAATCCCAGGATCTTCCCATCCAAAGTACCTGGACCCAGCACTGCTGCCTGGGCTTTGAAGAAATTGTCCCTAACCTTAAGCCTGTCAGGTTGGGTGGATGATGGGCTGTGCGGCTGACGTTGGAAACATCTTTAGTTGGGGTCCCTTCCTTGCCCCAGCTTCCACAGCCCTCGGAACAGCCTGAGCTTCTGTCCCCTGGGATCAGGGGGCCGAGAACGCAGCCGTCCCGCGTCCTCTCTTCCAGCTCTGCGTTCCAGCCGCCCCTGGAGATGTGCCGCTCCTTCCCCTCCTCCCAGGGCCTGGCCCAGGAGGGCTCCAGCGCCTACCAGCGCACCCAGTACCCTCCGCAGGGCTTCAAGCAGGAGTTCCACGACCCGCAGTACGAGCAAGCGAGCGGCAGCTGTCGGTACCCAGCGGCTGTGGCGGTGAAGCAGGAGCAGACGGACTATGTGTATGACTCAGGTAGGCAGGAGTAGCTCTGATGGCATCAACCGGGCATCGGTGGGGGGTGAGCAACCATCACTGGTGGGCTTTGGAACAGTTCTACTTCATCTTCAGGAGCATTTAGGGTGAGGGGCAACAGGCACAGACTGAAACACAGGAGGCTCCATCTGAACATGAGTAGAAACTTCTTCCCTTTGCGGTGCCAGAGCCTGGCCCAGGCTGCCCAGAGCGGGTGTGGAGTCTCCTGCTCTGAGACATTCAAACCCCTGGGATCCTGTGTGATCTGCTCTGTGACCCTGCGTGAGCAGGGCTGGGCTGGGGGACGTACTGGGGTCCCTGCAACCCAACCACCTCAGGATTCTGTGTGGTCTGGGAAACCAACTGCGTAGCAGGGAACGCAAAGCGTTACATCTGTTTCCTGCATCCAAAAGAAGGCTGGGACGTTTTCTGTACCGTGTTAAATGTTCCGTAGATGTTCCTGGCTGCCCTTCCATGTATGTAAATGCTGAGAGTTATCCAAGGCATCTAAACACAGAAGATGCACTAGGTAAGAGACTCGGTGGCTCTTTTTCTCTGCATTGCCCTCTGGCACCACGCTGTCTTTGTCCATCACTGCCCGTGTTTCTCTTCCAGGCTGCAGCTATGACAAGCCCATGAGATCCTTTGCTGATGACGTCTGTGTCGTTCCAGAAAAATTTGAAGGTCAGAGGAAGAATGGCTTGTGGTTCAGGTGTAAGATGGGGCACCCAGCACCTTCGTTAGCCACGTGGGCACTGCCTGCATCATAGCCTGTTACGCTGTGCTCTTGCAAGCATGTTGGCTGTGCTTCATACCTGGCTTTTTGGCAGCCCATTTCTTGAGCTTTTTTAGGAGCAAACAGGCCTTCTAGCATCAGCAGCTGAACCGTGAGGTTCATCAGAGCTCCTCTTGGGAGAGCTGCTGGTGAACTGGCTGTTTTTTTGTGAAATGTGGGGGTTTTTGCAACTTTTTTGCACTGTTACCTCTAGAAATGCCTCGTCTGTTGTTCTCCACAGGAGACATGAAGCAGGAAGGCGGAGGGTACCGGGACAGCCCTCCGTACCAGAGACGGGGGTCTCTCCAGCTCTGGCAGTTTCTTGTGGCTTTACTGGATGATCCCACCAATTCCCACTTCATCGCCTGGACTGGCAGAGGGATGGAGTTCAAGCTTATTGAGCCAGAGGAGGTGAAACCCATTAGCATCCTCAGGCTTTCAGAGCTTTAAGTGGTTTTATGTTCCGCGGTACCGTTCCTCAGAAGAGAATCAGCTGGATGATGTTCTTTTGCCCCTGGGTTGGGTTCACAGACATTCATGCTCTCTAACGCTTTATTCTGCAGGTGGCCAGGCTGTGGGGGATCCAGAAGAACCGTCCGGCCATGAACTACGACAAGCTGAGCCGATCCCTTCGCTACTATTATGAGAAGGGCATCATGCAGAAGGTCAGTTTGCAAAGCAGATGGAGTTTTTATGCCTTTTGTGATGCTTCTGTTGTTTGAGCCGGGATGTGTTTGACATACAGACTGTCCCTGAGCCAGCCAGGCACCCTGAGCTTGCCTTCCCCATCACTTCTCTTTGCAGCAGCTCCATGAGGAAAGGATACAGGAGCTGAATCTAGGCAACGTATGGGAAATAAAACAAAGGGGAATTATGCTTGCTTGCTTTTCCTGTACGTTTGCAGTCAGGAGAGTTCCCAGGAGCTGTTCCAGGGGACACCAGAGAAGCAGCACAAGGAGCAGTTTCCAACCTTGACCTGTCTCAGGGCACTGGGCTAGAGCAGGCAGGTGGTTGCTCAAGCCTTCTCGTCTGCCTGGTGCTGCCTTCGTGCCTACAGCGCTCATCTCATCATCATCTCAGAAAGGGCTGTGGGGCATTGGAACAGGCTGCCCAGGGCAGTGCTGGAGTCACCATCCCTGGAGGGCTGGACAGACGGACATGAGGTTCTCAGGACACAGGGTGGATGAACGGTTGGACTCGATGAGCTTGAGGGGCTTTTCCAACCAAAACGATGATTCCATGATTCCATCTCCTCTCATTCCCACAGGTGGCCGGCGAGCGCTACGTGTACAAGTTTGTGTGTGAACCCGAAGCCTTGTTCTCTCTGGCCTTCCCCGACCACCAGCGGCCGCCGCTGAAGGCAGAGTTCGACCGGCAGGTCAGCGAGGAGGACACGGTGCCTCTTTTCCACCTGGATGACAATGCCGCTTACCTGCCGGACCTTGGCGGCCTCCCCCCACAGCTTTACAGCAAAGGCTACACGTACTAGAAGAGCCTGTGCCACCCTCGGTTGTGTATAAGGAGACGTCTGGTTAGTATTCAAGCAGTACAAGCATTTTCCAGGCTGGCCTAGGGTGGCACTAAACTTCCTTTGGTCAGGAACAGCGTTCCGGTGCGCACATGGACAATCACCTCCCAGGCTCTTGTGACAAGACACCCATAATGGCAGGATGGGATTTGTTGTCAGTGATGTGGACTTACCCTGAGCAGAACTGCTGTTTCAGCAGCATATGGGGCAATTGGCGCCTCCAGTGGGAACAACCGAGCCGGTCACAGTCCCTCTCTTTGGTGATGGAAGAGATGCTGTCCTATTGGGCTTTTTTTTTCAGCTATGAGGATGCTACAACGCTCTCGCTGCCTCCATTCCTCCCGCACACGCACTGAACCCCTATAGAACCCAGACTGAGCTTGGGGGGCTCTGGCCCCCCTCTGCAAGGCCAGGCTTTGCTGCTTCCCAGGACGGCCGGCTCACAGATCACACACCTTCCTTCTCAACTGCTCTGTGGGAACAGGCAAGACTTGCATCTTCTGTGCATGTGCCTGTCTCATCACCTCCTTGCTGGGATGTCGGGGCAGCTGGAGGCACTGGCCGGGATTTGAGCTGTCCTGGAGTACACGGGACTACGTACAATTGAGGGGATCTGCCTGCTGGGACACAGGTCAAGGCCAGTGTCACCTCCAGGTAGAGCGACTGCAGGAGGCAGCGAGGCCTGAGCCACCCGTTCGTTGTTGTAGCTTTTCCAAACCGAACAACTTCAACCACCATCCTCAGGGTCTTTGGAGACCTGTCGGGCTCCTGAGTTGTGCCCATCCTGGGCTGGGCTAGAAAACCACCCGAGGCAAGAAAAACACCTGGGGAATGTCTCTTAAAATGCTTTACGAGGTAACCCAAAGCAGATATAGTATTTAATATCTGAATTTAGACTTAAGCTCCACAGGCATTTGCATGTTTGAGGAAATGCCGGCGTGTTGGAAGGGCCGCTCTCCCTGCAGCACACGCAACTTAACTGGGCCTCGACTGGTTTTCCACAATAATGAACATTCATAACGGGCACCACATCCTTACCAAGAGGTGCCTTGTTTTTTAATTAGCAGTGTACCCGTACAGAAAAAGCCATTTTTCTACTGCTTCAGCCTGCCGCTCCAGCTGCTGAATCCAGAGTGCTGCCTGGACAGGAAAATTCTGTATATTGATTGCAAACCTGATGTTCCCCCGGTGACTCTTCCCTGCATGGCTAATGCCAGCCCCCCCGGCCCTGGCTCTGAGGGCTGGACACGCAGCTCCTGCTGTCCGAGAAGCCAGAGGCCCAGAACTGGGGTGTCCTGGCAGCCCCTGGTCCCCCCGCCTTGTCCCGCTCCCTCCACAGCCTCCGGTGTCCCAGAAGGGAGGGTGAAGGGGAACCCTTCTGTTGGTATAAGCTGCCTTTACTATTTATGAATGTAAAAATACTATAATTAATAAATTGGTCTATGCCTTTCAGCAGCGCACCTTCATTCAGCCCCTGCTTTGCCCACCTCCGGGCAGCCGATCCAGAGAGTTCAGGGCTGCGTGTTTTACTTCCGAATCTCGGCGCAGCTCAAGGAGCGAACACTTCACTCCCTTGACATCCTCACAACCACTCAGACAACCAGGATGGGAAGATGGCGATGAAATCCGTAACCTCTGGCTGCAGAGGTTTCTTTGGGCTTCCTTCCTGGCCAACCTTCCTTCCAGACAGGGAATCCAGGGAGTGAGTTCACGTTTGGACTGAATTCCAGCTCGGTGTCTCGCTCAGGTCCGTGAAGTCAGCGCGGCGGATCGATGGCGGCAGCGCAGTGCTGGGAATGGGCAGGATCAGGTTCTCATCAGCGAGGGCAGTGACCTCCAAAGGGCAGAGATTTATAATCAATAAATACCCCCCGTGTTTCCAGGTCAGCAAGACAGGGGCAGCTGATTAGGAATTTCAGTCAGCATCCCCTCACTGTACAAACTGGCAGCTGAACTTACATTAGGCAGGTAAGACAGACATCATTCTCCTTCATGGAAAACCCTCTCGAGACAGAGCTCTGCGCATGCCACACCGACAGCTGGATGCAAATACACCTAATATTTTCACACTTTCTACTATTGTTTACTCCTTATATTCCATATTTATTCTAGCAGCTTATTCCTCAGGATGTGACGATGCTTTGGGACCAGCCACAAATAAATCCTCAGCAGTCATTTCTTCCTAACGTAGTGTTTTCTAGAGTTATTGTTTTTCCACGCGGTTGCTATTGTTGCAGCGGCTTTGCCGTGACTCCCGCTGTATCAACAGTACAAAGCCCAGCAGGAAGCACCATAAAATTATTACCCAGAACATGATGCAAAGCTGCTTTCTGGTCAGAGTAAATAATTAACACGAAACGTTACGGCACGTCCCAGATGTGCCCTTAGAGCGCACCGTCCAGGGCCACGGAATTACCTCTTGTGCTAACGGGTTGCCAAGCAGAGCTGAACTATCTGATGCGATTTGCTGAGGCCAACCCAAGAAATATTTCTATCACCAGATTCCGTGCCCTGAAATACAGATAAATAGTGGTAATGAAGAACAAGGACAGCAGTAAATCTCACTTTATGGGTTGAGCGCTGGACAGGAAGGCAAGAGAGCGATGAGAAAGCGCATTCATCTTCCCAGGCCGTACATAAGGCAGACGGCTGATGTCATCTAGCGAGATGAAGCCTCCGCAATGTGCCTGTGACAATTCCTAAGGTGCTGCCCCACATCTCTGATAACATTTTATATTTCCCAACAGCGGATTTCCACCCCTGGGCTTTCCAGACACCGGCACTGGGACTGACAAAGGTAGAAACTCAAATTCACATTGCAAAATAGCCAGGACGTGCCACTATGACCCAGCTCACTTCCACCCCATCACCTTTTTCCTAGTAGAAGTGAATTAATATTGACGTCCAAGAGGCGAATTTCCCACACCCAACAAAAAGCACAACTCTGAGCTGTGTTTGGACTGTCAGCTCCAAGAACAAGCTCATGTCTGATCCCAATAAACATGTCCGGATCAGCACAGCCTACAACCCACCTCCTGCGTACAGCCAGACCGGCCAGAGGATTTATGGAGGTTGCAGAACATCCACATCCAAACCACATGTGCTAAAATCAGACGCTCACTCGCTGGATTCCCAGCTGGCCCGGAAGAACAATGCATTCATAAAGGAGCAATTCCACCAACTGCTAACGGGTCGGTACCGCAGCCTCCCGCAATTGTCACAGGAATCTCATGAAAACAGAATGACTGAAGACACAAAACCCCCATTGTGCAGGCAGCACGGTGCTGTCACAGCGGCCCTGCTAACGAGCCCATTAATGAGGTTAAGGTAGTTACTCTACCAGACGGAGCACGTGTGCGGGTGGCTGTAAAAATCATATTTCCCTTTCTTGCATTAAGGGCAGAAGGCTGGTTGCGATGTGCGTGTGTGCGTACACACCAACGTGTGAGTTCTTCTCTTGTTGGGAATCTTTTGCTTGTAAATTATTTGATTTCGGAACAATTTCTTCCCAGAAAGGGCTGTCACCATCTACAGCATTTACAATAACGCAGCCCATGTAGACTGAGGCAGGTTGCAAGTGCTTACACAAGAGCTCAAGAACCTTCCCCAGCAAGGGCTAAAATACCAATTCAGTTATGGATTAAGTTTGCGGTTTTATCGTAGCATCAGGCAGCTTATTTTGAGGGTTTTAGACAATATAAACCAGCTACAAATGATATAAACAGCAAAGGATGTTACGATGTTCCACTCAGAAACATCAGAGCAGTAACAGGTTGATAGAACTTGCCTTAAAACAACACATGGAAGTGCTTCAAGTTTGAAAGGCAGCATTTGTTTCCCAGGCGAGTTCTGGATGGGGGGTATTCCCAAAGGCCAACATGGAAAACTTTCTGTAAATGAATTAAAGGATATTACACCAAGGAAAGAAATAACGGACACAAACCAGATGAGAACTGTTCACTTACAAAGGAAAAAAGAAGAAAACCCTCTCTGCTGATGCGTTTTCCCCTCCCATTAGTCAGGAAGACGCGGCACTGAAGAAGCAAATTCAAAACGATTTTGGGAAAGAAACAGCTCGGAGTGTGCGGGACGCTGGGAACACCTTCCAAAGTCAAATGAAAGATGTTAAGAGAAAGTCAAGCACAGATTTTCATAGAAAACAGGAACAGATGAGGCTGCAGAATTCGTGGAAGGAAAATACGCTTGGAAGAGCATTCGATAGAGAAACCTTCTCTGGCCAACGCCAGGAAGAAAAAAGCCTCCGAACAAATGGACTTTCTAGTTCTATTTAACTTTATGAGGAGGTGACACCACAGGGGAACTCCAAGTATTTACACAACATAGTAAAACTGTATATACAACACCCTGCCCGCTTCTGTACATAGATACAGATTGTCAGGAGAGCCGCTTCTCGCTGTGGAAGGTTCAGATTCACTGAGGATAAAACGACGAGCCAGCTGCATTCTGCTAATTTCAACAATGTCCCAGCTTTGGAAAAACACTTTAAAAATGGGGGTCTGTGGCTATCGAGTCAAATAAGTTTCATCTGTTTGCAACAGAAAGAATAATTTCCAGATAGCTTCAGCGTGACACAACCACGCTGAACAGCCCATCTCTTTTTAAACAAGGCTCTGTTGCACAATGGTTTACAGACATCTTAGCTGTGAGAGCGTTTCCTATTAGAACCCAGCAGTCGTGATGTCACCAAACAGTGCAAGTGAAAATAAAACACATGACGCATTGTATGGAAAGTCTGAACATCTGCAAGCACTTATGTCCACAGACAGAGCCGTGCTCCAGGGTGGATGTGGTTAATTACCCTTTGATATACGAGCCTTCAGCACGCAGGAGAGGGTGATGAAGGATCAGACTCACAGTCTGACCTGTGCCGTTGTCCAAGTACAACTGACATTCGAGCTGGGTTTCCAGGGATCTTTCCTGCTGGATCCCAAAGCCACAGATAGGAAATACCTCGCCACAGCTGGCTTGCATAAAGGACAAGCTACGCTGAAAAGGAAAACGCATAAAATAGGAGAAAAAGCAGCTCTCGAAGAAACAAACCACTGTCCAAGAGTGTAAGTAGAAATAAACCCCTTTTAGCGCTGTAAAGAAACCAACTATTCCAGCCTCTATTTGTCTGGTCATTCAGAACCCAGTTAGGTTAGTGAACAACTATTTCTTAATCATTATCTTGTTGCTGTTGTTCAGCGCGGTGCCTGGATTTCTGAGCCTTAAGTTTAGTCTCTTACAAGGGGAATGACAAAAGCAGCGCTTCCAGAACCATTTCTGAAGGGATGCACCAGCCTGAGGAGCCCGAGGACATTTGTCGCGCCGCTGACATGAGCACACATCACCCCCTTGTGCTTGCGCTCTGAAAACACTCATTTTCTGCTCCTTTTGTAGAGAAGCTTCAACTGAATGTCCTTTCTTCCGGGCCACTTGCAACAGTGCAAAAACCACAGTCCCGCCACTATAAACGCAGGAAGGGTCCCCGAGGGAAGGAGGCTCAGCGCCGTCGGAAGGCGCGCGATATCCGCCAAGCGTTGGGCTCCTCGTAGCGATTGTACAGGGGCTCCAGCCGCTGCTGCTTCTTCTGCTTGCTCAGCTTGGTCGGATCCGAAACCTTGAAGAAAGCCGGTGCAAACTCCACCAGCCAGCGAGGATCAATCGTCGTCACTTCCCGCATGTATTCCTTGGTGGTCAGCACCAGCTCGTGATACACCACCCTGGGAAAGGGACAGCACTTGGGACATTCGTTTTTCCAAACAAGAAGAGGCAAGACAAGGGCTGGAGTATCTACCTTTGCCTCTCTATCTCTGTTTCACCCTCCCTCAGCATAAGGTTCCTTATAAGCTTCAAAAGCACCATGCAGAAGAGCTCTCTTCTTTTTCCTCTCCTACTTCACAACTACTTTTCAGCACAGAATTACTTAATTTAATTTAAAACAATTCTCTCTCTACCCCCATTCAACACTCAGTGTTTTAAACTCACTTCCACAACACAGAAACACAGAACTGCAGGCTCCAGGCCTGGCCTTGGCTCAACATGTTAAGTCTCATCTCTGCACAGGCACTAATTTGAGCAGCAAAAGGAGCCAAAAGCAGACTTGAGACCTTTCTCACCCTCCACAATGCTGAGAAATCAGCAGCTTAGACTCTGATCTGTGCTCCACAGAGGGAACACCACAACATCTCCGGTTATGAAGTCTGAACTGAAACAGAAAATAACGAGATCGCCTTCCTTACCATTCCGGCTGCCTGTTGAACAGAGCGCTCGATGGGTGGATATAGACTACTTGTTGATCAATGAGCGTCCGATAACCTTCCTGGGGATCCTTCTTGGCCGCATTTCGGAAGAAGCCACTGCAGATGGCCTTCTGGACTCGAACTGTTGCCTTCCCGCAGGACACCACATCCAGCTTGTGCCTGCCAGGCAAGAGCGAGAGAGAAAGAGAGGGTTCTCCAGGTGCGGGTGCAGCTATCAGCAGCAGATGAGCACGTTTTCTTTAGCTACTAGCGCAAAAATAGTAGGAAAACAAAGTTGCTACTTGTCCTTGGCGTGCTCACCTGTCCATAATGCCCAGCATCTGCTTGCGGATGTCCTGCGCTCTGCGTAAGGATCGGGCCTGGATAAAATTTTCATAGCACCAGGGATTTGAAAACTTATTGTTCTTCCAGGAATTGTAGACGGCCAGCAGAGTGAGGTGGTCGCCTTCTGTCTGATGGAACTTGGCTTTCTTCTGATCCGCCAGCGCTTGTTTATCCTAACGGGCAAAATACACATCAATACACATCATAGAGACAATCCTTGTGCAACACGGAGGAGGACACGGGCTCCCCATCACTCCTACCAGGACTTTTTAAGTCTACCAAGAAACAGATGATATAAGACCAAGAAGACAACACAGAATTTTGAGTGGTGAGGGACTAAGGACAAAGTGACGAGAATCTGGAGGTCACTGGGACTGTTCTCACCAAGCCTGTATGACAGAAAAGCCTGGAACAGCTCTTGCCAGAGAGCTCGTGTGGACTCCTACAGACTCTCCCATGGGTGACAAGGACCTGACCAGAAACTATGAAGAACCCTTTGGTTTTTTTCTGATACTTTTAATTCCATTTCAGTCCCTATTTTGTAAAGGACACCGCACAGTAAATGGTTTTAAAGGAAGTAGCTTTGACCCTACTGACCTTCCCACCCCTCCGATCTGCAGATAAAACATTGATCAAACACTCTGGCTACATAAATGAAAACAGAAGTTAACAGAGTAAACTGCAGGAGGCCAACATGACAAAGTGACAGATTCAAGAGAAATCTGCTGTTTAGTGGGAAAACCAAAAGAGAACGTGAGACTTGGAACTTCCACCTGCAAAGAAACCCCCGACATTCAAAGCTACAGGGCTTTTAACCAAAAGGTACATTAGAAATGTGCCATATGAGCACAATCTAACCAGGCTACAGGTTTATTTTGGCACATACGCTCAGTAAACCTGAGGCAGGCACAGAAAAACCAGCCAAACTGTACGAGTGCTGCTGCTTGGCTGCGTTTCTCACCTTTGGCCTGTAGAACACGTTCTGGACAGACAGCATGGAGACGATCGTCAGCATTTCCTCGCTGCATCCCAGATGTACGGACATGATCAACATCTTACACAACATGGGCTCCAAGGGGAATTCTGCCATCTGCAAGAAACCCGTCTCAGGATATCCTGCAACATCTTGGGAAAACCTTCATTTCTCAGTGCAAAAGAGAGCAAGGCCCTTTCGCCTGTATTTCCTTTCTAAAGCAGTGCGCTTTACCCAGGATGACTTAACACGAAGCAAATTATCTGTCTCTGTTCACTAACACTACAACATCTCAATACTTCCAGGAAATTTTTAAACATTATTGCAAGTAACCTCAAGAATAAGGAGAAATAACAGCTGCTCCTTCAAAATCAGAAGATACATAAGTATGGTAAGTGGAAACTACCAATAAAACACACGAGAACAATGGGAAAAGGAACCCAGCAGTGCTTGGCAACTACTCTTCTGTCACCCCCTAAATATTCGTGACCCCGGCAGTGCTAAGAAGCGCTGTCTTCTATTTTGCCTACCCTGCGCCCAAGCCGCGTGAGCAGCCCCTCGTCATCCAGAGCTCCCAGGGTGTAGAGCTGCTCCATGGCAGTTATGAGAGTTTCCATCGGGGGGGCGTCCATAAAGTCAAATGAGAGCAAATCATTGATGCCCATTGCCTGAACAGAGGGAGCAGAGAACAAACAAGTTAAAACACGCAGAAGGAAGACACCAAACTCCAGCCAGACATATAGAACCACCAAACAATGAGGCACCACGGAACTTTGCAATCCTGCCCTTGTGTCCTTACGCTGACTGTAACTGCGGTTACAAATCCATGGCCGTATTTCTACATCTGAGATAACCCACACTACCTGCCCGTTTTCCAGTCTGTTCCACACATCTCTCAGGCAAGATGATTCGATTAAGGAGACACATCAGCTAAATCCTGGTTTTGAGGACTTCCTGGCTTGTAAACCAGAGTGGCTCAACAGCTCCAATGGACGTTAAATATTTCTCCACCCTTCCCCTTGTTCCCAAAAAGGGGGAAAGGCAGCAACAGCCCCAGCTGACACATACTGGGTTAGATCCAGTTTACAGACACCCACAGGGATGGTATACAGGAGATCCACGTGTTTGGCGATCAAAACCCACTCTAGACCAGCGTGTCTTATCCGTTAACAACATATATGTGCCTTACACAGGAAATGTGTACCGCCCATAAGATTCCTGCTTCTCAAACCTCCTGCAGCTGACTGTTCCGCACAGCTGAGACTTGTCATTTAGGTGGATATTCAACATTATAACCCTCAATAGAAAAAGGGAGGAGCAAGCTCAGCGCCTGAAAATTGCATTTGATGGAGCCTCCCTTCCAAAATACCTCTGTTCACTAGAAGGATCTGAAATTACAGAATTATTTAACGAGGCTCATAAAGGCAGAGACTCATTTATTGAAATGCTTGTGATCATGTTGGCTCGCTACAGGTTGGTGAAATACCCACCTTCAGGGAAAGTACCGTACTGGCCAAATTAGTCCTCTGGATTTCGGGCACGTTGGTGGTTAGCATTTCATCTCGATAAGCACGTTCTGTATATAATCTGTAGCATTTGCCGGGTCCGGTTCTCCCGGCCCTTCCTGCTCGCTGCTTTGCTTGAGCCTAAAGGTAACGAGGCATCTCAATGAACAGGTGCAAACAAGTAAAATTAAATTAGTAACAGTTCACAATTCTACTTGTGTTGATAGAGATTCCCAATACAACCCAGGAAAGTATTATTCCTTAGGCACAGCCTCAGGGAATCATCAAAAATGGGATTTTTTTGTTGCTTCACTTTGCTTGGACGCCACATCATCAAGATACACATTACCAGCAAGAAAAAACCAAACCACACCAAACCTGAAACACAGAATTCCCACCTGTGAAATGGGTGTAACAACCAGCTGGTCAATCCCGGTCTTGGAGTTATACACTTTCTGCTTCACAAAGCCAGGATCGACCACGTAATATATTCCATCGATAGTCAAAGACGTCTCAGCAATGTTGGTGGCAATGACGACCTGCAAACACCACACGGATTCAGTACCAGTTCTGTCTCTGGTTCCAAGCCAACCGTGCTGCTTAATTAAACAATCCACTCTGCACGATACGAGCAGTTTGTATATCATGTAATATCAAAGTAGAAATTATTCACAGAAGAACAAAAACATGCTCTAAGCTATATAAGCCACCTTTTCTTTAAACTACACTTTTTCTGAAGTTAGAACTAACAGAATTAGAAGTGATAAATGCAATACATGTGATCAGCAGTGTAACACACCTCACGACTGAAATGGATCGGCAGAAAACGAAGCCATACTGAGCTGAAATTACCTTTCTGCTTCCTGGCGGGGCTGGGTCAAAGATCCTGGTTTGCATTTCACTGGGTAAAGCCGAATAGACCGGTAGGATAATTAACTCGGGCACATCAGGTCCTAGAGATTTCATCCTCTCATAGAGGATTTCACAGGCAGTGTCGATCTCTTCCTGACCAGTCAGAAACACCAAAATGTCACCTACACAGGAAGGAAATTAAAACAGCCACTGAATCATTTCTGTCCAGCACAACTCCTGCAGTGCGACATCTCCCTCCCTCCCCGTCTCCATTTAAAGCAGATGATCCCAAACTTTTGCTTGCCCCTACTCTTAGCCTAGAGTAACATGCTTCACTCTTTCACCCCACTTTTTCATTTTATTTAATGTATTTGCAAACAACATAGTGCTGAGAGCATTTTGCTCGTGTTACTAATATCTGACCCATGACTTACAGAAAGACCTTGCTCATCATTAGAGTATTTGAGTCACTAATCACCCTGGACCACTCTCCACTCACCCGGCGGCTCCGTTAAGTGGATCTGCATTACTGTGATCAGACTGGCATCCAAATAATCCGTCTCCGGCTCTTTTGTGTACAGAATTTCTACCGGGTATGTTCTGCCGGGAATTGTGAAGATTGGCGCTTCATAGAAGTACTGGGAGAACTTCACAGCATCCAGCGTTGCCGACGTCACTATCAACTTCATATCCTGCCGTTTCTGCACTGTCTATATAGGAAAGAAAGTCCTCAAGTCATTTATTGCCTTTGGGACTATTAAAATACGGCACTTGACTTCAGTCAGAGAAATATGGGCAGTAATATCAGGCGTTTTGATGTCTGTGTAGAGGGGCAGCTCATTCCAGCATTAACAATTTCAAACAATCGGCCACCAAGGTCGCATCTCAAACCTTTCCTGGCAGCAGCTGCCACAAGCAGCTGAGCGGAGGCAGCTCGGCGGGTCCCGATTACGCGAGAGCAGCCGCACAGCCACAGGCTCTGGTTGTGGTGGGGATTTGAACTTCCCTGATGTCTGTTGCAAGGACTGCTTGACCAGCAGCCACAGTCCAGGAGGCTCCTCCAGTGCCTCAACGAGAACTTCCTGATGCAAAGGGTGGAGGAGCCGCCTAGAAGAGGTGCACTGCTGGACCTCATCCTCACTAACAAGGAGGGTCTGGTTGAAGTGGTAAAGGGTGAGGGCTGCCTTGGTTGCAGTGACCATGAGATGGTGGAGTTCAGGATCTCCTGTGGCAGGAGCAGGATAGCAAGCAGAATTGCAACCCTGGATTTCAGCAAGGCAAACTTTGGCCTTTTCAGGCAATTGCTGGGGGAAATGCCATGGGCAAGGCTGCTTGAAGGTAAAGGGGCCCAAGATAGTTGGTTAGTGTTCAGGGACCTCAATGTTTACCGATATATAAAGGGTGAGTGTCACGAGGATGGGGCGAGGCTCTTCTCAGAACACTGGCCCAGGCTGCCCAGGGAGGTTGTGGAGTCTCCTTCTGTGCAGACATTCCAACCCGCCTGGACACCTTCCTGTGTAACCTCATCTGGGTGTTCCTGCTCCATGGGGGATTGCACTGGATGAGCTTTCCAGGGCCCTTCCCTAACATTCCGTGATTCTGTGAAAAAGCCTTTGCCAGAGAAGGAAGAGCAAAGCAAGAATGCTCCTCTGCTCACCCGTCCTGGACTGTAAATTGACATTGTTTCTGCTGAATTTTGCTTGCTTTATCTTCACACAGAGGCTCATCTTATGCAAATTTGGACAACAAACCCTTCGGAGCACTTGCTTTGCTTCAGAAGAGACTCTCAGAGCACAGGAACGAACTCGACCAGCGCAACCTTGCCTTTCCCTGCGCACTCCCACACAGACGTAGCACAGAAGACGCTGAAGCGATAAAAATCAAACGCTACGTTACCTTCTTCAGGAGGCCAAAGAGCACATCGGTGTGTATGGTCCTCTCATGGGCTTCATCCAGCATGATGATGGCGTACTGAGTCAAATCAGGGTCTATCAAGCACTCCCGCAGCAACATACCGTCTGTCATGTACTTAATCACGGTTTCAGGGCTCGTACAGTCTTCAAATCGAATGGTGTAGCCAACCTAGAAAAAAAGAGTTGCTACAGAATTAAGTTATAAGCACCATTAATTCCCAGTTTGATTATTCTGCAAGCTCGTTTTACAGCTTACAAGGGAACAGACACACGGACACAAGCAAACTAGCTCCAGGGCTAATTCTTCCTACTTTTCCTCAGGCTTAATTTGCCAGGTTCTTCAGGAAAATTCACCTCTTGTCCCAAGCAGCAGCCAAATTCCTCTGACACCCTCTTTGCAACAGACATCGCAGCCACTCTGCGGGGCTGAGTGCACCCGATCTTTCCTCTCGACGTGTACCCCGCCTCAGCCAGGTACTGGGTAATCTGCGTTGTTTTCCCAGATCCTGTCTCTCCAATAACAATCAGAATCTGGTTGTCATGCACAGCCTAGAAAAGGTCAGAACAGATACACCTGTCAAAATTATAAAACAAAATACAAACAAAAAATCAACACTATATCCAGGACCAGACTGAGCACCTACTGCTCTTGCTCCAGCTGCCCCAGACCAAAATTCACACGAACGTTCTTACGGATGAAGTCAGCAAACTGTTTAACTGTTTATCTGATCCATCCCTTGCCAGTATGATCCTATTTACATCAATAAATATCTGGAGCTTTATTAAAATATACAGATACATATAATCCTTTAAAATAATCACTGTGAACTACAGTTCCACACTTTAACTTGTGAACTGGCTATTTACCTGTCAACAAGCTAAACCACGAATATTTATTTTAAACTATTGTTTGCTCAAACAAGAATGTGATTTCAAGTCTCACCTGTATCAGCTGCTCCTTCAGTCTGAAGATGGGGAGACTCTCTCTCTGCTCAATGATGGAAAGCTGCGTCTTCTTACCGTAAGAAGCTTTGTTGCCACCAAACGCATGTTTCTTCCACTCTGGGATATCGTTGGGCATCATCCCAATACCTCGCATGTTTGCAGCGATTTGTCTTCCATCCACTAGAGACAAAACAATTCCATCATTACATTTGGGTTCCCACAGCGCAGACCCCGATGATCCTGCTCCTACTGTTCCATCATCCACACCTTCTGCACTTGTGCGTTTAAATATTTAAGTACATTAAATATTTAAGTACATGTATAACCCCACAATTACACTAACTTCCATGTAAAAAATTGCTCCAGCACCCATCGCACCTTTTAGTAACGCACCCTTGTGGGACAGCACGATATACCTGCACATTCCCCTTGACACCCCTATTTCCACTTCAGTGGAAACGTGTTTCTCCTGTGCCTGGATTCTGAAGCGAGGCAGACAAACACAACATCAAGACGTTTCTCCTGTGTTGCTCAAGTATCCCACCAAGGGCACAGTGCAAGCTCTGGTGTGTTCAGACGTACCGTCAGGGAGAGGATCCACCCAGTGCGTGTTGAGTCCCATGGGGATAGAATCCATCTCGGCTTCCCTCTGGGCTTGCTTGAGTTCTCGTCTTTCCTTAGCTAAAGCACTCTGCATCATCGCGGCCTGGGACAAGGAACCATCGGGATTCTGGAAAGGAAGACAAAAGTGAAGATTTCAAGCACTTCAATTATCTCTGTTGCCACTGTCCTTTGCACGATCTTCAGAAGAGGCTTCTAAAACAGTGCGCTTTTTATCTGAGTTCCAGAATATTTCCGTCAGCCCAACTAATATCCCTACACTGTCCAGTCAGAAGGATTATGGGCACAACCAATGAAAAATAAGTATTTCCCTACCTCCTTCTACTTCCAAAAGGTAAGAAAACGGAGAGCAGAACAAGCATGTTCTAACACACTTATGTGTAATGGCTGCTGCTGCAGGTTAATGCACATTTCAGGTCTGTTATTCGCCAGTTAAGTAAAACAGCTTTCTAAGTAAAGAAGGGATCTTCATTTCAGTGGCAATGTCCAGGTGGAGAACTCGTTGTTAAACTCCCGAATATTTATTAATTAAATCAGTTCTATTTGTTTTGGTCCTGGAAATCACCTACCTTTACTATTTTGATGGGACTCATATCCATGCTCTGTTTCGTATGACCTCGAAGGAACGGCGGCTCTTCTTCAACCAACTCAATCTCCAGGTCCTCATCTAAAATGCACGAGTAGATGATTTTTATCAAAAATTAAACACCTTTTAGGTACACAAAAGTACCTCTTCAACAGTCCTTCCTGGGTATTCTTGATTATGGCATAATTAGATAGTTTTACAAGTGAAAATACTACAAATAAAAAGAACATGCAGACAGAGCACATCCAAGTGTCACTAATGACAAGGCTCGAACAGCCCTGGTTTCAAACATTTAAGATGGCAGCAAACTGTGAGATGCTTCACATCCACTTATATCATCTTTTTGAATCAAAACACATCCAGAAACACAAGGAATTTACAAGAACAATAAGACTACTTGGAAATACTACCTTCTTCATCATCAACTTTAGGTAGAATCCCAGTCTCCTCATCAAAGTCGGGAAACTCCTCCTTGGAAAGCACATTGGCTGCGATCATCTGGGAACACAACAAACACGACAGGAATTTGTCAAACGCCAATCACACCGATGAGGTCTCAGTTCTAACGCTCTTGCCAGACTCGTAAAACAGGAACAGAGGAATGTCGTGATTTCAGAAGAAAGGAATGGGCGCACGTTCTGACACTCGTTTCCCCAAGTCATCGGGTCTCTGCGCAAATCGGCCTTTTGTTATTTGAAATCCCTCCAATACCAGACAGCGGCTTACACACCGTAGGACTGCGCCGACAATCAAAAACCACCTGATTGTCGCTGGATAACCGTGATCCCCCAGGTCAGAGTGATCTCTAGAGGTCACCTCGCCCAAACCCTGCCCAAGGCCGGGCCAGCCTCAGAGCTAGCACTAAGCTAGACATCCAAATCACACCAAGGCAGCAATTTAGAGGCAAGGAATAAGGTACACAAGCAATCCACCAAGGAGCTGTATTCTAGTTCATTAAACTCCCCACCGGTCTTCCTGACACTCTGTTTCCCTGGGTACAACGCACCTGTTTGATTTCCCACTTCTCCGGGTCGGAAATGCGGGTGAGGCGCTTTCGCTCCAGGCTGTCGTCCTCCACCTCCGGGGCGCTCACCAGCGACAGGTGACTGGGCCTGTCGGGGTTTCTCATCGAGGTTTCTTCATTGGTTTCTCCAACCAGGTTTCTCCTCCGGTTTGGGTTCAAATCTTCCCCAGTGTCTTGATCAACATCCTACATTAGATTGATTAATCAATCAGCTCTACCTATATTGCATTTCTCCCGATCTATTAATGCCGGCGCTTCATTTAACACAAGAGAAAAAGCAGAGTATATTTCTCAGAGAGACTGAAAATCCTATTTTGCTTTTTTATGTCAGCTGGTATTGTGAGGTGAGTGCACCCCAAGGCCTGGAACATTCTACACTGCCTTGGCAATGGCAGCGATGTCATTTGAAATGAAAAGACTACAAAAAGGAAAAGAACATAGCGGCAACTTGAGGTTTGCCGTGTCACTGAGCTCACGCATCGTCACAAAACTGTTAGGAATGTTTCATCAAAACCAAGAACCTACAGAAAATGACTCTTACAAGCCCTACAGAACGTCTTCCATACCTTCATGCTCAGGCTGGTTTTGGATCCAGTAAAGGACAAGACTTTGACTTTTACTCTTTGTCCTTTGCTCACAACATCAGCAACGTTGGCGACTCGTCCCTCTCTCCGAAGCTCCGAGATGTGGACCAAGCCCTCCCAACGCTTCCTGGAGGAGAAACAAACTGACAGCCATGAGATCTTGGACATCACTACTCCAACAGCCCTTCAAACCTCTCCGTCTGGATTAAAACACCCTGTTCCCAATGGATTGCTCGTGTTCTTTTATAAAGAACATTCTCTGCTTTCAGGTTTGTTTCTGAAACAGACCTTCATTTTGGTATCAAACCCCAGAATAACATCTTGTAACCTCGTGAGATACCAGCAGAAAAGAGAACTCGGATGGAAAAGCACCAGATTTATCGTGAATGTCAGAACGTACCTTAGTCCTTCCAGCTGCACAAAGCACCCAAACTGCATGATACTTGTGACTTTGCCGTTGTAAATGTCTCCGATGGAAGGTTCCTCGGGCGGGGGACGGTCTATGTGCTTGTCTCTCCATCTCTCGTTGCTCTTCTCGCCGTATCTCTCTCGATCCTTCCAGTCCCTGCTGGGACTCCGGCTCCTGCTCCTCGAGCGGTACCTGGATTTTCCCCTGTTCCTATCCCGAGTCCTAGAACGAGACCTCGAGCGAGATCTGTGCCGTCGTCTCCTGTCCCTGCTCCGGCTTCGGCTCCTCCTCCTTTTCTTTGCCCTAAAAAAACCAAACATTACATATTTACAGTGGCATTTGAAATCCAGGGCAGTGGTGGAGTCGGGCAAGAAAACAAAAATCTAGTCCTGGCATCTGCACACCAAAAAAAAAGTGGGTTTGTGGTGCTTTTGTGCATGTCAGGAGCCGTTTTCTGTGCCAGGTGCGTGCATCCTGTTATTTTCTCAGATTTAAGGTTCCATGATCGTAATTAATATTTATTGATCCCATTCATCCTACTAAAAACAGCAGTAACAGTTGGGACCTGGCAATAACCAGATAATCAGTCATGGAAAGTCATGGAAAAGAAGCAGAAAAGAAAAAAAGAAGGAAAGGGGAAAGCTGTCCCTAAGGCTACATGGAAACTGTGCGTTTTCCGCATTTTCTCTGTTGCTAACACCACCAATGTGACGCACTGATGGAGTCGCTATAAAAGGGGCGTCTGCTCTGCAGAATAACAGGTTTTAAGTGTTTAGCCAATATATATTTTGACCTTTCTGCCAGCAGGGCACAGCTCCAGCAAACCCGACACAAACGCAGTCCTGACCTGTCTGTGGGAGCAGAACAACAACACGGCATCGGTCGGGAAGTTTGCGCCCCACGGCTGCTCCCAAACGCCACAGACATTCCCGGTAAGAACAGGGGGATGAGGCAACGCCAACCGCCGCCATCCACCCAAAAGCGCCCCAGGAACCCACCGGTGGTCGCTGCTCCTTTGCTGGCCGTGCCGCTCCGCATGGGGCATCAGGGCTTCGAGTTCTTTAAGGGCATCGGCGGCCACTTTCACGTCATCTTCATCCAGCATATTCTGCAAGAACCCAGAACCACGCTGTGAGAAGGCTGAGGAAAAAATCTGGCGCAGAGAATTAATCTACAGGAAGGATAATGATTACTTAGAAGGAACATAAGATAGAAAAAGATTAGTCACGATGCATGATACAAGAAAATAGGTAATAAAGCTATTTTGCCCCAATATTGACAGAATTCCGCTTTTACACCATTTTAACACCTCCAATTATTACAGAAATACAAAATGCAAATCCCTTACAGCCTATGGATGTCCGAGATTCGTATCTAGTTTGTAACCCGTTAAACATTACATCAGGCTACAATTTCATGTCGCAAAAGCCTCGTCTTCCAGGTATTCTGCAAAATATCAACGTGGCAATTGCGGTAACAGCTCTTCTTGATAACTACACAATAATAATTCCTGTCTCTCAGTATTTCATTTCTCGTAGCCCACTTTTATTCATGCATGAGCAGGAGACGCTCACGTTAACATGAAAAATGCTAAGAGAAACAGCACAAGAAATTACGTTTTTACATATTCAAAAGAAACTGGAAGCGATGACCTTACCCTGATGTTGGGATTGTCCGGCCTGCAAAGGGCTGGAAACAACTCCTTCAGCTTCTCCTTCTCCGATTTGGGTTTAACAACCGTCTCTGATTTTGAGATTTAAAAACAAACAAAAGAAAACCCTCAAAACTTAGAAAAGCTAAAACGATTCACTCTTTATTTTTCTGTAATTGAATATGAAGTTCAACTTTCATCTGAGCGCACAGGTTGAGGCAGGTTTACTGAGCCTCAGTTCAAAGATTACAGCGTTACCTCCCTACAAGCAACATTCTGATTATTCGTGAATCTGTGAAACGCATAAATACTTTAAATAGTGCTCTCGGTACGTTTTAAACGCCCAAACAGCTTTGCTAATGTACCACAAACAGAGAGACTCTCAGTGCAACAATAAGATCCAAAATCTCATCTTACAACAGTAGAACAAACACCAAACGTGGCTTAAGAGTCCAAAACAAGAGCTCTGTTCTCACTGAGCTGATCAGAGGGACAAGACCGTGTGTACCTTTGCTCGTGGTTGGTTTCGGTGGAGGCCGCATCGTCTGTATGAGACGCAGCAAATTACTAATAAGGGAGTCCTGCAAAATTTAATGAAATACTTTAAGAAATGCCAGCTCGGTGGTTTTGCGTTATTACAAGGCACATGTGAGGGTTCAGCAGTAGAACAAAAAAAGAACACCTCTCTTTAAAATGAAAAGCTCTATAAAATACACCAGGACAAAAAGAACATGTAAACAAGGTTAAGATCTCACTTACAGTGAACTCAGCCCCATTCTTCAAAAGAACTGCTTTAAATGTGTCAAACGTAGTATTTTTCTCAGCGAGACTTATCACAAACTCGGCTGTGAGGAACAAGCAGGAAGTAAATGAAAAGAAATCATTAAAAAGCAGTAGAAATACCCCATATTTGGATAAAAGCTTTCTCCTGGCAACGCAGTGACCAGACAGGAGGTTTTTCTCTTGACAGACAGACCTGTGTTCCAGTCTGTGCCCGTTGCCCCTCACCCTGGCGTTGGGCACCACTGAACAGTCTGGTCCATCTGACACCCACCCTGGGATATTGATCCCATTGAGCAGATCCCTCTCAGCTTCTCCAGCTGAACAGCCCCAGCTCTCAGTGTCTCAGCACAAAGATGCTCCGGACCCCTCAGCACCTTTGTGTCCCTCCCTGGGCCCTCCCCAGCAGCTCCTTGTCCTTCTCAACGCGGGGAGCCCAGCACTGGACCCAGTTCTGCAGATGTGGCCTCACCAGGGCAAGTCCTTTTACAGGAGCCTAGATCCAGGCATTTTCTCGCGCTCACTGCGAGCTTTTTGAAGAAAAATCATTAGCTTTTTCAGAGTTCGAAAAGCCCCTTGGCCAGACGCGCCCTGACCGCCACAAACGGCCACAACAGCCCCTCCCGGAGCCGCCGCCAGGCCCGGAACGCGACAGACACCAGCAGGTCCCCCCAAAGGCCGCGGGGCCGCGGCCCGTCGCTCACCCAGGTCCTTGTCGTTGATGCCCAGGTGGTTGTCGAGCTCGGTGCAGACCTTGGAGACCAGCGACAAGTACTCGAGCTTGGCGAGCTCCTCCAGGGCCACCAGGTCCGCCATCATCCCGCTCCCCCCTGCGCAAGCGCGCACCCGCCGCCACTTCCGCATCCGGGGACGCGCTGGAGGCGGGGCGGTGACACCGACCATAGAGAGGGCGGAGGGTGCTAGAACGGCTCGCGCCTCGGGCCGGTCTGAGGCGAGCTCGGTGGTTAGGGGCGGAGGAGGTGGCGTTTCCACCTTGTACAAAGGGGCTACAGCAGCGGGGAAGGGGATTTTTGGCCCCTGAGGGTGGTGAGAGCCTGGCCCAGGTTGGCCAGAGAGGTGGTAGATGAACCATCCCTGAGACACCCCAGGCCAGGCTGGACGGGGCTCTGAGCACCCTGAGCTGGTGCAGATGTCCCTGCTCATGGCAGGGGGGACACTGGATGCACTTCGGAGGTCTCTTCCCACCCAAAGTATTCTGTGATTCCTTGAAGACCCACTTTGCAGAGACAATAATCCATCTCTGGTTGCATAAAGTCCCTTTATTTGTGAACAAGTGGATAACAGCAGCAGAGAGGCACAGCTGGAAACTCAACAGCTGGGGAGCGCAGAGCAGAATCACCGAAGTGGCAAATACAAAAACCCTCACAGAGCTGAGGTTCTGAGACACGGATTAGCGCCAGCATCGTGTTAATGGTTGCTCCTGATGATCCCGAGGCTCTTTTCCAACCAAAACGAGTAGGTGAAAATAGCTGCAATCCGAGGGCAACAGAGCCCAAGTTTCGCATGAGAGATGTAAAGTCTGACCATGAAACACTGAGTCTCCTGTTTAAGGCAGATTGAGAACAAGCCCCAGAAGGTTGTCCCCCCGTGCCCTGTCTTTGGGGCGGCTCTGCCAGCCGTCCCCTCAGGGCGGCGTGGGGGGCAGCGTGGCGTTCCCCCGGCAGTCCACGTACTGGTAATCTTCAAACAGCACCTGCTCCGAGTGACACAGGTACGTGCACGTCAGGGTACCCCTGCACGGCAAAAGCAGACCAGAAGCGATTAATTAACACTTCTCCTAATGGCCCATGGGGAGCTCCCGCCGCCCTTCTGCTTTGTCCCTTGACAGCTGTCACTCAGGAGTTAAGAAACAACGGTGACACAGATCTTAGCTGTAGCTCTGAACCAGGCAGCACTTACTGTACATGCAGCAGAACGTTGTGAACTTTGACTTTTGCCCAGGTGCAAATGTTACTGCAAGAGAAAAGAGAGTTAATTAGGTGCGAGATGCCTACACACCTCCTGCCCTCGATTATTCCATCACTTCTCCCAACAAGTCTGTCTTTGCGATACTCTGACAACAGCTATGCAGCTCAAGCTCTTCAAGAACAGCAGTATCTACAGCAGGAAAACGTGTTTTTGCCAGTTTAACTAATTCTGGATTTAATAAGATCGGCCTCATAAATATGCAACGCACCACCCTGTCTGCACAGAGGTTTTGGTTGCTATAAACCTCAGTTTGCAGGTCGTGTGCAGAGCAATGCCGTGTGCACAAGGTGCCTCTAGCTGCTCGCAAATGGAGCATTTCAAGTGGATAATATAGGAATTGAATTGACATCATCACTTGTTCATCAAAATGTATGGAAAATGACATTGTTGAGCCAACACTGAGCAGAGAACACCAATAAATAGGGAAGGAAATGAGTTTAAAATGGATGTGTGAGACTTGTATCCGAATAATCTCCATACAATAAACTGAAAAAGATAAACTCAGCTTTGCTCTACAGACAGGACCGGCACAAGAAATCTAGTCAGGAAAAGCCTAAAACATTAATGTTATTTATGAACTAAGAGAAGAAATCTTTAAGAATTACTCACTAGGTGTTGCTGTCCAATATCGTACTGGCCACTGTATAATAGATCTGCAAATGTGAAGAGAAGAGAGAGCAGGATGCACACAGGAACTCGGTTACACTTGTGTGCAATGCAGAGAGCCGCAGGAGGGAGAACTGCACTCTCATTAGGTGCCTCGTTATATTTCAAGATAATAACCATCACCCCCCTGTCCAGGACACCTGGATTTAGGAGTAAATAGAAGCAACAGCAGAGCTCACCTGGCCGCTCTGCAAGGGGCTCATTTTCAGCAGGGTGTTCATGGTGGTCTTCCCGATCACCAGGGACTGGTGCAAAACCTCTACGTCCAGCTGCACAACCGTGACCCAGTAGAAGTTGTTATTAGTTATGTTCAGCACGTTCTAGGGAGAGAAATAATAACTAAAGAACCACCTAAAACACAAATCGCCTTGCAGCAGGGCCACACAGAATCATAGAATCATTTTGGTTGGAAAAGCACAACAAAATCACCGAGTCCAACTGTTCCGCCACCCCCGTCCCTGCCCCATGTCCTGAGAACCTCATGTCCGTCTGTCCAGCCCTCCAGGGATGGTGACTCCAGCGCTGCCCTGGGCAGCCTGTTCCAATGCCCGACGACCCCTCCAGATCTGCCCTGTGACTGTGAGCAGAGCGCTTACCGTCAGGTTGAGGTACACGCTGGTGCTGGCGGCATTAAAACCAACGGAGGAGGCGTTCAGCCCTGCGGGCAGCACGGGGATGGAGCGAGGGAACAGGAAGAAGATACTGAGGGACGCTGTCAGCAGGCAGATCGTCACAGCAAGACACACGTAGAGCTTCCTGCAAACCAGCACGGTTTGTCAGCACCCGCAGCCCAGCGGGGAAGGCGATAAATCCTGGGTGCCAGAAAACCAGGATGGGTTCGTGCAGGACTATTTGCCAGCTACCAAATGGCAGCGGGGTACAGTCCTGCCCGCTGACGTGGTGCCTTGCAGTACAAATTGCTAGAGATCCCCAACAGCTGCACACGGTTAACGCCAACCTTACTGCAGCACAGAGCACAAAGAGCAAAACACCCCAAGGACTGAGGCTTTCCTGCACCTGGTGCAGGAATATTCACAAGATAAGAAAAGGAGAAAGTGTAACAGGACTTACGTTCGTCTGGGCTTCAGCCTCTGGTCACCGTATGGAATCAGAGCCACCAGCTGCCTCTCTTGCTCTGGAAGAGGTGGCAGCAGCTCAGAGACCACACGAAGGATGTGAGTAAATAATGCAAATTGTGTTGCAGAATGTGGCACGGCAGCGTCGGCTCCAAAAAGCACTGACACAGCACACAGAAGAATCACCTACCCCTGGGGATCCTCCCTGTCCCCTGACACGTTGGGCAGTTGACGCAGCGCCGACGTGCAGCGCCCGCACAGGGCACGCGGGACGTCGCGGGGTCACCGATGCTGGCGTAACCGGCGATTTCGTCTTCAGCATCCAGCTGCTTGGGCAAGATCCGTTTGCCTTCCCTCTCCTTTTGCTCAGGTATTTTCCAGAACTCGGAGGCGCTTCCACCCATGGCAGGAGGAAAATTCTCACTAGGCGTCCAACACAAAAACGCATTAAGAAAATTGTCTCTGTGAGCCAATCTCCCAGAGCAGCACCATCAGCATTTGTAGTAATCACAAGTATCCTAACATTTATAGGAAAGTTCTAAAGTTGCTTTAAAAACTGAGTTAGTGCAAGTTACTCTTTTAAACATACACTGATTAAAGGAAAAGCATCTGAGAGCACCACCCTACAGAACAGCATACCAGATTCTTCTTTATCTCACAGCTCCGGAAGATTCTGAGATGACAACGTAGCCCAGAAGTGGAAGTGCCACGTTCTTGGCTGGTCATTATTCACCTGCATCCAACAGGGAGCTCAGCTGAACATCAAGGCCTTGGCATTTCCAATCAAGCAGAGCGTTACTAACAGTAACCTGACTAAAATCAAACAGTGCGCAATCTACAAGAATATAATCAATTTTTAAAACTTAAAAATACAGTTGAACTCATTTTCCCACGCTTTTGGCAATCAAAAACCTTTACATCAGCTCCCAATAATCATCATGAAAGCATTAACAATACCAAACCATGTATTTTCATCATAAAGACAGCAGTTAATGCAGTTTCCTACCTGTGCCAGCGTTCCCCTCTCTGCAGCCTTGTTCCAGCCTCTCACATGCAGGTAGGCTGCTCAGCTTGGTAAACAGCAGCCTCTCTATTTGCCCAGGTGATCAGGAGGTTTTGCATGAGTAACGGCTCAGGGGGTTCATGGTGGGGATGAAAACGGACGCCTGGCAGCGCAGAACCACGGGGACAGAGCTGCGGGGCGCAGGTTCACCCCACAAGCCTGGGCCACAACAGCAGGACGGGCTGATTCCAGAAGCAGCTGCTGGTTTCCTTGCTGGTAAAGGAAGAACCGGGATCTCACCGAACCGGTGGCAAAGAGACCCGGCTGCGCAGACTGGGGGGCACAGAGGGACCCTTCAGCACCCCAGACTGTGAAATTCAGCAAGGTGTTCCCCAGACCCCCAAGGTAATTCAGCGTTCCCAGTCCTCTCGCAGCAGGCAGAGGGGGTGGGAGGGATGAGGACGCCCGAATGATCCAGGCTTTTCCTTTTCCCCCTTTTTCTGAGGGAAGGGCCTCTTGAAGTACCACAAGTCCCCACCTCTGCAGTCTCTTGAGGGCTCCAGACAGCAAATCTGTGGCTCTACCCGCACTCCCAGTTAATGTTTACCAGCTTTTCAGACACAAGTGGTGAGGAGGAGCAGCAGCCTGTTCACAGAGCTGCGACAACACAAAAGCTGGAGAAATCATGAGTGGGTAACACAGAGACCAAGCTAAAGGCGCAGAGACTGGAATCACAGAATCATTCTGGTTGGAAAAGACCTTTACGATCAGAGTCCAACCATTATCCCACCCTGGCACTGAATCTTGTCACCGAGAACCTCATGTCCGTCTGTCCAGCCCTCCAGGGCTGGTGACTCCAGCACTGCCCTGGGCAGCCTGTTCCAATGCCCCACAGCCCTTTGGGGAAGGAATTGTTCCCAGATCCAACCTCAACCTCCCCTGGCGCAACTTGAGGCTGTTTTGTTGTATCACTTGTTAACCCCCAGGTCCCTCAGCTGCTCCCATCACACTTGTGCTCCAGCCCCTCAAGGGCTTTCTTGTCATGAGGGGCCCAAAACTGACTCCTGCAACTGAGGTTTGGGCTCCCCAGTGCCCAGCACAGGGACGGTCACTGCCCTGGGCCTGCTGCCCACACTACTGAACCCCATGTCCTGCCTCTCCGGTTCCCCATAACCCCCCCACCTCTCCCCCATGCACCGGCCCAGCTGGGACAGTCCCCAGCTCTGCGAGGGGAAGCGAACGCAAAGCTGGGAACTACCGCGACCTTCAAGCTCAGCTGGTGCCCCGTTAAGGGACCAAGGTACAAGGGGCAGCGCTGACCCCCGCAGGCCCAGAGTCATAGGGCCCATCCGGCCACCCCCCTGCTTACCGGTTGCCCGTGGACAGCGGCCAAGCCTTGCAAAGCGGAACCGAAAGCGCCGGGGGGTGGCACCGCTGGGTGGGGCGGAGCCGCTGCCACCAAGCGCGACAAGAGCCCAAGGGACAACCCGAGGGACAACCAGGGGATCAAGAGCTTTATTGTGACGAGGGAGCAAAAGGTGCCTCCTTATACCAGGTGCCGTTAAAGTGCTCGCCCTAAATCAGATACAGAGTCACAGCTGTGCTCTAATATATTATAAATTATACCATGCGGCCATTAACAAAATATACAAAGCCAACGGAAACAGACCGGAAGCCTGAGCATACGTTATCTAAACCCTAGTAAAAAGTAACCTATAGAAAAAAGAAAATGCATCGCACACTTCACATCTCAATCTGCGATGAAGTGTTCAACCCCCAATGGTTTAGTGTTTTGTTAATTGATAGAACACATCAACATACTAAGTAGAAACAGAAAGAACGTGTGTCCTGCTGGGCGTTCCAGGGCAAAGCAGATACCAGCACGTCACCCACGTGCTTTCCTCCTTCTACAGCAGGCAGGAGCCCAAAGGTTCTCCAAACAGTGAGAAAAAAGAAACCAAGCAGATCCAAGTTACAGAAAGATCTTGAGCTGGTCCACAGCACAGCTGTACTGGTGCACAGAGATGGGAAACACCGCAAAATAGCTCTACTGTATTTCAAAATAAACATTTAAGAGTATATCTTCCACAATCTATAAAAATAGGTTTAGAACAAAACTGCTATGATACATTTTTTTTTTCCTCTTATTTTAATGGTATCTTATCTCTAAGGGTATTTATGTAGTTCTTTAAAAAATTACTACTCCTGGTCACCTGCTCAGTCACAATCCTGCTGCTGCTCAGCTACGCGGCGACGGAACAGGAACACCTGGTTTGAAGCAGCAGTAATAAAATACTTTAGATCAATGGTCTTTTGCTGCAGCAAGGAAGAAAGTTTGCTCGAAGGTAAGAAAGTGGCCAAGGCTGCTGTCACCTGAGGGACCAATGGATTCACCACTGCACAGCAGCATTCCGTGTGACTCTTCAGAATCAGATCTCTCTTGGCGCGTTTTAGAAGGGAATTCTTAGATTCCCAAATTCAATATGGAATTTTGTGAGACAAATGAATCCTGCGGATGTGTCGATGGAAACAGCAGCCAGAAGCATCACAGGAGATTCTACGCTTAAAGCTGCTTAAGTCAATGCATTTCTCCACCTGTGAACTCACACAAGCTCTACCTCAACCACTCTTCCTGTTCATGAACGGTACCAGAATTTTACTCCAGTTCAGGTGTGTTTGTACACACGCTTCAATTCTCTGTGCTATCACCAGAACAAGGGGTTTGCACTACACTGAAAAAACAACAGTCAAACGTAACATTTTCACAAAGAGTCTGTAAAGAGTCTTAGAAAGGCTTCTCCTACCCTTACGCTCCATTAACAACATATTTTATGTAGGCTATATCTTCCTGTTAAAGATGTTTTGCACTGATATTACTAGAAATGGTTCAACTGCTGCTGGTAAACTCACTTCCTGGCTTCATTCTGCTTCAAGAAACCACAACTTTCCTGCTATTCATCAGCTGAACAGCAGTTTCACTCCAGACTTTTCCAAAACTGTTTGGTGGTTCACAATGGCTTTTGTGTCTGAGCAACTTTGTTCTTCTAAGAATCATTTGTAAGGTTTCAATTTGTTATGCGACCACCATGCACTGGACAAACCAACTACTAAGTCCTGTCGGAAGAACAGTTGTGAGTTGTGGGCATTTCTTGTAAATTAGGCAAGACTACGTTTTACAGCAGCATTTTACATTGGTTCCTATTCCAAAGCTTGTTAGAAGTCAACAAAACAGGTTTCCAGCTGCCTAAAAAAGAGAAAGAAAACGAACACACAATAGAAGGAAAAGTTCCCATCCTGGTGGAAGTTTGAAGCATCTCTACAGGGTTCCCTGATAAAAGGACTCAGTATGAAGTCAGAGACCTCAAGGCTACTCGTTTAACTATGAGGTCCAAATAACAGCTGCAATTCTGGTCTCCAGTTCATCAGATGCTGTGACGAGCACTGTGTGACATTTCCATGAGAAGAAAACAAGTCAAAAGCTCAAAGAAAAGCCAAAGTTTTAGTCACACCTCCGAACAGAAAGCAGCCGAGGAGCAGCCTGCTACTGTTGTAGTGTTTAATGAGAGTTTACTCCGCGCAGAGGATTCCTCCTCCGCCAGGAAGGTTCAGTATCGGCTGTACTGGTCGCCGTTACTGATCTGAAGCAACTCGGTTACCACTTGCACCATGTTATTGTTGTGTTTCTTGAGCAGCCGCAGGTTCAGGTGCCTGTCGCAGAAGCCCATCTCGCACAGGCTGGACAGCAGGGCCGCAGTGTGCTCCTCGGGAGCCGCGGGCTGCTGCAAATTAAACAGAATTGACATAAGCTAAAAGACCATGATTTGGTTTTGCCATTTGAAGCAGCAGCCTGCATTACGCTGGGATGTAATTAAGGCACAGAGGCCCTTTCTGTTCACAATTAAGTTGTTGATATTCACCTCCACTGTTCACTTACACAGGGGAATTACTACTCTCACGTGGCACTATAGGAGATGTAACTCCATCCCCATGGTATGGATTTCCCCATCTGCTGGGACAGCAGCATATTTCAAAGGGATGCTATCAAATTAACACTTTACTGTCGCATGAATTCCTACACAGAATATCGATAACATTTATTAAAAAATAAATCTATAATTTTAAGTCTGGCCTTCTATGAAACTCCCAGAGCGCTCAGGAGCGACATTTACCTGTTCTAGAATGGGTGGTCCAGCAAATAATGCTTTGTAGGCAGAAGCAGCAACAGACAAAGCTCCTTTAACTATTTCTCCTGCGATGCTGCTTCCTTGGGGGTACCTGCAAAGCAGTCAGGAATTACTTCAGGGTCAGCAAAGCCAAGTCTTTGTTTCCCTAGAAAGGGAATCTGTCTGCGTTATGTGTCAACTGAGACTTAGTTCTTGTTGGAGAGAACAACCTCCGATCCAAAGGAATCACTGCTCTTCAGGAACTGAGCTATCCATTCCTTCCTTCTTGATATATTAAAATGTGGTTTTACGCTAAATTACACGAGATTGTTTTCCATAACATGGCCATTTTTGTAAAGAATTAAGTATTCACACTCAGAAGAACGAATCTCTATATGAAAGCGGCACACTGTGACACATCCATTCAGGCCAGAGTAGCTTCCACTTGTTTTCCACCAGTTCTTAAGTCACTTAATATTCTGCTCAATCTTTTATCATTCCTCCAGTTTTCAGTATCTTAAGATGCTTAACTTTGTAGCTAACTTACAAAATCCCTATTCTAAGAGTCCTGAGATTTTAGAGGAAAAAAACCATGTTTCCTTTAATAAGGGAGGCCTTTCTCCCAAGCTACTGACCACGTGAAATCTAAGCCAGTGTTGTTTCCTAGGTGCCTAATTTAGCAGTTCTTAGTTTAAAATAGAAGTCCCAGCTTCATTACCTCGGGTATTCTGGGCCGTTCTGTTTACTAGCCGTGAATCCAGAAGCTCCTGGCCCATGACCGTCTTCACCACTGGGTTCTGGAACAGGAAGAAAAAAATCGTATCAAAATGTCCAGTTAATGAGAAGCCGAGGACATGCAACATGCACACAAATGGAACGGAGAGGCATTCAGTCCAAAACTAATACTTTCAAGCCTCGTTATCCAGACACAAAGCGGGTAGACAGGGTTCTGACTGCAGTCAGAACAATCCAAAGAATTTCAGGAGAAAAAAAATCATTACTTGGTAGATTTCTGCTCTACTCAAGAATAACAAGACATCTAATCCAATACTAGGCATAAGGAATAGGTGATGTGGATGTGCCCTTTGTTAGGCACTGTCAATACCTTCTCTTATTTGATTCTGAGGAATGGAAGAGATGTTCTCCGACAGCGGCATGTCTGGTTCTTGGAAGAGATCATTCTGAAGAGATGCAAGATTCCTGAGAACATAAGGCAAAAAAGTGACTTTTACTACATTCATTTTACATGTACATGTGTAGGGAAGTCAAGGTTGGACAGACAAAAGGAGAAGCTTCACATGCTCCCTTCTTTACCTCTCTCACACTCATCAAGTACAGGCTTTATAAAAAGTTGCAGGATTTAGAACGCTCACACTAGACAGTGATAAAACACTCGCTGCAACAATTTCTGTTCAGACACTGAACTGAAGCACAAGACCCTGCAGACTCCACAGCAACACGGCACCGTTCTGTTCTTGGGCAGCAGGCGTTACCTTTGTGTCTGGGGTGAGGTGTCCACAACCTCCGGGGTCAGGGGCACCACAGCCAGCGTTTGGGAAGTCGTCAGAATCTCACTGACACTGCAGACCTGCGGCTGGCTCCCTCCTTCTGGATCCTCTGCTCCTGTTTCAGGTTCTCCTGTCTTTTCCAAACTGGGCTGAGAAAGGGCCGAACTATACAAAGACTCCCCCAAAGGGCGACTGGTGTCGAAGCACTCGGGGAGAATAATGATATAATCCTCTGAGGAAGCAGAAGAGCCTTGACTTTGAACATCATCTTTATCGTCATCTTCCTCTTCGTCAGAATTGCCAGTATCGCCAGAGGGGTTTGCTCTCCCACCAGACAGGGGAAGGTTCCCTAACAGGATAAAATAAAAGTGAAGTATTAACAATTGTCCATTTTCTATGGATAACAGCAAAGACAGGATTGTACCAAAAATGAAAGGCAAGAATTCCAAACCAACATAAACCTTTGATGCTGCTATTAATGGCACCACCTTGTCTGTTGAGGGTAGAGGTATAGTGCAAAAGAAGAACTGATCTTACTGTTAAGCCCATGCAAATATGTTGTTGATATTAATATTTAAAACAGGAATAAGAGATCATGGAGAACTTCAACAGTAGTTTTCAGCTCCCAATTACACGCATCAGGAAGTTCAAAGCACTGACTTGAAACTACGTCAAGTTTTACACAATTTTTTGGTAGCCCTTTTTATAGCTTTATCTTAAATTCAAACCTATTTTACTCACCACAGTCATCTTCCGGCATTGCCTCTGACTGATGAACCTCTGCTTCCTTTTTAGAAGCGGAATCAGTTTTGATCCGAGGAGATGCTTCATTCAGCATGTTGCAACTGAAGGTGTCCTGCAGTGTTTGCAGAGAGTCTAATAAAAGAATCAGGAAAACACAATTAAAGCGGTGTCACCACCGACAGCGCAGGGTAATTTGTGGCCAATGTCTGGCTGTAAAAGAGTAAAAGCACAGACAGCAGCCACAGCCAGTACTTACTCTGGAGGATTTTCTTTTTTTGGGGGGGCTTATGGTCGGGTGCAGCATCCAGGGTTAGAGAGCGAATGACGGTTTCACAGACAAACTGAGTCCCACTCATGTCTTCTTCGCCTTCCTCCTGGGTTAACAGATGTTCAGCTTTCCCTTTGACCGCGGAAGGATCTGCAGGAAAGCAGGTTTCCGTCACTCCTTTGAAAGGGAAGCATACCTGATTACTTGAACGCTACCACGAGGAAATATAAGAAGAATTTTTTAGGTTAGCTAAGGCTAACACTGACTGTGTTAATTCTTTTTAAAAATTTAAAGACTTTGGAATTCAGTTCTAGTTGAATGTGAAAATGATTGAGAAGCATGGGGGCCACACCTGGAGTGCCTGAGTACAGTCCAGTCTATAAAGAGCAAATTGTTATTTCTCCCAACAATTCCAGTAGTCAGACAAATCAAGAAACACTTGTATTTCTGAATTCTACATATATTAAGCTCCAACTTCTACAATCAAAAAGCAGCGTTGGAGCAAAACAATTGTTTGTTTTTCCACCGAAGGGAAAGAGAGGAGTTAGAACTGCTTTTAGACATCGAGACCGACGACTGCACAGAAGCAACAATATCCTCCTCCTCCCACCCCACGCTCCCCGTGAATACGGCTTACCAGAGACGGGTTTAAATCCACTCCCCTCACTCTCCTCCTGTATCTGACCTAAGCCAGGCTTCTCCAGCCAGGGGCCATCGTGTGGCAGAGGGGACATGCATGGAGTCATGTCTGAAAAACAAAGGAGCAAAGATATGACGCTAAAGGAACAGGAAGCTTCCTTCCTCCAGAAGACAACCTTCTGAGAAGTTCTGTGTCAAATGCCTCACTCAAGCCAAGGTAGATCACGTCCACCGCTCTGCCATCATCCATCCATCTTGGTATGTCCTCATAACAGTCAATGAGGTTGGCCAAGCACGACTTCCCCTTGGTGAAGCCACGTTGACTGCCCCTAATGACTCTCTTATCCCTGATGTGCCTTGAGATGGCACCAAGGAGAAGTTATTCCATCAGTTTCCCAGGATGGAGGTGAGGCTGACCGGTCTGGAGTTCCCCGGGTCCTCCTTCCTGCCCTTTCTGAAGACTGGAGTGCCATTTGCTGTCCTCCAGTCCTCAGGCACCTCTCCCGTTTCCCAAGACTTGGGAAACTGCCTTCTCTGCATCTTCTGTCACCAGGGCACCCACCTCGTTCATCAGTGGCCTACATTGCCTCTGCTGTTAGTTTGATCTGCCACATATTGGAAAAAGCTCTTCCTGTTGTCCTTGACCCCTCTCGCCAGGTTCAATCCTAAGGAGGCCTGAGCTTTCCTAGTTGCCTCCTACACCCTCTGACAACAGCCTGATATTCTCCCAAGCGGCCAGCCCCTCCTGCCATGGTCTAGAAACTCTCCTCTTCCACTTGAGCATCCCCAGCAGTTCCTGTTTAACCACGCAGCTCTCCTGGCTCCTTCCTTGACACTCTGCCCTGAAGAGCATTAAGCTTTTTGCACAAATAAGTTCAGCTTTTCTTTGGATAAACTGCTAGCTTGGAATGCCCATGACAGCACACAGAACATAAGAACCTTACCAACAGGAGTATTGTGTGGCACCCGCTCCAATTCCTGCACAATATTGATGTCCAGCAGCTCAAAGGACAGCAAATCCTACAGAAAGAAACATGACAGTTTACATCAGAAACCCCAAAACGGAGTATTTACGCTGTACTTCCCAGCATCAGATCCTATTAACTTCCAAATAAGTCTGTTCCTCTTTGTTAGTTACTCGGAGGCTGGTTTTCCCATAACGTATATCCATGTCACAGATTATGGTACACAAATCAGGGCAGCAAGAGGCAAAGTTAAGTACTCCCTTGTTAGGGGCCAGAGAATAACCCAACCCTGCGACTCTTCATTGAGAATCTTAGTCTGTCCTGCACATACAGTGATAGTCCCTGATACTAACTCGATAAAATATTTCTGCTATATAAAACTCAATATACTCTTCCTGAAAATATAGTGGCTATTTTAGAGCTTCTCATTCTTATGGATATCTACATACACAAAAGCAGTTCATCTCCACCTGAATTTTGGCACCTTACCTGTGCTGTGAGGAGATCGACAGACGGGATATAAAATTCTCTCTCGCTTGGCAGATTTTTGATCTTTAAAGGAATAGTTGGCAGAGGTATTTCAGCCTGTTCCATTATTTCACCCATCAACTGAGCACCTGCTTCTGTCTTTACGGAAGCATCCTGCAAAAGCAAAAAACCAACGTCCCAGAAGGCACTTAGGCAGGCAGCAAATAAAACACTTACCTGAAATGTAAAGCCTGAATGTTGTTTATAAACCAAAAGGACAAGATCCAACAACTCAGAACTGCCTCAAATACCACATGAGTTACTTGCCTCTTTGGTGCTGGAAGCTTTATCCTTCTGACAGGAGTCAGAATCCTTCCAATTGCTTTCAAAAGAGTCAGGAGCTGGGGAGGGATCCACAACAATACTGCACCAGATCCTGGGCCCAAACTGCTCCCCTCGGTGCGACAGTCTCCAGTGGGATGTGTAAGTTCCTTCTATATTAGGAGCTACAAACTCCACTGAAACAGTTCCTACTTGTCCTGCTGGAAGGGACGGCACTAACACATCTTTCTTTTCAGAAGACGCCAAGGTCAGATTGCCCCACATGAGTTTCAGCTGAAATACACGGCAAAAGACAAAAGTTAACTTCACAAGCTTCTCTGCCAACTGTGGGTGGTAAAACCTTCATAAATTCTCTGTCAATTCCTAATACATGCAAATATCTTCCAGGACCATTTTAGTGTGTAGAAGTAACAGCAAAGGGAAGATACCTTTGTGTCTGAGCTCCATTCCACATTGCCAGTATTTTTCATTCGCCAGTGTTTGATAAACTTGGTCCCTGGTTGCAAGCGAGTCCCATCCGGCAAATTCTCATCCACAAACACCGCGCTGAGTGTTGGGACAATTGCTTGGAAGGGTTGAGGAGGAGTCCTGGGATTCAGGGGGAGGAAGCAAACAAAAATACATTAAATACACCACCAAAACTGAGGAAATAACTCCGCTGCTGTTTCACTGGCTAAAAATACAGCAGTCCATTTAGTTTGTTTTATTCTTTTCTCTCTAGACGTGTTTCAAAATTCTAACATTTTAGTTACTGTTTTAACCTTGAGTCTAAAGGCCACATAACAGTTTGCTTTCTTTTCTTTAGGAAAAGAGAAAACACATCAACACAAGATTGGCTTGTTTGGAAGAATTTTATAATAATTACAGAACTAAGGTTTTCACTTGATTTATCTATTTATCAGTTACCAACATTTCTTACAGGAAGGTATTTGGTTGGAGACTCTCAGATTTCAGGGCAGGTGAGCCACTAGTTTCCAATACATGGACAGAGTTCCAGAGATGAATCTTCCTGTGCAATTTGAGCTGCTTTTTGAGCTCTCGGACCTCTGCCTTCCGCTGTTTCTTCTCCGCTCGTAATCTTTGCTTTTCTGCCTTCAGAAACCTTTTGTCCATCTGTTTCTGGAGCCTGCAGAGAGAATAAGCCACCTAGTTTCCACTTTGCTATCAGAATAATCTTGGACTGCCAAGTGTCGCCATTTACCTAACTTGCTCCAGAGTAGCAGGGAGGCGAGGTGAAAACTCTGCAAGGCTGTAATTTTCAGCAACACATGGTACAGGTCTTCGCAGCTTCAATAAAACATGATTAGGATCATGTGCATATGTTCCTGCTTCACACTGTTCACAGATATTGTAGGCTGGACAAAGGCTGCAAAGTAGAGAACCAGGACAGTTAGCAAGAGGCTGTTTAACCATGTTCAGTTTCCCTTGCTCCCATCTCTCATCATGTTCTACCTGCACTGGTAGCGAACTCCAACAATTTGGGCCTGGCAGTTGCAGCAGGAGATCAGCCAGTCGCACTGGTTGCTGGTCCCCGACTGGCTCTCTGAAGTGGGAGGTCCTGCTGTAATTGAGCTCTCAGAAAAATCCGGAGGCTGATTGGGCTGAACAAGCTTCTCATACAGCTTCTGCTCCAGTTTCTCAACAGTTTCTTTAACGACTTGTTCCCTGAACTGGAAAATAGAATGGAAGTAGTCATGGTGAGATGCACCTATGCAGGTTCAGAAGCTGAATTACTGTCCCGAGTCTCCTAATCCATAAGCCACAAAGCAGCTCAGAATCCGCTTCCCATCCCCCCCAGCACATGCCAGATAAAATTAAACAAGTATCATATTCCATAAAGAGGATTTGTATTTCAGAAAATACCATAGGTTTTAACACCACAAATTAAAAAAAATATACGCACATTTACAACGTTAAAGTTCTTTCACAGCCTTGCACAAAGGGAAGGAAACTCATCTCTGAGACAATTCTCACAACTCCCAAAAAAATCCCTCTGGAATCTCTATCATTAAGTCCTGATTTTGTCCCCCAGGGATGCTTGGAATACAACCATTAAGTTCCCCCATCTTTAGTTTGCATAAAGAGGTGGCAAAGCAAGAGAGATGCTAGAAATAAAAAGCTTAAAGATAAATGTATATACTGGTGTACCACTGTATCTTTTCAAGAACTCACTATCTCATTAATTCTTAGCATCCCATTCATGCTTATTTGCTGTTCAAAACAAGTCAACGCCCACATCTTATTCATCTCTAGGTTATACTCACTGGCATCCTGAAAGTATTTTCTTAAACTGAACAATCAAGAAAAGCAAGGTCATCAAATGCCATGCTTCGAATGTCAGGAAACGCTAAGTATTACCCTGCTGGAACTGGTCAAGCAAGAGTCTCAACAGCAACACCATATTTCACATCCTCTCTCATTATTGGTGCCCAGAAGCTTCTATGAGCTTCAGAAAATAGACTTACTGTTTCCAAGTAGCTAGTAAACCACTCTGGAGGACTTTCACTTGTTCTTCCTGTTCTAGTGGGATTTAACTTTTGCTGGGGAAACACACACATCACAAAAGTAAGTCACAAATGTAAAGTATGCAAAGCTGCAAAAACAAAAACCCCTCAATACAAATGAACCGCTTTCCAAGAGCTCTCCCCTCAAGTGTCCTTAAAAAACAAAATCAAGTTCTTCAGAAAACAGTGGAAAAGCAACACAAGAAAGCCACTGACATTTCCCTGAAATATTTCTCCCTTATTTGCATTTGAGGGTAATTACACCCAAAGCCAAAGAAATCAAGTCAACCAGAAATTACAACTAGGTGGCAATCGGGGCTTCAGGAAAACAACTGCTCTGTTTATCAAAATACTTAAAAATGGTCAACATCAAAGAATCTGGATTTCTAAATAGAGCATCAAAATATCCTCTTGAAAACATTCAAACAATTTTGCAAGTTTCAACAGGTGCTGGTAGCTGAACATGAAGAGCAGCTTCTGAGCTCAGAGTTTTTATGTGCGGGTAAAGATGATGATCAGTCTAGAAAGCGTTTTGTTTTAATGCATATACAACCTACTTCTGCATCCTACCTGAATTGTCATCTCCTCCTTTTTTAAGTCTTCCTCTAACCCCCGGGCCAGTGTGGAATAGTGCAAAAGGGGTTTCTTCTCGTCTTTAAGCGTCAACTTTTCTGCCACAGTTTTTTCACGTAGTTGCGAAGAACAAGAAGCTCCTTTCAGAGAAGAGTTTTCTTCATACACATTCATCTGGAGACGATTTCCTTGTTTAACTGCAATCTAAATAAACAGTACATAAATACACCATGTTTACTCCACCTAGAACCAACACACAAAATCCTGTAAAAACACAGGAGAGGTTGGAGAATTAATATATAGAAAAAAGTCCAAGAGAACATTTACCTTCAGAGCTTCTTCATATTCCTCTGAAGAAAAAGGGAAAGAAATGTGAATTTTCCATCTCAAACACAGATATAAGTTTAGCGCACAGCATTTCGGGACCCTCCCACCAAGGAGTGTCTTCCACCCCTGCTGTAAATTCTTTTAAAACAGTGCTACCCAAGGAAGAAGTTGTATATACAGCAACAAGCAAACATGTCTTCATAGCCTAGGTACTAAACACCCCATTAATTTAGTCATTCCCAATTAGATCAAAAACTCCTTCCTTTGAGAAGAATTTGATGCCCACCCATACATAAAAATCAAAAGGCAAGTATTCTCAATTGCTTGTCCAAAAAGATGAACAGCAGTTGGGGTGTCTTCACCGATTTCACTTCAATAAAGTAGCAGCTCACCTTTGCTATTCACAGAGACCTGCAAAGAGAAATACCCATGAGTAACAGCCACCGACACATTGCTGTGATTCTCTTAAAGTAACACGCTTTCAGAGTAAATGTACTTTTAAACAAGAGTTCCTAAAATACCACTCATCCACCTGAATTGCTGCCATATCTAATCATTAACCAGCGCTGGCATGTTCTGGCGCAGACCATGTTCTTTATTAGATCTGCACAATTAGCAAAGTCTCTGGCAGCTATGAGCACCCAGAACACGCGTGGTCTCACCTACTGGAAATAAGCTGGTGCTGGTACTACTGGGTTTGCAACACAAGTACACAGAGGCTGCAACCAGCTGCTGTTAATGCTCCACATGAAACACTTAGCTGTTCTTTCTTTAATTTATTTGAGAGCTCCATTCTACTCCAAATCTCTAAAGAATACGAGTGTGTGAGGTTATGCCGAGCAGGAAGTTACTCAACAAGGACAACTAGAAGTAATCAATGTTTTCGGAGACAGTAATCTGCTTGGAGATTACAGCATTTGCATAAAACAAGCAGAGGATTTGAGAGCACCAGATCACAGAAGCAAACATATGCTAATGGCAGGGGACCTACATTTTTCAGAGGAAGGAGCGTAGATTGAAGCGACACGGCTTTACCGTGGCCGCAAACACAGAGTCACAGCGACATTATTCTGATAAAATGTAAAATAAGTCCCTCAACATAAAGATCCCTCCCTCAGAGCACAGAGAACCACCGGCTGTTTAACAGGGTGGGAAAACACAAGACCAATAGATATATTCCTATCAGAGGGACAAAACCATCCTCTCTGATCTACGTAACAGACATTCCTGAAGGACCCGCTACAGATTATCAGGAGGCAGCAAGTTTCACAGCACTCATACATTGGTAGAGCTGTTGCAATTGGGGTGGTATTTTACCTCATCATTATCCTCATCAATGTATTTGATCTGAATGTTGTCCAGGTCAAATGAAACCTTAACCTGTAAGGGAAAAAGAACACAAAACCACAATGAGACAACTCTACAGGTGTTTTCCGTTATTAATAGGGAAAAATATTAACCCTTCTGCCCCTCCCTTCAGTCTCTCAGTTGAAATAAACACTGTTTTACAACATCCACTCTTCTGGAGTTAAAACAACTTGCCTCCCACCTTCACTAACTTGCCGTGATTAACAGAAAAAACTTAAAATTATTTTAATGTTTCACTTTCCCCAGTTAATGTTTACTCCAAAATAAATAACAATTGCCGTTCCATTACAAAAGGACTAGCTCAGGGTTAACGAACCCAGCCACAGTAAACACCACAAAGGCTAAAGCCAACAGTCACTGAATGCCGACTTTTACAAGAAAAAGCAGCTCAGGCAGGCGAGCAGCCTTTTTTCCCACAAACTTGTTTGTGTTTTGGAAAACAAGGATTAATTCCAGTGCTAAAAAGAGCGAAGTAACTCATTCTGCTACTCGCTGGGTGACACGCTGTACATCTGAACATATAAATCCACTCTAGACGTTAGAATTAGGAGAATAAAGCCAAGCGGCTACTTTGTAGTTTGCATTAACAGGGCAGAACAAACAGCATCAAATGAACCATAAATGAAGGTGGTTGTTTCCCTGTGCTGAATAACAGCCTTTGAGGCTCATGCGCATGTTTGTATCCTTTACCTACACAAGCTGTATTTTTCTCGATGGAAACTCTCTCTGAAAAACTAACCAGAACGCATTCTGCTAGGCTGGACTCAGCGGAACAGCCGCCTTAGACAACAGCAGATGGCTGGGACTTAGCACCGCAAGAGCACAGTGACGCAGCTGCACACATCCCGCAACAGATGTGCTACAGGCAGGTTCTTCAGTGACATACCCCAAATTAATTTCGGGAGTGCGGCAAGAGAACCAACTCAAGTTATCAAGGAGGAACTGGGGTCTGTATCTACACCGTCTATTACCACAGACTCCTCCCCTAAAACTCAAGATAGAACCAGACAGCGGGTAACCCCTTATGAACACCAGACGTGTTTAATAATACACCAAAACACAAGGAAGAAGCAGTTTAACTGATACTACCTTGAAACAGTAATTCACACAGCACAGTGCAGAGACACCCAGGGGTACTTACCTTACTTAGGGAAACATTATTTTAGTAGAACACCACACCTTGAGCAAACACACCTCAGACTACTTAAGATGAAGGGCAACACCGCTGCTTACAGAGCAACTTGCTTCAGCTTTGATGCAAGCAGGACTCTGACCACTCCAGACATTGCTGCTGGGTCTACTTGCCACTGAGTATTTTAAGCCTGAACTAGCTAAAGAAAGAAGTGGAAGAGAGAAAGTAAAATACTGGCACCACTTCTTAAGGTGCAATTTGAGGGTAAGCTAAAAAAAGAAAAAACAAAACAGAAGTTGCTATAGAAAAAAAATAATATATATATCTACATATATATAGATATATCACCACACTTTCATCATAACCAAGGAAATCCTTACTACACAATTTCAACTTCAGGCAATACAGGATTCTGCACTAGGTAGCACTGGAAATAAGCAACCAAACCAAAAAAATCGAACCTCTTCAATATAGCAACCGCACGACATACAAACCTTCATAAGTAACTATGTGTGCATGGCCCACTAACAAACTAACTGTATCCAAACTAGCACAAGGCACCAGGAAGCAAGAAATCAGAAATGTATGTTAGTGACTCAGTACTCCAGAGAGCAAAGATAAACGTTCGGGAAAACACCCTATAAGCAACTACAGGGCGTTACTTCACCATATCCACTTGAATGAGTAAAATAAAAGGTGCAGACTGTACTTTATAGGGGTACAGTGTCAAAAACAAGTATCCATAACTCAGGAAAAGAGCAAAATACACAGTTAAGTTCACCCGCTCACACACTAAAACAAGAGACCCGCAAGGAGCTTTACCCAAAACAGACTTTTCACATCACTCCAAGTATACAACAGAGTTAAAGTTACTGTCAACACTAAAAGGGAAACTGAGAAAAAATAAAACACTTCTAACAGGCCCCGAAACGGGTAACACTTCTTTGGAAGGCGAAAAAGAAGCTGCTGGGCCCTCTCAGAGGCGCTAAAGGTCCCGGCGCCTCACGGAGACGGTTCCTCAGGGAGACGGTTCCCCGCGGCGGGGCCTCCCGAGCCCCCTCCCCGCGCTCACCATGGCCTCCACATCCGCCCACGTCGTGTGCGCCGAGTCCGACACCAGGAAGCTCTGCGTGTCCCCCCGGCAGGTGACACGGAGGTTCACCTGCGGCTCCATCCCGCGCTCCCCGGGAGCCCCGGGCAGCCCTGTCAGACGGCTCGACGAACACAACATGGCGGAGCGACCGCGGCCAGCCCCGTCCCCTCCGAGCGGTGTTACTGGCCGCCGAGCCTGCCACTCATCCTCCTTACGGCTCTGATTGGCCGAGGGGCGGAGACAGGACTCGCGGAGCCACAACAATAAACAGAGCCGGGGAGGGGTACGGCGCCAGCTGACGCCGGAACTCCCACAATGCACCGCGCCAACTGCTGCTCTCTCTGACGCAATACAGCACAGCCAATCAGCTGTGCTCTTCCCCGCCCGCCCCGCTGTGAGGGAATCATGTGAAGGGGAGAAGCCAATTAGAAGGCGTGTCTAGGACCACGTGCTGTGGTTGAGGAATAGGATTGGCTGGTTGGTGCGGTGTGTATCGGCGTGACTGAAAGGCGCGAAATGCGATGGGCGCATCAGGACGGCTCTGAGGGCGGGTGAGCGGCCCCGGGCCGGGCGGGCTCACGGGGCTCGGCCTCGGCAGCGTCCCGCGGCCTGCACCACCGCTTCTCCCTGTGCCGGTGGGATGGTCGGGGTGGGGCGGCTGGAGTCGGGTACTGGGCCGCTTCGCGTCGGTCTGCTGACAGGCCCCGCTGCAGGGCCCGTCCCTGCTTCCCAGCTGCTGCCGCGTAAAGTTGCGCCAGGGGAGGCTGAGGTTGGATTTAGGAACAATTTCTTTCCCAAAGGGCTGTGGGGCGTTGGAACGGGCTGCCCAGGGCAGTGCTGGAGTCAACACCCCTGGAGGGCTGGACAGACGGACATGAGGTTGTCAGGACATGGGGCATGGACAGGGGTGGGGGAACAGTTGGGCTCGATGATCAAACCAAAATTATTCTATGATTCTAACTTGTTTCTCTTCATGTTGAGGATTCGTGATACTTGCTGTGGGGCCTTAGCTGTGCTGGGTGGTCTAAGTGCTTCCCAGGGTCCTCTGTGTCCTCCACAGCCTTTTCCGCCTACCTGCCCCCCTATTCACTCTTATGCTTGTGTGAGCCCTTGCTGCGTTTCTGCTGATGGCTGTTTCCGTGCTACTTTGTTCCCTTGACTAAAAAGATTTGCCAGGTTTTACCTGTAAACAGAGTAAGAACTCCCACAGTGCTGTAAAGCCTCACTCAATAAACAGCAGCCAAGTATTTGATACTGTTCAGGATGTTATAGAAAAGCCACACAGGCAAAAACATGTGTAAGGGATGAAACAGATCAGACACAAAGCTGATTGCTTTTCTTTTTCCTGTAGAGTAATTTTGGATGCGAAGGATGGACTTGTCCATGATTGGTATTGGAGATGTACAAAATGTGCTTTTGGCGATGCAGAAGAACTTGGAGTGCCCAATATGGTATGTTGGGAGAATAATGTGAGCTCTCTCTTAACATAGTTAATGAGTCATTTGTTTTTCTCTCTTTTTCTTTCTTTTCAAATGCTTTTTCAGTTCTGTGGATTATCAGAAAGCAAAAAGAATTGTCTTTTAAGGCTAAGCATATTAATGTTTTGTAGGGCTCAAGCGAGAAAGTGCAAAACAACCTGTATTTTGCTCTTGTGTTCTAGTAAATTTTGCTCACCTGTTTCAAGCTAAATGCGTCAGTCCTCTACCCAGTTAGGAAAAGAAATGTAACTGACTGGCTTTTCTTCTTTTCCTTTGTTTTTGTAGCTTGGATGTGATAAAGGAGCCGGTTTCAACAAAATGCGATCACATATTCTGCAGGTAGGTTTGCAATCTTTTTAATTGTAATGCTTAGTCAATCTATTCGTATTCTCACAGAATCCCAGAATGCCAGGGGTCTGCGCTTTGGTGCGCAGGCGCTTCAGAGCGAGCCCAGCACTCCGGCTTCACCCCAGGGGGATGGGAGGCCTCCCAGCCTTCTTCAACTCCAGAGTGATGCCCTTCTAATGCTACATCCCCATCCCCCTTCGAGTCGAGTTTAAAGCTCTCCAATGAGCCCTGCTAATTCCTGTCCCAGCACCTTCTGCCCCACAAGATAAACCTTTCCCATGTATCACTGTTTGGACTGGTGTCTTGTAAAACCAGCCGTTATCAGAGAACCCAAAGCCCTGCCTGTAGCACCAGTTCTCCGTGTGTACTGCTTCAGTGCTAACGATGTATACTGCGTTGTGATAACTTAATGGGTAACTATGTGGGGGGGGAAATTAATTCTACATAAGAAATAACTGCAGTTGTAGGGTGTGTCAAAGGGGATTGATTCATCCAGAGTAACAGCAGATCAAAAATACATTCAACTGGATATTGAAGGATTTCTACTAAGTGGTGCATGCCTAGGCTCAGTTTTAAAGAAATTATAAGCCTCTCTTTTGTTACCACTGTGATTATTCTTTTTTCCAAGGTTCTGCATGTTCCAGCTCCTCAGCAAAAAGAAGAAAGGTGTGATACAGTGTCCGCTGTGCAAGACCGAGGTCACCAAGAGGTAATGCAGCTTTGCAGGTGGGCTTGGGGGTGAGAAGTTTGAACTTGAAGGAAAAGTTAATCATTGTCTTAATATAAAAAAGAAAAGGTGGTTATTAGGTGAACTTGTTTTCTAGAGGAGCAAGTCTGCAGTGCCTTGTCTCAATAGAAACTTTTCCCAAGTGGTCGCAGGTGAAGACACCACCCTTAGCAACTGTTTGTGCGGACGAGTATAGACTGTGTTATTGTTCAGTTGTTACAATTTATTTCTCCGTGCTAAACCTATGTGGGGAAAACCACAAAATCTTCACTTTGTGATGGTTTTAATTCCTGTAGAAATGGTTCTTTTGGGGGATTGTGTTGTTATCCCTTGGTAATAATATCTCATTGTGTTCAGCTGTGGCCCCTCAGTTCCAGCAGGACAGGGAACTGCTGCAGAGAGTCCAGCGCAGCCACCAAGATGCTGGAGGGAGTGGAGCATCTCCCGTGGGAGGAAAGGCTGAGGAGCTGGCTGTCTCAGCTCCCACTTGGAGTTTTACTGCTTTTTTTTGTTCAGCCTAAATTCTAGGAGGACTATTCATAGTCGACCCGTACATTTGTCTTAAAACAACTCATGTGGTGATGTTATTTCAGAAGTCTGAAAGAGAATTCCAGATTTAAGCAACTAATTGAAGGATTGCTGGAAACTATCCATGCGTTCGAGCTGGACACTGGAGTAAAGTGTAAGTGGTCTGAATGTATATCCCCCCCTTTTTTTTAAAATAAGATTTTGGCATTTGTATTGTAATTAGTTACAGGGTATTTACTTACTGTGCAGTACTCCATGTGGGAATTGTACTTTAGCTGTATATGTGCTGGTTATGTAGGGTCTATTTTATTAATATTTCATACCTGTTGTCTTGCTCAGTGTAAGAAAATATTTTTGCTTTTCTTTCCTGTTGACATTTTCCAGTTTTAAACAGTCGTCACGTTCCTAAAACATCCACAGAAGCCACGGCTGCCGAGCTCCTGGGTAAGGAAAGGTCTGTCGTCCAAAGCAAGGGCTTCAGAAACAGGAACAAAAGTGCTACAGGAAATGGACAAGAAAACTGCACCTTGGTATTTTTTCCCCTAATTTATTTTTATGGATTGTGTAGTGGGTTTTTTTGGAATGTGTATAAATAAATGGAATAAGAGACTCTGGGTTGCTCTCAGGTCACTGTTTGACTTGAATATGATTCCAGACAAGGACATCTAAATGGTTTTTGTCTTCTTAACCTACTTTAAAAAGTTGTTTGCGTAAAATGACCTGAATTTAAAGATTGAAAGCTTTTTTATACTGCTGGTTTAATGAGGCTGAATATTGGTAGGCTTTTTACTTTTTTAGTGGTAAGACCATGAATATGTCTTAAGAATTCTTAAGACATGACCCAACTTGGGGTGATTGTACGTTGTTTCTTGCCTGGGGCTCTGGAGCTTGGAGGAGACTGAGGGGTGACTTCATTCATGTTTACATATATCTAAAGGGTGAACCAGGCTCTTCTGGTGACAACCAGTGACAGGACAAGGGGCAATGGGTGCAAACTGGAACACAGGAGGTTCCACTTAAATTTGAGAAGCAACTTGTTGGGGTGAGGGTGGCAGAGCCTGGCCCAGGCTGCCCAGGGGGTTGTGGAGTCTCCTTCTGTGCAGACATTCCAACCCGCCTGGACACCTTCCTGTGTAACCTCATCTGGGTGTTCCTGCTCCATGGGGGATTGCACTGCATGAGCTTGCCAGGGCCCTTCAACCCCGGACACTCTGGGATTCTGTGAATATTAAATAGGATAAAACTGTGAATGATTTTAGCTGTTAAATGCATGGTAATTGTTTCTGTTCAATCACTGATATCAGTATGATAAGTTACATGTGTTAGATTCTTGATTTAAATACATAGTTCATCTGTATCAGCCCCCCCTTCTGCAGTTTAAATAATTACTACTTATTGTTTTGAAGTAACGTGCTGTTACAAATACCTTTGTATTCTCCTGTCGGCAGGAAGCTCATGTGGATGCTCCGCTTACAGATACTGGGGACAAAAGGTGTTCCCTAAGAAACAAAAAGCAGAAATGCGGTTCTCAAAAAGGGATTTATATAGAGCTCGGTAAGATCTGGTGTTGAGTTGTATCTAATGCTTACAAAGTAGGGAAAGGTGATGGTGTTCAAAGTCTTTATAAACGGTAATGTCTCCTTAAATGAGATCAAAGGGACAAATGATGGACAGTTCAAAGCTGGTAAATCAAAGGGGTTTTTACGTAGTTTATTATGTTGTGGGAAATAACGCTACTGTAGTAAACCTCTACTGCTCAGTGTATGAGATACAAAGAAGATCCTTATGGATGTGAATGAAGTTGTTGTTACAACTAATGATAACTACTATTTTCTAAACGATATTAAGCTTTGTCATCAGTGTTTGAGGCTCTAGTTGATAACCAGAGATAAGAATGGAATCAAATTGAGGAAGGAATATTCTGTCTCTGCTGGCTTTTCAGAGCTTCCTTTTTATCTGGTGCTGTCTGCTGCTAGAAACAAGATAGATGCCGTGTGTCGTCTGTTTTCTCCCCCTTCCTTCCAGGAAGGAATTGCTCCTTTTAACAGATAGTGTTCATTGCCTCTTTTTTATTCCTTATGGCTTCCATGAGCCAGCACTGGCCCTTGTGGCCAGGAAGCCAATGGTACCTGGGGTGGGTTGGAAGGGGGTGCTCAGTAGGTCAGAGAGGTTCTCCTGCCCCTCTGCTCTGCCCTGGGGAGACCACACCTGGAATCTTGGACATTCTGGGATTCTACCAAGATCAGTCAAAGGATCTGAGACAGATGTTTGAATATATTGCTCTGACTTCCAGTTCAAAACTCTAAATACTAGCAGCTGTTTTTCTCTGTATCCATTCAACCAGAGTAACAGCTCATTTGTTTTTAGGCTCTGATTCATCTGAAGAGCTTTTTAAACAGGCGAACCATGCTGGGTAAGTAAAGGTGATTAAGGAATTAATCTTTTCTAAAGACAGTAGTTCTGTTTGTTGTACAATATTCTTTAAAGCTGTTTTCTGAATGTTTTGTAGATCTTCAAGAGAAAAGCATGTACTATGCTTTTGAAAGTAAATGTTCAATTCAGGAATGTGGGAGGGGATTAAAAAAAAGGCCTGAGGTTCTGAAGGGGTCTGGTTGCAGTGAATGTCAGTCGTGCAGCCCGACTGCTCCAAAAACTGCTTTGGAAAGCGAAACGGGAAAAATAAGCATCATCTTCTGTTTGTGGTGATTTTTCTCTGTGATGAAAGTAGATTTCCCTTCTCAGCAGGTTACAAGACAGAGAAGCACTTCCGATTTCATCTCAAGAAAACGCAGAAGAGCTCAAGAGTGCTGAGAAGGGGAATGAATATCCTCGCACTACACAGCCCGACAAGCTGGGTGCTGAAGAAGTGATTCTACCCAATGTCATAGGTGTGTTTATTACTTTGGTGACAAAAATGGTTAAGCTTGAAAGAAAGACCACAAGTTAACATTTAGATTTCATATGATTAAATACACACTTGCAGTCTTGTACATTGTAGTTTTGTTGATGCCTCCAGCTAGTGACACTATAATGCAAGACTATACCCATAGACTAGATACGTAAAGTGTGGATATTCTATGCACAGGAAAAGGAAGGGGAAGAAAGGTAACTTGATCAAGGTGCAAAACTTATTCTATTCTATGTAAGCTGTATTATTCTTTATAATACAAGTTGAGAGCACTGTCTGGTAATTCGTGTAAGAAGCTGCATGTAACATGTCATATGTAATTTTATCCTTCTCCCTTTAGAGGGAGGTTTGTGCAGTGTAAGATTCTGGTTTGGGGTGAGATAAGAATGGTTCTTTTATAACAAAGTAGCTATTAAGCTTGTCATTGTTCTTGTGTGTGTAAAATAGAGCTTAATAATTTATGATCCCTATGAATCTTCAGGTGCAAGTGATCTCTCGAAGGAAGGCTCGAGCAAGGAAAGCACTCGGAGCATCACTGAATATGCCAAACCTGCCCACGGGAATGTGGCTGAATACCAGAGTTCCCCTTTAAATGTTCTCCCTGCAGAGCTCACAGAGCAGCGTGACAGTCCCGTAAGGAATGGGGACACGTCTTTCTTTGAGAACACAGAAGAAATGGATGTGGAGCAAACTCTATGCGATAGTAATAGCGAAGAGTTTGACTTCAAAGAGAGCAGATTGGATAAAAGCAAGGAAATAGATATTGCACAAAGCGTGGAAGCTGCGGGAATGGATGAACCTGAGAATGATCCTCTCAATGACAAAGAACTTCCTCTGGAGAAGCTGCTTCAGCCAGAGGCACTTGACTGCGCTGCCCTGAATCAAGTCTCGAGGAAGAGGCTGAAGCGAAGCATTCAGAAAGTCAATGAATGGTTTTCAAAAAGCGAGGAGATTCCGTCTCACGATGATTCTGCTGGAGCAACTGACATTTCGGGTGAAGGAGACACATCTTTATCAGATAAAGAATCCTGTGTTTCACAAAAGACTGACCCTATGGTCGATTCCAAAGAAACTGCGGTGGCTGAAGGAAATAAGAGATGGTCAAAAGAAACAGCAGATAGTATCAAAGACAAAATATTTGGGAAAACATACAAGAGAGAGAGGAAGTCAAATCCCCCTTTTGTCTTTAGAGATGTTTTACCTACAAAAAAAAAGGAAGATGCAGCTGCTGATAAGTCCTGGAATAACTCCAGCAAAGACAGACTAAAACGGAGAAGGAAGACTGTCAGTGTCCTGCGACCCGAGGATTTCATCAAGAGAAAAGATGTAGGGGAGGCAGATGGGTGCCCTGAAAGTGCTGATTTGTGCCTTGGAGATGCTGAAAAGAAAAGATGTGAGGAAAGCTCTGCTGTTGATGAGAGTCGCCTCTCTGAGAATAAAGAGGGTAATACAGTGGCAGAAGTTGAGGAAGGAGGAGGATCCAGGTGGAAAAAAGCTGCTGAAAAGGTGACTGGCAAGCACTGTGACGCGGAGCTGGATTTGAATAACTCCAATCAGAAAAGCACAAAAAAAAATGGTTCCGCAGCAAAAAGAAGCAGACGTTCTACCAGAACCATGTGCGCCCTGCAGTTAGTAGTGGATAGAAACTCCCTGTCCCCTGATGCAGCTGAGCCCCAGATCGATAGTTATCCAAGCAGTGAAGAACCAAGGAAAGCCGATTCGGAGCAAAGACAAGTCAGGCGCAGCAGGCGGCTTCAGTTACTTTCTGAAGAAATGACGAAAGAAATGGGAAAAGGAGTGATTAAGGGAGCGAAAAAGCATGAGAGCGACCCCGAAGGGTCTTTCTCTGGAGTCCAGAGGAACGTGTTGGTTCACGCTTGTGAGTGCAAAGAGCAGCGTGAGCCCCGCGATGTGGTGAGTGACCAGCCACTCGCTGATCTCAAGGGTGGGGATCTGGAAGCAGATGAAATGCAGATCAGTCTAAAGAATTCGTTGGATGCTGCAGGAACTGGAAAAATTCTCAATCCTACATCTTGTTGTCAGCGCTCAAATTATGGTTCCTTGGCACCCGACACGGCTTCTCAAGAAAGTGAAATACGAGGAAGCCCTTTGCTCCTAGAGCCGCCTTCAGCGGCTTCCCCCCTGCCTGGAGAGACGTCTGAACCTCCTGCTGCTCTTCCCCAGGGTAGCAGACGCGAAACGCTAAAAGTTCCAGGCGACTTAAGAACTGAAAGGTTGCCAATGGCTAAAAATGGCTTGGAAGTGACCGAGGAAGCTGAAGACAGTGAGTTAGACACGCAGTATCTGCGGAATATATTTAGGCATTCAAAACGCCTGTCGTTTAGCCTTTATCCTACTCCTGCGAAGGCGCGTGCAGTAGGAGATGCTGCTTCCGAAACTCTAAAGAGCTCGTGTGCTGAGCAGGGAGAAGATGAGCGTAGCAAATATTTAAAAACAGAAAGCTTGCAAGAGAGAACTGAGAGCTTGAGTAGGGCTTGTGGGGAAGAGCCACGTAAAGCCAAGGAATCTTGTGTTAGTCCTGTGACTTGCTTTGGTGACACTGAATGTGCACAGGCAGAGGATCATCAGGATGTTTCACAGGTTGCAAATCAAGGGAAGCTGACACCGATGGGAATGGGTACCGTTAGGACTGAAGGCAAAGACAAATTGCAGAAAGGAGAGCAGGAAAATGAAAAGGCAGTGTCAACTGACCTAGGGATAGGAAGTGAGCTGAGACAGAATCCAGTCAAGAGTAAGAGAAGCCAAAGTGATCAAGATGATACAGAAGTGCAAGTTTTCGAAAGAGCTGATTTAAACACAGTCGATGAAATGTGCAGCAGTTCAGACAGCGATCAAGCGGGAAGGGCTGAGGGTGTTAATGGCAAAGCACCGCTACCACATTTTCAGTACAAATCAATGATTTGTCCTGTAACGTGTCAGCAACGACCCGCTGAGCTCGGCCTTGAAGGCACTGGGAAAAAACATAGCAAAAGAGAAAGAGAACAAGTAAAGGGGAATGAAGAAGCAGCAACTCAAACTGCTGGCACAGGGATGCTCGAGGGTTTAGTTACACAGGCTCTGGAAGAGCCTGTTAAAGGGAATAGTGATTTTACAGGTTCGTCTGAGACCCCTGATGGCCTGTTGTGCTCTGACGATGATATTGAGGAGAACCCCAGCTTTTCTGAAACTGACAGGAGAGAGAGATCTGCTGTGTTTGTGAAAAGTAACAACGCCCCGGTAACAGAACTACACAATCGGAGTGTTAGCTCTAAGCCCACATCTCGAGGTATTCCCAGATCTCGAAGAAGAGCGCGGAAACTGCAATCTTCAGATGAAGAATCTAGCGAGGATGAAGAGTTACCGTGTTTTCAGTCGCTAATAAATGGCAAATCAGCAAGCACACCTTTGCAGAGCAGTAAACAAGTGCCATCTGTGGTAGAGTCTTCAGTAAGTCCCATCGCGTTGCCTCCTCGTGGAAGTAGCGGTGACAATAATGCGCAGAAAACGCCCGGAGCTGCCCCAAGCGGCAGATGTGTTTCGCCAAGCCAGGAATCCGAATGCTCCGTCAACTTATTTTCCTCCCAATCCAACATGTCTGAAGAATCAGTTGATGGAGCACAAGAGCTGAAGAAACTGTCAGTACAAGTTCATCCATCCAAACAAGTGGATGAGGGTAAAGAAACTTCTCCAAGTTGTAATTGGGGGCTGAAGAGAAGCAAACCTGACTCCAGAGATGAACGCCAAGAAGAGCAAAGCATGGGAGCAAACCCAGGTACAAACTCAGATTTATTTTTAGTCTCTGCGACTGTGTTTGTCATGTCATCACACTGAGGTTTTTTGGAGTTTGCATGTGTGACACGGTATTCTTCAAAATGTTCACTTAAACTACATCTGTGCTTCTAATTTAAGTGTTTTCAAAACCTGCCCCTTTATAGTTAACAGTTGGCTGAAAGGTCCATGTGGTAAGGAGTTATGGAAGAAGTTTGGGTTTTTTTCTTTAACCAATTCAGATTTTCTTCTTCTTTCCTCAAGGTGAAGCGTCTGGATCTGACAGCGAGACAAGTATCGTAGAGGATTCATGTGGCCCGTTCTCTCAGGGTGAGATCCTTACTACACAGGTGAGTTTAGGCACTGAATTCCAGTTTGTGTTCTGGGATATAAACAAGTACCTGAAAGCTGTGAAGTCGGTGTTGTGGCAAATCGCTTTCTTCATGTTTGTTGTGTCGCTGGATCATTTCTAGGAGCATAATTAATCAAGACCTGTAGAACTACTGTTGTTGCTGTTTCTAATTTTCAAGTATTATTCAAATAAATTAACCTTGCTGTTTAAAGCTGAGCTTGCTAATGTTGGCACAATTATGTGGCCCCTGCAGCAGAAGAATATTATGCAAAATAACCTAAAAAAACTTCAGCAAGAAATGGCAGAACTCGAGGCAGTGCTGGAGCAGCACGGAAGTCAGGACTGTCAACTTTTACCTGTCCATAGGAACCTGCCGCATTCCAGTAGCGAAGGAACACTTGGAATGGAACAAATGAGACGAGAGAGAGGTAAATAGCAATGAAAACCTTGCCCAGCTTTTTAAAAAACAGTTGTGTGGCTATCGCTAGTTCTTTTTTCCCCTCTACCACAGATCAGTGTTAATTTAAAGTTGAGACGTTAGCAGAATTTTACCGAAATTCAGCTCTTCAGTGAGACGCTGATGTTTTATTCCTAACTTTATATATATATATATATATGTGACTAAAAGTTTCACAGGTGTTCTAGTGGCTCTGCTATGGATCAGGAAATAGTAACGATAGAGGCAAAGGTAAGGTAATAAATAAGGAGAGGAAGTGACTGCAGTATTTAAACTTAACGGGTACAGCATCAGCGCTCTACCGTGACTACAAAAAGGATGAAATTGATTCAAGGAGTAATTTCTTTTCTTTCAGGAAATGCAGATGAGCAGAATTCTGGGACCAGGCTCAACAGTGCGTCTGTCTTACCAAATGTCTCTGGAGATGTGACCAGGAGTCCAAGTAAATCCTGCTCCTCTGTAAGGCTTCTTAACCCTCCAAGTGCAGAAGTGACCGCTCGTTCTGTTGCAGCTCCAAGTGCTGATAACAGCTGCACTCAGGAGTGTAAATCGACGAGAAGTTCGTGTCTTCCAACGTCTGTTCTGCACAATGCAGCTGGGAAAGAAAGTGCAGCGAGTCCCGTTGTGACCAACAGGAAAGAAATGTCAATAGTGGCATCGGGTCTGACTCAAAGCGAGCATGTAAGTATAGTTCAGAAGTTTTAAAGATCGCTCTTTAATTGTTCCTGATTACCATCATAATCATCAACACAGAGAGAACTAATATAGTGGAAACTAATCTGACAGGAATCACAGGTCTGTAATACAGCAACATCGGTCAAACTCACTCCTGAAAACATGAAGAATCGCTGCCTGTAAATGGCATTATTAAGCTTTTGGTGAAGTTGGAACTTTTGAAATGACTGTTTACTGTCTAATGGAAAACGACGTTGTTCCAAAGCAAGAGGGTTCCATTTCTGGAAAGCCTTGCAGCTGGAAGGGGAAGAGGCTGCTCGGTTGGTTCCCTTAATGTTCTCAAATGCTGCTTCTTTACCCAAATTCTGATCAACAGTGAAGATTTCTGTAATTAATCAGTTCGGAATTGGTGATAAACCTGTTCCTACAGTGCATTTCCAGGAGGATATTACTTTTGGTTTATAAACTGCTGTCTTTACTTTAGCCTGTTGAATGGTACCGAAATTATTGACTTTTAAGGAAATGCATATGCTGTGTGCCAACAAAAATCATTACTTTCAAGTAACTACGTTATTGCGTTGTACTCCTATGAACTGAAGTTGTTGCTTGTTATTTTTAACCTGCTTTTCTAGCTATTAATTTTCTTAACTGCTTTTCAGGTGGTGGTCCAGAAGTTTGCGAGAAAAACTCGGAGCACTTTATCTAATCGCATTACTGAAGGAACAACCCATGTCATAATGAAAACAGGTTTGTTGGGAGCCATATAAACAAATCCTATATTTACACACCATATGGAATTTTAACTCTAGGCAAACAAACAGGCAGACAGTTGAGCAGTAAATTTGAATAAGTATTATTTTCTTCTCTCTCTTTTTGTTTAAATTTGGGCATCTTTCTTATTCTATTTCATAGAATCACACAAAATCACAGGATGTCAGGGGTTGGAAGGGGCCTCGAAAGCTCATCCAGTGCAATCCCCGATGGAGCAGGAACACCCAGATGAGGTTACACAGGAAGGTGTCCAGGCGGGTTGGAATGTCTGCACAGAAGGAGACTCCACAACCCCCTGGGCAGCCTGGGCCAGGCTCTGCCACCCTCACCAGGAAGAAGTTTCTTCTCAAATTCAAGTGGAACCTTCTGTGTTCCAGTTTGCACCCATTGCCCCTTGTCCTGTCACTGGTTGTCACCGAGAAGAGCCTGGCTCCATCCTCCTGACACTCCCCCTTTAGATATCTGTGAACATGAATGAGTCCCCCCTCAGTCTCCTCTTGTCCAGCTCCAGAGCCCCAGCTCCCTCAGCCTTTCCTCACCCGGGAGATGCTCCACTCCCTCCAGCATCTTGGTGGCTGCGCTGGACTCTCTGCAGCAGTTCCCTGTCCTGCTGGAACTGAGGGGCCACAACTGGACACAAGATTCCAGGTGTGGTCTCCCCAGGGCAGAGCAGAGGGGCAGGAGAACCTCTCTGACCTACTGACCACCCCCTTCTAACCCACCCCAGGTACCATTGGCTTCCTGGCCACAAGGGCCCAGTGCTGGCTCATGCTCATCCTGCAATGACCTCAGTCAATCAGAGTGAGGGGATGTTTTGTTTCCTTGTGTGATTTGAAGTTAATGTTACCTTTATTTTTTTCTTTGGATTTAATGGACGGGACATTCAAAACTCAAAGATCTCATTCTCATTTGCTCTGCAGACAAGGAGCTGGTGTGTGAACGGACACTCAAGTACTTTCTGGGTATCGCAGGGAGGAAATGGGTCGTTAGTTATCAGTGTAAGTATAACTTGTTTTGCAGCTAAATAGTCTCTGCCCTTCTACCACCAATGTACTCTTCACTTTTTACAGTAAAAGCAGCTGCTTTCTCTTCTGAATACTTGTCCTGGTTTGCTGCCCACTGACAAATGCCTTTCCACGCTCTTCATCTAAATCTTTGAGATGTATGGCATCAGTTAGTGCAAAATTAGTCTTATTTATGAGAGGTAAAAAAAAATCATTACGTTCTCTCAGGCATCATAATGTATTCAGTTTCCCTTAGTACAAGTTCTTTTAGTTTAATATAGCAATGAAGTCAGCCTGTTGGCAGTGGAAGAGCAATTTTGCTGGATAAAATGACTTGTCCTGTTCTGATCTTTTTATTTAGGGGTCGTTCAGTCTTTCCAAGAAGGGAGGATACTGGATGAGGTGAGTCTCTTAAGAGTGAAATGTCAAATGTGTAATCAATACTGTTACATTAATAGATCCATCAGTAGCCTCAGATATTGTCTAAACATTTAATATATATAATGGCTTATTTGATACGTGGGACAGCTGTTAACATTGTCATACGCTCTCACGTTGCTTTAAGCAAAGAGCCTCCAATTATAGTGAAAACCAACTGTTTTTTTCCAAGTAAACTGAAGATATGCAGCTGGTTTTCATACTTTTGTAGCAGGTGAATCTGCATCAGAAGCTTCGGAGAAGTTGCAAGAAGTCGTGGAGAAGTGGGAGTTTGAGTCAGATGTGGGCCTGAAATGATCAAATGCAGCACTGTATTTGTTATCAAACTATACACTAAATGAATGCCTTGAAATAAAGTAGATGTTGAAGATCTAGAGGTTATGTACTGATAATTAATTTATATCAAATGAGACTGTACTGATAAGTTAATCATGGTCTTGGAGTGTGCCCCTTCTTTTATAGTTTACTAAACTATGTTTCGACTCTAATCAGTTTGTTTAAAAACTGTCTGTTGCTGCAGGGGTTTCATTGCTGCTCTCAGCCATTTTTTTTTTTTTTTGAAAAGCCTTTTAATTAACTTTCTGTACACGTGTAATTGTAAGCTTTCCAGTTCTGAATTCCAGCAGCTTCTTCCTGTCCAGATGCAGAGCTCCGACCAGGAAAACCTCCTCGGTCTCTGACCTCTGCCTGCTTGTTTGTGGTGTGTTCCAGGAGAGCTTTGAAGTTCGAGGAGACGTAATCAACGGGAGGAACCACCAGGGTCCAAGGAGGGCTCGACAGGCTCTGACTGCCAAGGTACGAGCACATCGGGGTGAAAACCCCGTCCTGCTGCGGCTGTTTCACATGTGCCTACGCTGGCTGAATATCTGCAAGTTCTTCCGATTTCTCTGCTGTTCTCTATACACAGAGTTGTACAAATTCAGCCTTTTTATACGTGAAAGGTGAGAGCAGATATGCCCAAGTGACTCACTATCCGTGCTATGACTGTCACATACAACAGCTTTATAATACACATGTAAATTATTTTTTTATACTGACTTGACTTACTGGAACTCACACAATAATTGGTACAGGGCACTCTGACATTTAGAAGCGGTTTGTTTACTTCAATACATAATGAACAGACATTTAAAACCAAAGACAGAACCCAAGTACAGACGTAAAGCATAGCCGTGGAATATTAAAATACAGCTAGATACATAATTTGGAATATCTTTTTTACTTGGTTCATATAATTAAAATCTATATAGCCTGCATAATTAAAAAGTAATTTATTGACGCTGATTTTAACAAGGTCAAATAAACACAAAGCAAGTGGATGCTGTCACTTTATACCATTGGTATAGGATAGCATGGGGTTGGGTTTTTTTGCTGCTGTTCTTTTGTTTTGTAGGTTACAAAGAGCATCAGAAATACTTTGTGAAACAGCGATAGCATGATAACCAGTCCTAGAATTGCGATCAAACCAGCATATTAAATCTTGTCCTTTAAAGATACCATCTGGACTCTGTTAACATGCTCCTTGTTTTTCAGATCTTTAAAGACTTTGAGATCTGTTGCTACGGACCTTTCACTGATATGACTACAGGTGTGTCTGGAGTCCATGAAGGCTGGGAGGCCTCCCATCCCTCTGGGGTGAAACTGGTGTGCTCGCTCGCTCTCTGAAATGCCCGCACACCAATGCGTGCAGCACGGGGAATAAGCAGGAGGAGTCAGAAACCTGTGTTAGGGCAGGAGATGATGACCTAGTGGCAATGATGGAGATGTGGGACAGCACCTGTGACTGGAATGTGGCCATGGGTGGCTGTGTCCTTTTCAGGAAAGACAGGCCAGCCAGCCGTGCTGGTGGAGTTGCTCTTTACGTGAGAGAGCAACTACAATGTATTGAGTGTTGTCCAGGCACGGATGAGGAGCGAGTTGAGAGTCTATGGGTGAGAGTTAAGGGGCAGGCTGGCAAGGGGAATACTATTGTGGGTGTCCATTATAGGCCACCAGATCAGGGTGAGGAAGTTGATGAGGCCTCTACAGATGGCTGAGAGCAGCCTCACAGTCACAGGCCCTGGTTGTGGTGGGGGATTTGAACTTCTCTGATGGTTGGCAGGACTGCTCGGCCGGCAGCCACCGTCTGGAGGCTCCTCCAGTGCCTTGACGATAACTTTCTGATGCAAAGGGTGCAGGAGCCGACTAGAAGAGGTGCACTGCTGGACCTCAAGTGGAAGAGGAGAGTTTCTAGACCATGGCAGGAGGGGCTGGCCGCTTGGGAGAATATCAGGCTGTTGTCAGAGGGTGGAGGAGGCAACTAGGAAAGCTCAGGCCTCCTTAGAATTGAACCTGGCGAGAGGGGTCAAGGACAACAGGAAGAGCTTTTTCCAATGCATGGCAGATCAAACTAACAGCAGAGGCAATGTAGGGAGCAGTCGGGCAATCTGGACACCATAAATCCATGGGTCCGGATGGGATGCACCCGCGGGTGCTGAGGGAGCTGGCTGAGGTCATGGCTGGACCGCTCTCCATCATCTTTGCCAAGTCTTGGGAAACAGGAGAGGTGCCCGAGGACTGGAGGACAGCAAATGGCACTGCAGGCTTCAGAAAGGGCAAGAGGGAGGACCCGGGGAACTCTAGACCGGTCAGCCTCACCTCTTATTCTCTACTAAGGTTTACATTTCTTTGAAACTATGCTAGTTTATATCATAGAATGAACACATGAGGCCTTAGGAAATAGTGTTGGTGATACAAAACATTGAAGTTTTTGATCTGTTTCTCTGATTTCTTCAGAACACCTCGAATGGATGGTGGAACTTTGCGGTGCCTCCGTGGTGAAGCAGCCTCACCTGTTCACACACACCAGGGTAAGTGTGAAAGAACGTTACACTTCACATAGTGGAGGGGCTATAGTTACAAAAGCCACGTGGTGGGAGATGATGTGCAAGAAGCCTTTAGTTTAGTCACAGCAACCCTGGAAAGAAATCACAGAAAAATCTCAGGAATTAACGTCTTTCTCTCTCTACAGCCAATTTTACAGTCCTGTCTGAAGTGATGCACTGGAGCAGAGTTAGCCCAGTTATCGCTCTCTGCAGATGGGTGCGAGAGGGATTTAATGACAGATAACTAGTAGTTTTATTTTCTTATCTTGAAATCCTAGAATTCTACTCCTGTCGTGGTTGTGCAGCCAGATGCTTGGATGGAAGACGCGGATTATGGAGGTAAAAGGACACTGTCATGGAGTGTCTTTATCACATCAGGCCTTTCAGTAGTTAAATATCAGAGAGGTGTGTGGAGGAATTGAAATAAAATCCTGCTCCATCTGGAGATGGAGGTTTGTCTTGGAAGAAAGCTCTGTATTATCTCCGGAATCAGCAATGGAGTCTGGCAGGGAAACCCTGTTCTGGGCTCAGCTGTCCTGGATTCCACCAGAAACTTCTCTGACCGGAGATAATTTCTAAAAAGTGGGGAATTGTGCCCTCGGAGGACGAGTGAGATCCAGGAGAAAGCCTTAGGGGGGACGAGATTGGTCTAGAAAGAATATCTAGCAACAAAGCATTAACCGATCTACAGCTTTGCATTTTTCTTCTTTAATCAAAATGCTCCAGAAAAACGAGACTTTGCAAGTGTTCCGGACTAACTTACTTTGGAATGAGATAGTGGGAGTTATGGAATGAATGGGAGCTAGTTAGGCTACAGTGGAGTTCAACACAGAAGCGGAGCGGGAAGATGATGTAAAAACAACCGCCGTTTCCATGGCACTGGGAAAACGAGAACAAAGATCCTGAAACGGTGCAGAACAGTCTGGGAGCACTTCAGTCATTTTCTGTTGCTTCTCTCTTGATGAGACTCATTGCTTGTCATGGACTCGGTGTGCCTGAGCAGGTGGAAACTGAGGCTCTGCCACCGAGGTCCTAAATTAAACGTAACAAGGACTGTGCTCTTTGCTTTGCATGTTTATTTTACGGTGTTCACAACTCCCCGCCAAACAGCTCTTCTTTTAGCAGCAGCAACATTACCCGCTTTGCTAAAAAGAGTAGTGGTGCCACATCGCTGGTTTTAGACTCTTGTTTTTATCAAGGCCTTTAAAATGTCAAAGAAAAAGCCAATAGCTTCATCAGAAGGATATCAGCAAGCTCACCTTAAGCTTGGTTTAACTCATGGATAACAGTTTGATGGGTTGTCTTTGTCTTACAGCGATCCAGCAAAAAGCCGACGTTGCCATGGTGACTCGAGAGTGGGTATTAGACAGCGTCGCGTGCTACAAGTGCCAGGAGCTGGATACTTACCTGGTGTCGTAAGGGCGATACGCGGTTCTCTTGCCGTCGCTCACGAGTTCTCATCAGTGCTGATAGTCTGGTAACTATTTTAAGGACGGAGAATTTTTAAGTCACGCAGAGATTATGTGCATGTTCTTGTTCAGAGTGAAATAACTACATTTTATTAGCAATAAAGTTACTTAGCATTACCATATAAAGATGGTATTACCCACTGTTCTTTAAAGACTGACACTTCTCATTTCAAAATAGACCTTTAAATTAATGTAAAACGAATTTTTAAAGTTAGAAAATGTAGAATGTGGCTTCCGCAGAGAAATGGTGATGTGCTATTTACCCCTGCAGCCCGTTCCGGTTTATATATTTCAGGACATTTTGGAGACAGTAATTTAAAAGGGTAACATTGGGCTCGGGGCTTGTATTTAAAACACACTTGCACTCCTGAGTAACCTCCATATTTTCATTTTGCATAAATACATACCCTGAATAAGGGTGTATACCAACACAATGCGATATTATTTTGTGATTATCAGCCTGGTTAATTTAGGCCGTGGATTGTACGAACTGCTCTCCTCTTGTATATAAAAACGCCAACTTGCCTTAACCAGGAAAAACAGCCCCTAAGAGCCAACACTTGATTCTCAACACAAACCAATCCTTAAAAGCACGAGCTGGTACCAGGGCTGTGTCAGTCGTATCTCTGACAAGTGCATGTGGCACCTATGAAGAGACAATAAACAGATGCACTTTAGTGTCCCAGTGACCTATAAAAAGCCCTATAGGATTCTGCTGTAATAGTCCGTGCCTGCAAAATGAGACTGCAAAGAAATTGCTTTTTATGGAAGAAAATATGTTCTCTGCTTCTGTTGCCAAGCAATTCAGCTTCATAAATAATTTTGTACTTTCAGAGCAGAAAAAGAACCTGTTTTCATGAAGTTGTTGTTTGAAAAAATCAGTTCAGTGCTCAGATGCTGCTGGGTTATCTTGGAAAGTTATGGAAAGTATGTTTATAAATATTGGAATGCTCAAAGGAAATAAAATTATTTTGGGAAGTATTTGACTTGATTGTTCAGCCCTTTGTACGTGCATCAGTCCCTCAGCGTCTGCTCGGAGCCTGGGTGGAAAAACACCCCCGTGCAGCCTCCCGGGCGGGGAGAGACTTCCCGAGGAGGCCAGAGATGTGAACTGCGATTTCAGAATTGTCATTTCTATCAAGCTGAGAAGCACCTGTGTTATCAAGCGTCGTGCCCCTCACCGGGCGTTGCTGCTGGAAGCATTTGCTGGGTGGACACACATTCCTGTTTTCCTCTGTGTGACGATATTTCGTAACTCCTGAGGCTGTTTGACCCAGCCTCACCGTCAGACTGAGCTCCTCTTATCTCCAGAGCCCACACCGGTTGGTTTGGGTTTGTGTTTTGGGTGTTTTTTCCATAATCTCCATTTCAAAAGGCAGCTGTGGAGGATGACTAAATGCTGCCTGTTAGATGTGAGAAAAAGGCCAAGTAAGACTGGTTTGCATCTGCCACTGTGAAATTGTCCCTCAGATCTTGACACAAAGGTTTGTTCTTTCTAGCAGGTAAGGTTCTGGCTCCAGGTAGATAATTGTCTGGAGGAATAACACTTGTGACTTGTCCTTTTTTCACTTGGAAGTGATTAGATTAGATCTGGAAACTGTTTCTAGTACAGTAAGTATCATCTGCGAACTTTTGTAGTAGTCTGGATCTCGTTTAAGACTGGAATGAAGCGAAATGGTTTGAATAAGTGTATAGCTCGATAAAGGAAGGATGTGCTTCCAGAGAAGCAGACAGTTTAAGGGGAATAGATGTGGAATTCATATTAATTTCTCTAGTCTAACTTCCAGCTTCAGTACTAAAGCCGCAGCACTTGGAGCTCCACAGCTGCTGTGCAGGTTGGAAATGCCACTTTATCCAGGAGGATCAAGCTGCATTTCCTCCCTGTTCACTCCTGTGCGAGAGCAGCTTTCTTTTTGAACTTTGCAGGGTAGGAAGCTCTGAGGTGAATGCATTTCTGAGACGTGGCTAAGCCAGGCGCTGCCTTTTATAGTAATTACCTGAGGATAACGAGTAGCAGAATCGAACACTGTTCAAGAACCAGACACCCAGCTGAAGGGCTGCGTACAACCTGTCCTAATAAGCAGCGTGTGCCTTTTACCCTATTCACTAGGGTGAGGGAAGCAACAAAGGGAAGGCTGGTGCTTGCTGGAGGTTTGCCTGAGGCTTTGCCATCAGGTGAATCCTGTATTTGTAATTAAAACTGCTCTGCTTTTGTCACCCAACAGGAGCTTTTCTCCATGCAGCTGCATCAGGGTCAACTTCCAAGAAACCTGAGCTCTGCTGTTGGTGTCCCGGCCCCGTCCCTGCTCCCAGCCACACAGGAATCTGTTGGACGCAGCTTTGAGCTGGTGTTTTGGTCAGGACTCTGTTGACACCGCGTTCGGGCCGTGCTTCCTCCGAATCGGTAGGAGCTGGTGCGTCAGAGCAATACTTTACAGTATGGAAGTTCTCAAACCTACGCGAGGGGTTGGGGCAATTGAATTATTTCCTTCCCTGTTTCTCTAGGCTATTAAATGCTAAGTAATTCCTAATGCAAAGGAGAGGAATTTAGTATTTTGGGGCACAAAGTACAATCTGTGCTAATAAGAGCAAACCGTGCAGCGGGGCGGTCCCAGGCTGGTTTGTCTCGCAGCCGCTGCACCAGCATCGCTGCAGCCCGTCCCTTTCGCCCCGTAAGATGTTGTTGAGCATCCTTAGCATCTGATTCCAGCTCGTACATTTCTCCTGTTGCCTGGCTATGCCATGCAGTTTGTTCTTTACCTCACCGAGCCGTGCAGAGCAGGAATCGCAGCACCAGGTTCATCAGAAACGCTGAACCTGGATCTTGGCTGCTGTAGCGTCTGAAATCAGGCACAGCCCGAAGCCTCAGGCCCTTTGCCGTTGTCCTGGGGCTGCTCCTGCCTTTCTCTCCAGCACAAATGACTTGCAGTATGTCTGTGAAGCTGCTTTATCTCACCAGAGAAACTTAACAAGCCATGGGGGGGCAGAAGCTGTCCGGGGCTTCTAACATATGAGAATGGATTCCTGGTTAAAATTAATGTATGTTAATTAGGCATAGCTTTGTCTTGCATCCTTATCAGCCGTGCTGATGTGGAGGCCAGCAGAGAATAAGCAGCCTGTTCCCAGTTCAGCCTGTCCTCTACGTTTTGCTGCTATGGAGTTATGCATTGACAGAGCCCACTCGGGTTGCGCTGGTGGCGTTGGAATAAACGCGTAATTGCTGTTTGCTTCACAGCGATTGTGGAGCTTGCAGACTGAAGCAACGGGGAGAGGTTTGCGGACTGTAGGGGGTAATTAAGCATCAAAGTAAAAATATTACTCAATAGTTAAAAGCCCTTTGCGACTGGCAATATTGAATTTTGACGTAGGATTCTGCTGCTTCTCAAAGGGAGCTTTTGGTCTTTAAGAGAACTAAACAGCAGCCGTTCTCCTGGAACATGGTGCAGCATATCTGTATCTAAAACGTTTGCGGTGCCTCTGATGTTTTCCTCCTCTATACCAGACCTTTCCTGCATAAGGGGGCGCGACTGAGCCATATTGTCACTCCTCTTTTCCCTTTTAGTCCCCGTTCCTTGCTCAGAGCTCTTTAACATGCAAAAGTCTGAGTCGGCCACAGCTGCTGATATTGGAAGCACCTGCGTGGCGTGGGCGTCAGGACTGGTAGGCTGGAGGAGTCCAAGTGCTAGAGATCCCAGCTGGGTTCGTTTAGCCTGGAGAAGGCTGAAGCAGGAGGGGGTCGGGGTATAATTAAGAACCCCCTTTAACACAGCTGCAAAATTAGGGCAGTTTTTACTCCAACCTGAACACACAGGATGGTGCCAGCATGTGTTTTTTTCCACATCCCGAGATGTGGGCTCCTCAGGAGATGAGGTGACTTTTCTGTGGGTGCCTTAAATGTGGAATGGTGTTCTTTGGAATTCTGTGGAGTTGTATTTTGATACCTGACCTTCTAATAGAGCTGATGAGCCCCAATGACTACATGTGTAGCTTTTTGCTGAAGTAGTTTGCTCTTCAAAATCCTCCCTCTGCATTTGGATCCATACGCAAAGAGTTATTTCCTTGCAGATCTGAAGCCGTTCGTAAGAGAGCAGCTTATTCATGGATGCAATTAGACCACTTGTCTGCCTCATTACTAGAGTTAATGGTAAATCAAAGAAAGATTCAGTACGTTCCTATAATTATTCTTGGTCATTTGCTGGATTGTTTTCATCGTGGGTCTGGTGTCGCTTTGATTTTGCTGATATCATGGATAAAAACCTTGTGCACAATCTAGAATGATCCATCTTGGTAGAAAATGCCCATGAATTCACCTGGTTCACAGGACAGATGATGCGAGCTGAGGCGGAGCAGTGAAGGTAAGAGCTTTGTCCTCCTCTCCTTGTGTTGCTCTGGCTCTTCTTTAGACATATATTCTGCTGTGCTAATCAGCAATAATAAATATTCACCTCTGCATTGATAGTGTGTTTTGAGAAGCGTGCCTTGCAATGCAGCAAAGGTAGTGAGATATATTGATTTGTATTATGGCTCATAGTTTGGGTTGAAGGACCTTCCCAGCTCCCCAGTGCCCCCTGCCATGACAGGGACATCTGCACCAGCTCAGGGTGCTCAGAGCCCCGTCCAGCCTGGCCTGGGGTGTCTCCAGTGGGTTGAGCAGGAGACCACGCAGCGATGCTCCGCGTCACACACCCCTCGAGAAAGCAGTTTTGATATCCTCGCTGCCTTTGCGTTCCTCATCGCGGGCTGAGTGACACTAATGGGAAACACTCGTGGATCCACGTGGAGCATCAGCGCTGCTCCGCGGGCCGGGGCCGTCCCGCGCTCGCTCTCCGCAGGCGTCCGGCCGGTCGAGCAATTAGCTCGGGCTGCGGTGAGAAATGCCAATGAAATATAAACCGGGAGATTGACGGGGAGGAAATGTCACGTCCGGGCTGTGTGATGGACACCAAAGGCGCCCGGTACCAAGGTTTGCATGGGTGCCACCCTGTGGAATATGATTTGTCTGTTTGTCATTGGATGGAGAGGAAAACCCCACGAGAGAGGATGTGGGGGTTGTGCGCTGCTGGGTACACACGCCGTTAACGTCCTGTTGGGTCTGATCCAAAAATTCTGGACAAAAAGAAGTATTTTTAGTCTGGGAACAACATTCCTACCTGTAAATGTGGGAAACTGGGGCTCTGGGGTTTCTCTGAGGCTCCCGGTCTGTGCTGGGAGCGCTTTCAGGTTTGCCGTCAGCACCAAGTCCCAACACAGATTGATCGTCTTGGAAAAGACTCTTGTTAAATGTGTTCAAAGCAAATATTTACTAAACAGAATAGATCATGCAAAGTCACCTCAAAATACCATCTTTTTTCCAAAAGATATTAAATAAGCATCGCTAGCAGCCACCGGATCCAGGAGGAAACGGAAACTCCCCTGTATTAATTGCTTGGTTCTGTTCCAAAGGCAGCTAATGGAAATGTACAGACTGTTTCCATATATGTATCTTATCTAGCGCTTCTTTCTCCTCTCTGCAGTACAACAGATTGCACGTTCATGTGCTGAGTTCTGGTGCAGGCGCAGCACTAAATAATCAGATTGATCCTCAGCTGAAAAGCTTCCAAAACTGCTGGCGCAAGCATCTGATTTCTTCATCGGAGCCTGGTCACAACAAAAGGGGTGAAAAAAGGGACTTTGCTCTTTGTCATTTTGTGCCTGGGGCTGGTATGTTGGGGTTTTTTTCCCAAATTCGCATGATTTGACCATCGCTTCCTCCGCCGTCTCAGCCCATAAGAAAAATGGGGTTTTGCTGGAAATCGGAGCGCGTGTGGCTCCCAAGGGCTCCTCCTTGCAAATGCTTTTATTTCAAGGCAAACAGGCCCGTCTCTCATTGAGTGTCCAGTTCACTGCAGGAGTATCTACTTCTTTGGAGGAGTTCACCCCGTTCCAGCAGATTAGCGTGAGAAAAGAGGGAGAGAGATGGGTAAAGCCTGAGAAATCAACCCCGTGAAGGTGGGAAGGGAGAGAAGCTCATGGAGAAAAGGGGGGCAGAGGAATTAAAACTGCGGTGACGTTTTTCACCTTTGCATGATTTCAGGGTTTGTTTTGGAGCAGCTCCCGTGTCCTGCCCTGAGTTTGCTGCGAGAAATGTCACATCTGCCCAGTGGGAAATGATGGTCCTGGAGCTGCCGGTCTGCAGGGCCTGGGGATGGAGGGAGGAGAACGGAGCCAAACTGGACAAATGCACAATGTGTAGGAGCTCCCGGTATCAAATCCCACCTCCGGAGACCATCCGGCCACTGAGGGACCTATAACTGCCCCCATGTCATACCCGGCTGGATTTTAACACATCTAAGCCAGACTCTTTCTAATGGTGATAGAGCTGCAAGGCTGAGCTTGAGAGAGCAGGAACCAACCTGTCTATGCAAGAAAGGACCAGAAAAGCAGGTTTGGGAATGGCTCAATAGATAACTTGCCTGGGGACAATGCAGAAGGAGGAATTTTGACTTGGTAGGAGGTATCCCTAAGAGAAAGAAGCAGAATGATCTCATGTTTCTGCTCCGTACCTGGTGGCATCTCTGCAGAACAGAGATTTGTCATGTTTAAATTGCACCAACCCTGAGCTGGTTGGTCGCTGGACACTCTCTCCTTGGAGAGATATTCCCCTAAGTATCTATTGCGAAGAACAGCGGGCTGCCAGGCTGATTAATTAGTGCAATGCATCACTCTCTATCCAGAAGCGTATGGACAGCTGCTCGTTCTGCCGCTGCTAGGAATACATTCTTAAACAACAGAGACTGGAGATTGCCGGGTCAATCAGAGCAAAAGGCGCGAGGCCGATGGCTCTGGAGCAAGTGCTCTCATTCCGTTCCTGGAAGGGCGGAGGTCTGAACAGCCTGGAAGCGGATGTGAACATTCCAAAATACACCCAAGGCACACGCAGTTTGTGATGAGAATGAACACTTCGGATCCTTTTGATTTATTTCTCTTTGAGCATCCATTCTACTTCCTTTTCCCTTCAGTCCGCTGATTATTAATCTTACAGGTCATGGAACTTTATTAAAATAATACACCAGGAAGGATGCCATTAGTGATTAATAAAGCCTTTATATATTTTTTTTTTCAATAACTTAAGTTCGTTATGGTCAATACTATTACCCTAAATACCAGATTAATTAGTAAAGATGGGACTGCTGACAGGAAACTGCCAGAGGAACATTATCCTGCCTTGGATGGTGCCCATTAATTAACACTTAAAACACAACAAATTTTTGCACCCAGGTCAGTTTGCACCCAAAGGACATCACGTGTAGGGCAGGGTGACAGTCACGCTGCGGCCGAGCCGAGGGGGGTCTCAGCACCCCAAGACAGGGACCGAATCCGAGCGTGTGTGGCAGCTCAATGGCAGCGCTGACGTTTCCATTGGCATTCCAGGCATGAGCCGCGGGAATGCTGCCCTACCAGAAATTATCAGGCAACTGGGGCCCTGCAGATAAAGCCCATCACTACCACGGAATGCGATTGTTCATTAACTGCACTTAACCTCCACGTCAAAGAACCTGTTGTATCTATAATTTCTTTCAGCAGGCGTCCAGAAGTGTTAACAACAGGTTACCCTGCTGGAAGTGGGAGAGGCATAGAATTCCTAAGGAAAGAGGTAGACGCGCTTTTCTTGTGACCTTGCCGGCTTCTGAATGCCATGGGAAGCCTGACAGGTGATGGGATGCTTTAGCAACTCTTCGGGGTTTTCTGCATCCCCAGCAGTGGCTAAATAAGCATAACATAATTAGGATAAAAGAGAATAATGTAGGGTAACAGGGTCTCAACAGTAGCGGAGAGACAAAGGGAAACTAAGCGCTAGAGGTTCCCTGTTTGCATTTCTTGCTGCAGTTTGTGTTCATACCACAGGCTTCCAGCTCGTCGGGGCCGTCCCGAGGAGAGCGGGAGGGCAGCAATGGCACTTCCCTTCGCTACAGAAAATGAGCAAATTCCCAGAACCAGCAGCTTTCCAGAAAGGTCCCGTCCGTTTGATCCAACCCCAAACCGGCTGCTCTCCTGGCGCCGCGGTGTCGGGCGCTGGATCCGCCTGGGAGACCCAGCCTGGACACGAGGAAGAGAATTTACACGGTGAGGGTGGTGAGACCCTGGCACAGGTTGCCCAGAGAGGTGGTTGGAGAAGATCATGGAGTCCAAGTGTCACCGCGACCCATGTCCCTGAGAACCTCATCTCCAGGGATGGTGACTCCACCACTGCCCTGAGCAGCCTGTTAGTGCCTGTTTATCGAGCAAATTGCCCCAGATCCAGAGCCGGGCCTGCTCGCCCCGAGCTCGGAGGGACCAGCAGCATCCTGGGTTGTGTGAGAGCGATGGCTGCCGGCCCTGCCGCCACCCAGCCCCGAGTCTTCCCTGCCTCGTGCTTTTGATCTATAAAGCTCCGCTTGTCAGCAGCGACCCGGCCACGTCTCCGTGCATTTCAGTATGCTCGGGGAGCCCTTCAGAAATGTCAGTTTGCATTTGGGCCTGAGCCTTGTTAACCTTGACCCCCCCGGCCTGAGCTCAGACTGCTGGATCAGGCGCAGACAGCCTGCAAGTGCTCCGCGGTGATTCAGGATGGCTCGGGAGCTTATTCAAGGCAGGTGTTTCAGCTCCAAAATGAATACATGCAGCTAAGCCCTCTGTTTTTTTCTCTCAAGTGTGTGCGTGAGTGTATTTCAAGAGCTAGAGAGACACGTTAGGACACACACAGGAGTTAGGCAGCAATACATTTGGAGAGGATGCCTGCTCTGGCTATTAAAAACGAACAGACTGAAGCACGGTGCATTTTCCAATTATGTTTATTTGTTTTCCGTAGCCCACTGACACAGCTGCATCTGGCAATGGAGCAGATTCATTTTTTCCCCTTAAAGTGTCTATGTGACATCAAGTCAAGGATAACACTGTAGTCAAAGGCATTCAGAGAGGGCAGCAGCAGCAGAAGCGATGAGAGGTGTTGGGAGGAGGCTGCAGAGCAGGGCAGGGAGCACCTTCCCTCCCGAGACGGGGGCGCAGATACGCATATCACCTTTTTGGTTCTCTGTACCGGACAAACACAGCACCATGCAACACAATCCGCAGCTGGACATGGGTGGAGAGCAGGGTACGTAGTGACTGCAGTCTGCTTGCTCAGGAGCGACGTTCCCGGGAGCGCAGCTGCCCGTGGCGGGAGCGGCCGCACGGCAAACCGGGCTGAGCAGCTGGGACAGCAGCTCCCGGGTGGCGTTTGCTTGCTGGAGGGGACCACAATTCTCAGGACGCATCTATGGAACAGACCTCTCCCTCGGAGCCAGGTCCACTCTGCTGCGTTTCAAATGGAGTTCGAGGATCCAAAACACTGCGTAAAGAGCCACCTCTATCTGTTTTCTTTGCAGATGGACTGCCGTGGTGTCTCGATATGTTAAGGTTCCTTCCCTCCCAGCCAAGCTGAAGGCAGCGCCACCTCACACATCGTTTCTCTTCTAAAGGAAGATTAGAAGAACACCTCCTCCTGATCGTGCTCCGCTGACGGCAATTCCACCCCCCGCTCCAAGCCATGGGGACAGCAGGGTGACACACACCAGTCACAGACCTTGCGGCACCTGAATGCTCCTCTGCCCAGTGGTTCCCTCACCCCAAGCAATCCGCACAGCAGCAACCAAGCCAGAAGTCTCCACGGTGGGGGGACGACTCGTGCACCCCGGTTTGCAGCCGGGACCTTTGCTCAGCCCTGGAGGCCGAGGGAAAGGCTTTGGAAAGGCGGGCTGGCTCCTGCAGCCAGCGCCGTGCCCTCGTCTCCGCCAGTTACTGTACAAAATGGACAACACGCACACGTTATTTACAGCCCGTTCTTTTTTCACATGATGGAGCAGCTCTTGGCTCGGTCTTTCCTGATCTCTGTGTCGTTCAGCAAGTCCGTCCTGCCGGGCATCTGTGACGCCCGCTTCAGTCCCCGCTTGGAGTTGCTGCGCTTCAAGTTCTTGTGCACCCTGTTGACCGAGGCGAGCGTGGTCACGTGGAACACGTCCCGCACGCTGTTCTCCGAGACCTTGGAGGAGCACTCTGCGTACGCCACCGCCCCGATCTGCCGCGCCAGCGCGCTGCCCTGCGGTCACAGAATCACAGAGTCACAGAGTGTCAGGGGCTGAAGGGACCCCAAAGCTCATCCAGTGCAATCCCCCCATGGAGCAGGAACACCCAGATGAGGTTACACAGGAAGGTGTCCAGGCGGGTTGGAATGTCTGCACAGAAGGAGACTCCACAACCCCCTGGGCAGCCTGGGCCTCAGCATTTCCTCACACGGGAGATGCTCCACTCCCTCCAGCATCTTGGTGGCTGCGCTGGACTCTCTGCAGCAGTTCCCTGTCCTGCTGGAACTGAGGGGCCACAGCTGGACACAATATTCCAGGTGTGGTCTCCCCAGGGCAGAGCAGAGGGGCAGGAGAACCTCTCTGACCTACTGACCACCCCCTTCTAACCCACCCCAGGTACCATTGGCTTCCTGGCCACAAGGGCCCAGTGCTGGCTCATGGTCACCCTGCTGTCCCCAGGACCCCCAGGTCCCTTTCCCCTACGCTGCTCTCTAATAGGTCATTCCCCAACTTACACTGGAACCTGGGGCTGTTCCAGAGAGAGCGGGGGGAAAAGGGGAGAAAATTAGGAGAGCAGCGGTTTGCAAGAGCATCCTTTCATGTCTGTAAATGAAGTGCAAACAACTGTGAGAGCATCAAACATGAGGGTGGCCTCCCGAGCTACTGCGTGATGGACCCCGAATCGCTTTCACAACTCAAGTGGTGTCACCCCTGCAGCTGAGGGCCTGGACAACCCTCTCATCATCTGGGACCTGTTCCGTATCACCATGAGCCAAGACCAAACCGGCTTCAGACCAAGACCTGCTGAGATACAAAAGGCCCCCACTTCACCTCCCTGTGCCCCCAGGACACAGCAGCTCCCACACACCTGCTCGTGCGTCACGGGGATGAGGCGCTGCTTGGAGAGCTCCCGGAGCGTGTTTAAGTCCGTCCGCATGTCCAGCTTGCAGCCGACCAGGACAATCTTCGCGTTGGGGCAGAACTCCTGAGTTTCTCCTTGCCACTGTGGAGGAGACAAGAGGGAGAAGGTGCTCGTGTGTACGAGATGCTTCAAGACGCCCAGCGGCACCTCCACGTCAAGTTAACTTGGGCAGCAAGGGGGTCAAGGTTGGAACAAGGGTAATCACAGGGTGTCAGCTCCTCACTCCCAACCCCTTTCCAACCAGGCCAAGAGCCCTCGGACCTGGAGGGAATGACAGGAGAGTTGTGCCACTATTTCCTACTGGAGAGCATCACACAGCCAAACACCTCCATAGAACCATAGAATAATTTTGGTTGGAAAAGCCCCTCAAGATCACCGAGTCCAACTGTTAACCCAACCCCGGCACTAACCCGTGTCCCTGAGAACCTCACACGGGGCTCTCCGGTCTATGGAGAGGGGTGGGACCCTCTTCTCCCATCACCGACACCTCAGGGAGCCTGAGATTTGCTGCGCTATCAAGACTTGTCAGAGCAAAAGCACCACCCCACAAAAACCTGCCTTGTACGCCATGAAGAGCTGCTTGTTCGCATTTGCTCGGATGGCTCCTTCCCTTCAGCCGTACACGCTGTACGGGCAGCCCAGGCATTGAAGGGCAGCAATAACAAAGATTTCCTCTGCTGAATTAGCATTTTTGCCTGAGGCTTGAATAGGGAGGGTTATTTTCCTCATTTGCCTGCTGTCAAAAGCTAAAACCCATTTCAACTTCATGGTGTCTTAAGAATTTTCCTCACCTCTATAGGCTGCGAGCCTGCACCAAAGGAAACAAGGCATCTAGTCAGAGGCACTTAAGAAATCCCCTGTGATTTAGGGTTTATTTTAAGTCACCGTATCAAAAAAACATTCCCTAACAGTACTCACGGCATCTGCGAAGCTGCACGGAGAAGACTGAGCAGCGCGGTCTCCCTTGAACAGTGCACGGAGAAATATAAGTAAATCCCAGCCCCATCTAATTATTGGTGGGTTTGCAACTCATTAAGGTATAAGCAATTTGCCTGCATTATTATTCTGCTGACTCCCAAGCTGAGCAGGGAATTCTTTCAGTCCACGTGAAACCCGCCTCCCTCCACCCGGCACGTTTGGATCTGCCTTGGAAACAAACACTGAGCCATTGACCACGTTCTCTGAAGGGTCTTTGTCCCCTCACCAGGACACTTCTGAGACACAGACCCACTTCTCAGCCCTCCCAGCAGCTGAGTAAGAGGCACTTGCTTCAGCACATTTGGCAAGATGTGGAGAGGCCAAGAGGGCAGCCGGCACAATGGGACTTGTTCAGACAGTGGCCGGTGCTGCCCCGGCAGCCTGGGGCTCGCTGGGGAGAACAGCGACAGGAATCACTGTTCTGTAGTGGCTTTTCACGCCTCGCTGTCTCAGAGAGCTTCACAAACGAGGCGACAGCCAAGGCTCGCGCTGGGACAGGCTGCAGCTGGCAGCGGGCTCTGCAGCCTTGCTGCATGGCGGGGAGAGCACCACCAGCCCCATCTGAGCACGACCAGCCCCATCTGAGCACCACCAGCCCCATCTGAGCACCATCATCCCCCTCTGAGCACGACCAGCCCCCTCTGAGCACGACCAGCCCCCTCTGAGCACGACCAGCCCCCTCTGAGCACGACCAGCCCCCTCTGAGCACGACCAGCCCCATCTGAGCACGACCAGCCCCATCTGAGCACGACCAGCCCCATCTGAGCAGGACCAGCCCCATCTGAGCACGACCAGCCCCATCTGAGCACGACCATCCTCACCTGAGCACAAACATCTTCATCTGAGCACCACCATCCCCATCTGAGCACAACCAGCCCCATCTGAGCACAACCAGCCCCATCTGAGCACCACCATCCACATTTGAACATGACCATCCCCATCTGAGCACAATCAGCCCTACCTGAGCATGACCATCCCAACCTGAGTACACAAACTCCAGCCAAGGCTTGGCCACAGGGCCAGAGCTTTGAGCCCTAAGAGACCAGGGACCCCCACACAGCTCAGAGGACCCGTCTTGCCATTGGACACTCACCTTCTTGAGCACGCTGTCCAGGGTCTCCGGGCGGCTGATGTCAAAACAGATGAGCACAGCGTCCGAGTCCGGGTAGGCCAAGGGACGGACGTTATCGTAGTACGCCGAGCCTGCGGAGAGGAGCGGGAGGAGACCGGTGAGCAGAAAGTCTCATCCCACCCACTGTTCGATCGCCAAATGGGAAAACTGGGACCCCCCAGCCCTCTCCTTAATTCCAGTAAGAACCGGAGACACCACCACACGACGCAAACCGCTCCATAGAGATGAAGGACATCAACCCAAGTTTCGACCAACACCATTAGGTTCAGCAGTTTGCTCTGCAGAGGATTCGGTTCCTTTTGTTTCGACGCAGGAGCCAGAGGTTTTGTCCTTGTGCTCTTACATTGCAGCGTGGAAATAAATGCAAGTTTTGCATCTCTCCTCCTTCCTAATTCACATCTGGTGAGAGGCGATGGGGCTGTGCTGGCTCGTGGCAGAGGAGGGAGCTCAGAAGGGCTGTGATACCACAGAGCAGCACATTCCGCTCCATATCCCATTACTTTTCATGCCGTTGCGGTGCTGTTAATGCTGGAAAGGTGTGGCTGAGTCAAGCCAGGGAATGCTGCTGCTATTTTTCATCCTCTCTCGCTCTCTTGATACGGGAGAGTTTGCTCACATAGATTGCAAGATTTCAAGACAAGTATAAAAAGCAAACCAAACATTGCCTTTTGCTCCGGATTTGTGCTGGGAATAGCCAGACGGATTCTTTTGGGTACATAAGCAATGTGACAGGATCTGGTGAACAAGCTCTAGGCTGGAGGGGATGATTCTGCGTTCTGCAAGGCTTCTGGATGAGCAGGCAGAGCGCCCAGGCCAAATTCTGCACAGCTTCTGCTGCACACGCGGGCATGCACGCACACACCTTCTATGCGAAATTCGGGTGTTAAACTCATTGTCCCATGATGGTTTTTTATTTGAGGTGCATTCCGTGTGCGATTGTAGGTGCCTCAGTGAACAGTAATGGAGCAATCGGCTCGTCGCTACTTAAAAACACCATTTTGGTTTTATATTTGGCTTAAACTTCCTGGAGGGATGAGAAGCAGATGTTTATTTATGAGAAGGGGAAGCAGAGACACCAGAGTCCTTGTTGAATTTGCCTTCTCCAAAAGGATCGGCCACCCCGAGGCCAAGGAAACCGGACGCGTTTCCTGCCCCGGCCCCTCGGGACACCCGGACCCGGCTCTTTCCCAGCGGGGCGGAGGGTGGGGGACACGGCCAGGGTGTCGGGTGGCTCCTCGATAAGTTCAGCACCTGATGAATTATGGATGACGGCGGCTTATGTTTCCGGGAGGATGGGAACCTGCCTGGGATGAGCGCGAGAGGAGAACGGGCTGATTCTCCACGGAGCTCTGGTCTGCATGGGGGGTCACGAGTGACGTGAAGCAGAGAGGGGACACAGACCCCCCAGCACACACCAATTGCTTTGCAAACACCCCAGATTCCTCTGCAAGACTCATCCAGGAGAGCAGACATGGCCATGACCGCTTCTTCCTCAGCCCAGAGCCCACTGGGGCTGAGATGTGTCCCCAAGTGCTCCGGACACCAGTCACCCACCCTCCCCTTGACACCAGCTCACAGCAAGACCCCAAGGGCAGCCCCCACTGGGACCTTCACATGGAGCACACGCAGCCCCCACTGCTCTCAAGCCCCCCGGGATTCAATGTGCATTTGGATTTGCAGCAAAATCATGTCTGGGTATCTCCAGCTCGTACAGACAGCAAAGGCACATGCACCCCCTGGTTCCATCAGTGAGACAAGTCGCAGCCCAGGCCTCTGTCCCTGCAAAATCACCGGGAGGAGATGCAGCTGGGATCCAGCACGGAGCCTGATCTCTGCAGAGCTCAGCTCTTCCTAGCGGGAAAGTCACGTTCCCCGCATGGAAAGGAGCCGTTCCCTGCGGTGCCTTGGCCAGCGCTGCGGACCGGGGACACAGGCTGGCACACGAGAGAGCCAGGGCCACCCTGTGTCCCAGGCGTGGAGATTTCTGACCTCGCTGCAGGCTCCAAAGCTGCTCCAGTTCACGCCTGGCAGAGCTGGTGCCACCGAATCGCTCCCCACCACGCTCCAGCAGCCCGGCGAGGTGACCCAGTGCCCGCTGGGGACGAGGCCGCGTTCAAAGGCAGCGCTGAGCTCCCCTTTGAACTGAGCTTTGAGCCTGTGCCTGGTGGGGATTTTACAGAGTCCCAGGGTGGTTGGGGTTGCAGGGACCCCTGTGGATCCCCAGCCCACCTGCTCACGCAGGGTCACAGAGCAGATCACACGGGGTCGTGTCCACGTGGGTTTGATGTCTCCAGAGTTTCCTGGATGGGATGTGAGGTCCAGCACCGATCTGCATGTTTGGATTTGCCGGGTCCATTCTCCCAGCCGTGCTCTCTCCCCCATGCATGTAAGGTCAGCTCCTTCCAGACACACACCAGAGGAAACGGTTCCCACACACATCCTCCCCCTGCAGCTCCTCAGCTTTACATAAACACTGCAGATAAATCTGCCCCCTCCCAGCCCAGGAATGCTCCTTTTGTAGAGGTGGTTTTGGCTCCATTCAGCACAGACATTGCCACAGCAAACTGTATCATAGCAACCTGCAGCTCCCTTCCGCAGCCAGCCAGCATCTCCAGCACCTCCGGGAGAGCTGCAGCCCCTCCATCCCGCAGAGCCGCCATCGTCCCCGCCGAACCGCCACTGTCCCCACCGCGGTGCCAGGGATGGGGCTGGCACCCCCTGGGGCCACAGGAGCAAAGTGCCCCGTGCTGGCAGGAGGAGGTGAGGTAAGGGATGCACTAGCTCAGGATCCTCATTTTCTTAACAAGATCAAAATTGCCTTCGTGTTCATTAACTTTCTGCTCCAACTCCAAAGCGCAGGAGCAGCCCCTGGCACCTTTGCTGTGGGTTCAGCTCAGCAGCTGCTCTGGCAGCGGGTAGAATCACAGCACAGTTTGGGTTGGAGGGACCTTAAAGCTCCCCCAGTGTCCCCCCTGCCATGAGCAGGGACATCTGCACCAGCTCAGGGTGCTCAGAGCCCCGTCCAGCCTGGCCTGGGATGTCTCAGGGATGGTTCATCCACCACCTCTCTGGGTACCAGCCAGCACAGAAGCTTCTGTCCCCAGCCCTGGAGAGCGATGGAGCCGATGGGGAGAGCTCCCAACTCAGGTAACCTCCAGCTTTCTTTAGAGGTGTCTCTACTGAATCAGGAGATTGTTTGGCGGATTACTCTTTGCATCTCTTAATTTCTCATGGAGTACAACAGTTAAAGAAAAACCCCAAACACAAAAAAGCCTCAGTTCCCTCAACTCCAGGTCCTCAGTTTTATTGATTCCGAGCACTCAGCACCTTTCAGATACTCCAGGAATACACCCTGGAGACCTCAAGTCTGGCACTTCCAAACACATCCACCCCCAAGGCTTGTGTGGCTGCAGACCCAGCCTTCCCTCCCCGCGTGAGGCACCCTCCGCTTGGCACCCAGGTCTGCGAGAAACAGGACCCATGTGCAGCTGTTCACGATTAAAGAGAAAATGGGAGCAAGCCAGAAACCGGCTTAAAAATAAAATCCACGTGGTTGTGTCTGAAATACTGGGGTGGATACAGCCCTGAGTAGCTCCTCTCATCGTTTGGCAGCCCCCCGTGGCACCGTGACTCAGAGATGCCGCTCTGGGGCATCTGAAATGTGCTGTTTCATCTATACCAACATAGCGTTCATCTTCATTTGTTCCTTATTAGCTGTTCTGAGAGATAACGAGCCCCCTCGCACGGGCACCGTCCATCCAACAACAGCACATTACAAACCAGGAAGGCAGATCTGCATGCAGGGCCACGATCTGCTCTGCGAGGGGCTCGCGCGGCCCCAGCCAACTCTGGCTTGAACACAGACCAGCGCTGCCAAGACCTACATTTTTCAGCACCGCGCTCGTCTCGGAGGGCTCGCTGTAAACTCTCCCCGCAGACCCAGCAACGCTGCGGCACATGCTGCTTTCCGCAGGGACAGCCAAGAACATCCTTCATGGAATGACGCAGAAATTCATCCCGGCTTTCTAGGGTGCTGCAGCGACAAGAGGAGCTTCGGGTTCCCTCCCCGCATAGCGGTGCCAGGCAAAAAGTGGCCTTTGGAGACTACAGAGGGTGTTTTCTTTGCTAGACACACCCCAGCATCGGTTCGGGCGGAGGACAAAACTATCAAAGCAGGACCAAGGTGCGGCTGCCTCAGCATCCCCTCCCCATGCACAGCAAGAACCTGGTACCAGCATCAGACACACAGACACTGTCCCTTCCGCTGCTGTGGGTCCAAATCACCCCTCACCGAGCTTCACCGGCCCTTCAGCGCTTCCCAAAGTGGGGCTAAAACCCTGCAGAGCACCAGCACACCCTTCCTGGGCTCAACCAGACCTTTCTGGAGCTGAATTCCCAGAGAAATTTATCTGAGCGACCGCCCTGTGTGCAGAGGGACGGTTCTGATGCTCTCAGTCATACGGTTTAGTTTTAGGTCACCCTGCAAGGAGCAGGGACTTGGACTCGATGATCCTTATGAGTCCCTTCCAACTTGTGATATTGCCCAATTCTCTGAGCCCCCTTCTTGCCCCCCCAAGCCGGGCAGGGCTCCCTCTGAGCAGCTGGACCTGGCGTGGGAGGAGGATGCTCATCTTCAATCACCACAGGCTTTCCCCACACCAGCGCTCCAGACCTCGTTAATATTACATGAGGTGCCAGTGAATGTAATGGCTTTCATGATTAGTTGTTCCATCTGCCAGGGCAGATGATGATGAAGGTGTTAATAATAATAATAATAAAATATTTTATTTATATCACACCTTTAAGATTGAAAATGAAATCTCAGTCCAACTCACAGACATGCTGCTCCTGGGTTGGACTGTGGGGATGCAGAGAGATGGGGATGGGGACGGAATAAGGTGGGTGCCCCGCAGCCCTGCCCCAAATCCCGGAGCCCCAGCTCCAGGGTAAGGCTGTGAACAGGCTCTGCCAATGCAGGCAGCTATTTGCATGAAAAAGGCAGAAATTCCCCGTTACAGCCCGGCTATTGTCTGCTCCCAGGGCCCAGCAAGGGGAAAGGATAAAAACGCTGGATTGAAAACCTGGCCCTGAATGAAAAGGCAGAAGTGGCAGCTGTCCCAGCCCCCGGTGCAGAGGCCAGGCCGGTCCCCATGGTGAGCCCGCAAAAATCTCAGCTGGTGGCTGAGCCATCCAGGAGCTCCAGAGCGGCCGTTTCCTCTGCAGATGCGACCAGAGGGCACCGAGTCACCCTCAGAAAAAGGGAAATCAGCTCCGAGAAACAATGGCAGAGGAATTCGGCCCCAGGGAACACTGAAGAGCAGCAGTTAAACAGCCTCAAAGGTCATGCCCAGTCCCTTTATCCCACCGGGAAGGACTGGCCTTTCTGGGGGTGCGTCCTGCTCACACAGCCCCCAAGACATCTCTCGATAGCAACAGCTTGGTATGTCTGGCATAGGACAGACCAGAACATGCAAATGCTCTCCTTGTTCCCTGTATCATTAGTGCTGATGGGCCCTATAAACAGGAGACCGGGAAATTAGGCATTGCACCCTCCCAGAGCTGCGCATCAGAGACACGCTGATCTGAACCATCGCAAGTTCAGAGCCCAACTTCATCCTCCCAACGTGAAATCAGACCGTCTCTCCTGAAAGAGAATCTGAGAATGTTTTTTTGTTTGAAAATTGCTAAACTGCAGCAATATTCATCTGGAAAGTGCAGGGCTGAAACAGCAGCTAATCAGCTCGGACAATTAACCTCTGCTCCCTAATTCTTACGATGCATGTACAAAAGTGAGTGAGTGACTAACCAGCCCAGCTGGCATACCTTCCGACGGACACGGTGAGGATGGAGGGAACGGTCTCCGCATGGGCTGAGGTGGCATTTCTGGGCCCTGCTCCAGGTCCTATTGCTGGAAACCTGTCCCTCGGGAGGAGGTTGTTCTGCTGGATTTACCAGCAGGAGAATCCCCAGCTCAGCAGGCACAGGGCGCTTCGGTCTCTCCCAGATCCCGCGCCCCGTCCCACATCTGCGGCTCAGGGAGGAGCTCGCTCACTGCAAACCCCACTCTGCAACTTGTGGGGCAGCTCTGGAAGCTCCTCATAGACATCCCTGCTGACATCCCTGGGGAGCATCACCCCGTGCCTGGGATGGGAGGGCTGGAACCCGAGTAGCTCGTCCAGGCTTCTCCCAAGGACGCTGGGAATCACGCCGGCGGCAGCTGACAGGGAGACAAACGGGAGGCAGAAGTCCCTTCCTGGCACTCTAGCCGTGTCACAAGGGCAGCTGGCATTGCCACAACCTGCCCATCATCCTTTCTATGGGCTACAACAAGGACTAGGAGTGGCAACGGATTCCCCTCCGGCCCTGGGGAACACGTCCGAGGGCTGAACCAACACAATTTGCATTATGCAATGTTGCACATTTCAGGTTTGCTATGCATAAGCAGCACATCCCTCCCTGCCTGCTCGGCTACCAGATAAGGTTTCTTCCCACAGGGAAGGCTGGGCCTGTACACTTGTGAAGTTTAATTGAGTGGAGATTTTAATCTTCAGCAGCTGGGGCAAAGAGAAGCTGCAGCCGTGGCCTCACCGCACGCACGGAGCCCGGGGCACACGCCAACCGGTTCCTTCAGAGCTCTTGCTCCCACAAAATCTCCCGCCGTCCCCCACCAGCCATCCAGAGGGTTGGTAGCGCTGTTTGGTGGGGTGACAAGACACCCTCGGCCCCACACTGGGTGGGTGCTATTAGAAAGGCATCACAGGCAGTGGATAGGGCATGACTGTCCCGCTCCAGGGAGTTTCTGCAGGTTTATTGGTGCAACTGCCTCAATAAGCAGCTTCCACTTGCCCTAAAGCTGTGCTGAAGTGGCACCAGGAGGTGCCATGGATGCCACAGAGCAGACATTGACAGAGGAATGGGGAGAGCAGAGAGAGTGGATCGCCCCCGTGCTCCAGAACAGGGGGGTGCATCACAGCGGGGACAAACCACCCCCCGGAAAGCCCTGTCTTGCCTGTTCCTGTGCGACCTCACTTAGGCGTTCCTGCTCCAGCAGGGGGATTGGACTAGGTGATCTTTTGAGGTCCCTTCCAATCCCAAACATACTGTGATACAAGGACACAGCAGCTACGGCACCATTCCTGCTCAGCATCCCTCGGGACATCCCGCGGGTCCCTCGGGACAGAGGACGTGCTGTCCTCGCTGTGGGACAAGCGACCTCCATCCCCGAGCCACGCAGCATCGCAGCAACCCCACGCCATGCCCAGCCCAGCCAGACCATCCTCCTGGGGCTGTCATGTCACGGCATGTCACGGCATGTCACCTCCGTCCTCCACCCGCCCCAGCATAAGCATTTCTGCTGCCGTTTCTGCCGCAGCTCCTGAAACTTCTGTCTGACTGGTTGCTGACCTGCCTGAGAATGTGACCCAGCTGCGCATATTTTTAGGCTTAACTACGTATTTGTGCTGAGGCAGAACACAAGTATGCTGGTTTCAGGCTCCCGGCCTCAACAGAGAGCATGGGAGGAGCTATTTTGGTCTGGAAAGGGCAGCTCCATGGGGTTTTTTTGCTGCCTCAGAGTGCAAGTGGCATTGAACTCTTCCCAAGACAGAACTTGCACTTTGGAAGGGGCGGCCGTGGCAATCCCGGAGCCGCACGCTGGGAATCCGGGCACAGCCAGCCCAACGTCCATGGAGATGCCGTGGTTAAACTCGGCCCCTTTCAGCCCTCTAATCTCATCAACATTCCTCGGTGGTTCCCCTGAAGAAGGATCTGTTATCGCAGCCTGGACGTTCCCACACCGGCTGTACCAAGGCAGACTGTTTGCTGAGTGCGGGCTAAGAGGGAGGCGGAGGGGGATTCGCAACTCACAATGTTATTCTTGTCTTGAAAGCACATCTGTTTCAGAGAGAGAAGCCCAGCAAAGGAGCATCAGCCGCGCAACTCCCCGGCTGTGCACCGCAGCACAGAGGGGTGCAAAGATACATTGGGGTCAGTTTTGGGCCCCTCATGGCAAGAAAGGCCTTGAGGTGCTGGAGCGAGTGGAGAGAGGGAACGGAGCTGGTGAGGGGCTGGAGCACAAGTGTGATGGAGCGGCTGAGGGACCTGGGGGGTTCAGCTGGAGAACAGGAGCTGAGGGGAGACCTTCTGATCTCTGAACTGCCTGAAAGGAGCTTGGAGCCAGGGGGGTCGGGCTCTGCTCCCCAGGAACAAGCGCCAGGAGCAGAGGAAACGGCCTCAAGTTGTGCCAGGGGAGGTTGAGGTTGGATGTGGGAACAATTTCTTCCCCAAAGGGCTGTGGGGCATTGGAACAGGCTGCCCAGGGCAGTGCTGGAGTCACCATCCCTGGGGGGCTGGACAGACAGAGACCTGCTGAGCATCACAGTGCAACCTCCTAGACCCACGGAGAGCCCCTGATCCCCCGGGGAACGCAGCCACCACATGGCTGAGGAAAACATCCCTGCCCGGCGCGCACGCCGTGGTACCCGCGCTCCCTTTCACGCCTCCGAAGCGCGGAAATGAAACTCGCCTACTCTTTGCAAAGTGATCACAAACCCATCCGCCCTTTCTCCCCTTGGCCAGGAGGATGAAAGCTCTTCCCGACAGGTCTGGGAGGCACCCAGCCCTTTGGGAACAGCATTCCCAAGCCAGCAGGCATCCTGTCGAACAGGAGTTTCCCCCTTGCCACAAGATACCGGCGCCACACAGGGGAGTTTGTGTCTGTGCCGAGCGCGTTTGGCCAACAGGTAGCAAAGAAAGAACGGGAGCACGAGGGGCAGAAAAGCACCGTGTCCCTGGTAGGTAGATCTAAGGCACTTCAGGTGGTGCGGAGTCCTTGCGTGTGCCCCGAGCAGCACTGATTTCATCCTCGTGCAGGATGTTCAGTGCTGGAAACTCTCCCGAGTCACCCTCCAGCCTCAGAAAAACTAATTGATGGACAAAGGGTTAAAAGCCATTTAAAGGCAACCTGAGGTTCCAGTACAACAGCCCAGTTCGCACACAGATTATCCAGGATTTCTGGGTGGCCAGGCAGGCTGTGGCTGCGCTGGGTCGCAATAATGGGAGTTTTCCAGGGAAACTGCTCTTACCCCGACATCCTTCGCTGGGTGATGCTCAGCTGCACAGCTCCCGGGCTCTCAGACTCTTTCACAACTAACTACTGCCTGGGAATTAAAAATAAAGTTTAAAAAATCAATAGTCAGCTCCTCCGTCCAGGTCTCTTGTGGTTTCAGGAGGAGACCTTCAGTTCCAGCTCCTTATCTAAGAGGTGGCGAGTGCTTAAAATATAGAGGGTGATCTTGACAGGAGGAGGGGAGCAGCTTCCCAGCACCTCCCTTCCCACTCTTGCTGGGCTGGAATTTATCATGAACAATAAGCCCCTGCATGTGAAGCTGCTTAAAAGAGACGGAAGGCAGCGCAGAGACACGGGAAAGTGCACCCCAGCGCCCGGCCTTCTGCAATCAGCCACTCTCAGCCCCTTCGGCTCAGCTGGTTCCATTCACCATTGTGCCAAACTTCTTTTTAGCAATGCTCCCATTCACAAGCGTCTCCGAAGGGCACTGGAAATTCAGCAGCAGCTAAAAAATGTCAGTTTGATTACTAAGGAAAATTGCTGTGTGTTGCTTTGCAGGGCTGCTTGTTGAAGACCTTGCTGCCGTGTATTTCAAATCAACGCTGCAACAGAAGGCGATGTATCTGGAAAACTACCTAGCGAACTCTATCTACAACACAGCTGTTAAAAAGCTCTTACGTTTTCCATAAGGAGAAGGGACAAAGAATCAAGTCCGTTTCCTCTTGGCTATAGAGATAAACGTTAGACAAATGTATCTTCTGTTGAAAAGAGTAAAAGTGAACATGTGACAGCATCAGATGCAGCTATCAGTGAGATACACACAGCTTTAAAGATGTTTTATCTTGTCCTTTTAACACTTGTAAGATCAAAGCCAAACATTCTGGAGAATTCCTAAAAAGCACGTATCAAACGTGCTTCCGCATCCTCGGAGGTGAAGTTTTCACATCCAATTCAGACGCTCAGAGCAAAGCTGCTCAGTGCCTAAGAACGATTCCCCACCAAACGCTTTCCCCAGGGTTTAGAACCCCCCAGCCAGGGGGTGCCGGAGCTCCAGAGCAGCCTCAAACACATTTCACCTTAGAGCTGGTCCAAGACTTGGTAAAGCCACAACTTTAGGCTGATTTTACAGCTGTAGGTTGGTGGATGTAAAATTACAGCACAGAATTTGAGTGTACAAGAGCAAAGAAAATCTTAGCTCATTTTTTAATTGACTCTTGCCCTTGGACACTGAGAGGACTTCATTTGTCACAAGGACTCCAGAAATTATGGAGAAAGAGCCTCAGCAAGCCTGTGATGTATGCACAAGGACAGAGCACCTTGTTCAGCTGCACCCCGCGTACACAGCAGGCCAGAAAGCTTGTCAGAGGGAATTAAAAGGTGCGTATGACCTTTGCCAGATGCCAGCATTTTTATGAGCTCTCACTCGCGATTCACACCTCCACGGACAGACAGCACGAAGTTTGGGAAGGGTCTTGGTGTGCTGGGGACAGCTGTGCCTGCAGCTCCACGCAGAATCACAACTGAGGACACCAAGAGGCAAAACCGAACCAAAAGAAGGAAAACCACACGAAACCCAAACCAAGCAACCCCAGAGGCTCTGTCGCAGAGTGATGAAAGGACAGCGCGTTCCCACAGCACATTCCTCTCCAAGGTGAGGTCTCTGTTCTCGAGCTGCACCTCACCTCCTCCCCGTTCCTCCGGGCCTCACCTCGCACCCCACAACTGGTTTTGTCATTACTGGGCTGTGTCCCTGCTCGGGCACGGATGGAGACGCTCGAACGCCAATGCAGCACCGAAAGGCAGCGCGGAGCTGCACCTGGAGACCGCGCAGCCTGGGGGGACCAGAGGGGACCCGATTGCACCGAACAGGATGGGGGGGACCAAAAGGAACCAGGTTGCACCAAATAGCTTGGGGGGACCAGAGGGGACCGAACAGGATGGGGGCGACCAAAAGGAACCAGACTGCACCGAATAGGCTGGGGGGGACCAAAGGGAACCAGCCTGCACCGAACAGGATGGAGGGGAGCAAAGGGTAGCAGACCGCACCAAACAAGATGGGGGGCACCAAAGGGGACCCGACAGCATCGCACAGGCTGCAGGAGAGGGGACCCGATCGTACCGCACAGGCTTGGGGGGACCAGGAGGGAGCCGATCGCGCAGCGTGGCGACACCCGGCATCACCCCGGCGACACCCGGCATCACCCCGGGATGCTCGCAGGCTGCTGGATGGCGGGGGGGCCGCTGCTCCAGCCCCAACCCGGCCCGGGCGAGACCCCCGACCGGAGAAACGAGCCCCGGCCCCGCCGCATCCCCCCGCACATCCCCCCCGGGCTCACCTGAGGTGTCCCACATGTTGAGCTCGGTGCGCTGCTTGTCGATCTCGAAGCTGGCCGTGTAGTTCTCGAAAACGGTGGGCACGTAGCTCTAGAGGGGGGGACGGAGGGGAGAGGTGAGCCGAGCCCAGCCGAGCCGAGCCGAGCCGAGCCCAGCCGAGCCAGCCCCGCCCGCCGCCCCCCGCCGCACCTCGGGGTAGCAGTCCTTGGCGAAGACGTGGAGCAGCGCCGTCTTGCCGCACTGCGTGTCCCCCACCACCACGATCTTGCAGCGAGCCAGGTGTCCCTCCATGATGCGGGGCCGCGCCGGCCGCGCCGCCGCTTTACCGGGCCGGCCCCGGCCTGGCCGCGCCCCCGGCCCCGACGGCACCAACCAGGCGCGGAGCGGAGCCGGCGCTGGGCAGGGCCGAGCAGCTACGGCCGCCCCCGGCCGCGGCCCCGGGAGCCGCCCCCTCGGGGCGTCCCCACCGGCGGTTTGTCGCGACACCCCCGGACACGGTGTGAGGGTCCGGAGCGGGGCTGCTCCCGGGACCCGGCACGGTCCCCCCCGGCCCGGCGTCTCCCACCGCATCACGGCAGGAGGGTTCGGTCCGGAGCCCCAGGGCGACCGGAGCCCGCCCGCCTTCTGATGCCGGTACCGAGGGCTCGGCTCCCGACCCGCGGCAGCGACAACAGCCCGCAGCGGCTGCCGGTCCCTGCCCGGTTCCCTGCGCGCTCCCACCGGGGCGTGCCAGCCCTGGCACCACTGAAGGAGCGGGACTTGTTCCCATGAGGAATTTGGCAGAAATGGGAACGCCCAGCATTTTAGCCAGCTCTGCGTGTTTCAAGAATCCCGTATCTCCAATGTATGTGACCATATATAAGGAAAAAATTGTTGTCCCTGAGGGTGATGAGAGCCTGGCCCGGGTTCCCAGAGAGGTGGTGGATGAACCATCCCTGAGACATCCCAGGCCAGGCTGGACGGGGCTCTGAGCACCCTGAGCTGGTGCAGATGTCCCTGTCATGGCAGGGGGGGCACTGGGGGAGCTTTAAGGTCCTTCAACCCAAACTATTCCATGATTCTACATTATATCAGTGAGAGCAGGGGACCCACCTTTTGTACAGGCTGCACCACCCCAGGCCTGGCGGCACAGGGCACCTATTTCTGTTTTCCATTCTTCCCCAAGTACAGACAGTGCATCTATAAATGACAAGCAGTGATTTTAATTAGCAGAATTATTGAAAAAGGGAAGGCTTCCTTACTACTAATATTTTGCTGGCCATACTGCAGATTTACCGTAATGGCAAACTTGCGTTTGTCAGAGACAAGCTGTCTGTCACACAACGCAGTAAAAATAGAGACAATGAAGACAAAGCAAGTCTGAAGAAATGGAAATTAAAATGTTTTGGCAGTGAAACCGGATTTATTAATGGACTGAGGGGGCAGATTGTTTTTGCTGAAATCACAGGCATTTTGGATATATAAATATTGGTGCTGTGCATGAAGCCGGGATGAGTAAAGAACAGAGAGACGGTGCGGGGCACGGTGCCATGCAGGTGCCCAGGGGTTCTGAGCGCTGCTTTGCTTTCTGCTGGGCCTGCCAGCTCAGCGCCGGCTGGGATGTGTCAGCACTTGGGATCACCGGCCGCCCGCTCGTGGGACACGCAGGTCCCGTGTCTCGGTTTGCAGGCTCAGGACAGGGGCCACATGCAGAGCAGGGCTGCAGGTGTGTCCTTAGTGCACTGGGCTGGGCAAACCGGAGCTCAGGTCTCACCTCTCTTATCATCACCCACCAGACTGCAGAGCGGAGGGGCTGAGGCTGTCCTGGAATTACAACCCCAGCAGCGCAGCTCACGTCCTCACCTGCTCCGACTCCTGTGTGATGTGGGCCAGGAAGCTGTTGTCAGCCGGTTCCTCGTCCTGTAGCTTTGCGAGGTGTGTTGTGCAGCATGTCGGTGCCTCCAGCCTTGCCTGAAGCGATGTGATGAGTAACTGTCACATGCTGCTTTCCTTGCACCCTCCCCAGGGAAAGCAGCTTGTGCAGCACCGTGTCATGTTTTGTAAGCCCTGTAGGGGTTTTTTGGGCCTTCTGATATGTGTGCACATTGCTCAGCTTTTATGTGGAGGAACAGAAAGGAAAGTTCATTGTCCTCTTGACTGCAGGTAGAGCGCTGGGTGGCCATAGGAGTCACCTGGCGCAAGCTGCTCCCCTGGCCAATACCTTTCTTCTGAAAGCTTTGCGCTGTGTTTCTCGATAAGAATTAGTTTTTCCAGCCAACAAGATGACTGTGACTCTATTCAGAGGAGCTTTTTGCAGTGGACTCTCAAGACCTTTGCAAACCCGCCAGCCCCATTTGCCCCCCCCAGGGAGGGAAAGCAGCAGCAGCAAGTGCCTTTTGCTCAGAGCCACTTGGGGCACTGTCACCGCTGAGCCTTCTGTCCCATTTGGTGCAATGCACCTTTTGGCAGGCAACACTTGCAAAATATGTTCGGCAACCTACAGGCACGGTGTAAATTTTCCGGGTAGGATGCGGAGGGAGAGATGCTGTGACTGTCACCACGTCTGGTGAGGCGACAGATGGCTCCCACACGTTTGCTCCCGAAAACGCTTCCCCTGTGGCTGAGCCGCGCTCTCGGGGATTTTAATTGCTATTATGAATGAGCTTGATTGTGTTATATTTATTTGCTGTACAAAGAAACTACGAGACATCCTCAGGACCTGTATTAATGTGCTGGGAGAAAACAACGTTTACCAAAGGATCCACAGCCTGAAATCTGGAGCCTGTGACACCTTGTTCTTGTGCCTGCACAAAGTGTCACCGGCTGGTCCCCTGCAGCCAGTCACAGGATCCAGGCTTCATTTTAGACACGATAAAGCCGGTGAATGTAACGAGTGAGGAATCTCCTGTACTCTGCTGTATGACCATGACCCCTGCATGTGTCTAATAAGAGGTGCATGAGTGTCACCCCCGGGACACAGAGCTCATGCCCATCACATTTTTATGATGCATTCCCTGTTAACTTCATACATATATTTTCTGTGCCATTTGGTTTGGTGTGCAACATCCTATTTCCACTCGTAAGCCTCCAAACTGGAACAGAAATGAGGGACATGCTCTAATTTCTCATCACATCTAGTCTTAAGTATTTGTTTGGGCCTGTCAAATATGTGAAAGAGCTAGAAACCTGCCAGCCAAAACCGCGGAGTGTTTCTGACTGTTAATGCTCAGCAGTTAAATCATTCTGTGGCAAATGGTGTGTTGTTTGATGGTTTCCCCTGTAAGATGAGGAGGTGCAGGAGCAGCAGAGTTTGAACACACACAGCACAAAGATACAAATCAACAGCAATTAGGAAGGTTAAAAGAAAGCAAAAAAAATCCCAGCTAAATCCCCTTTCATGTGTCCAGCCTGTTTGCATTCCGTGCTACAATAACAGTGCTCTGCCTCGCCGCTGCCATTAATGAAGTTGCACCTCTGGGTGAGCAATTTAATTTATCTCAGCAAGCCAAAGCTCATTATAACAGTCCATAAATGGCATCAGATGAAAGCAGCATCCTTCAGCAATCTCGGGGATTAAAGCAAAGAGGCATTCGACTGACAAGGCTTCTGCTGGAAAAGCTGCAGTTGCAGCACGTGTGTTCCAGGCTGAGGAGGCACAATCCCTCAATTATTGCTGCGGATTTCTGTCGAGAAATTGATCTGGAGCCTCTGAGGTGAGGGGTTTGCAGCACCACGGGCACCCAGAGGGTCGGGGCGGGAGGAGGGGAGGCACTGATTCCTTTTATTGCATCCCTTTGGGTGTGGAAACCTCCTGCCACACGCGTCCCTCCCGTGCCGGATCCAGAAACGCAGCTGCCACGGCTGCGCTGGCCGTGCCCTCCCTTTGCCCCGGGTGGAGGTGACGCAGCACGAACACGCTTGTCCCCATCGTGCCCTTTGTGCCACCACCAGCACGGCTCCGGCACACAGCCCCGGGTGCCATGGGGACGGAGTGAACCCATCGGACACTCCCTGGCACTGGTGCTGGGTGGCAATGGTTTCTGCAGCAGCAGAGTTTCCACTGATGCAGGGAACCCCCCTCCCGTTGCTGCCATCCCTCGGAAGCCACAGCGAGCACACCGAGGGAAGTTGGTGTGTTTTCAGTGATGTGAGACACGCCGAACCAAATCATCACCTTGTAACGGGCGCGCAGCATGTGTGTGCTAAGCCTGTAATTTGGGGACTGTGACTGTCAGTAAACTATTGATGCTGCGGTGGAGGGTTGAAGTTAAGGAGAAGGATTCTCTTTTCCCAGGGTTTCTCCAAGGGTTGCGGCAGAGAAAGCCTCCGGAGGAGGACACGGCGGAATGCTGTTCTGTGCACACCTGGAACGCAGCCCCGCACCGACCGTGCCGCTCGGTCGTGCTGCAGTTCCTCAGCCTCTGCTGGCTCAGGTTTGCGCAGGGGAAGATGCTGGAGCAGCCCCAGCCCAGCTAAGGCGACGCTCTTTGTGGTAATGAGCCTCTGCCGGGAGATTCCTTCAGCCTGCTGTCACCGTGAGCAGTGAACCCACGTTCACTGAGCTTCGGTTCCCACTTGACAGTCGCCTCCATTGTGTCTGTGATCAAAACAGCCGCGCAGGGAGCTGCGGCGGTGAGTGGCAGCTACGGCTGAGGGCTTGTCAGATCTTTTCCACCCGCTGCTCTGCCTGTCAAATCTCAATGTAATTTACTGTGATACCGGCACGGTGTCATCCAGGAAAGCACAGCGTTCCTGGTACATGCGATGCAGCTGGGAGCTCTCGTCTGGGTCTGTGTGCATCCCGACACTCTGAAAAATAAAAGGGAAAAGCAGACAGATGCAGGAGGAATCTCTCTCTTGAGCTCCTGACAAACCCAGATAGATGGGTCGAGGTCAGTCCTTGCTGTAGTTCCAGGATGACCAAACATACAGACCTGAAAACATCACTGTGGGCCACACAGCCCCTTCTTTACAACAACCTGAAAGGAGCTTGGAGCCAGGGGGGTCGGGCTCTGCTCCCCAGGAACAAGCGCCAGGAGCAGAGGAAACGGCCTCAAGTTGCGCCAGGGGAGGTTGAGGTTGGATGTGGGAACAATTTCTTCCCCAAAGGGCTGTGGGGCATTGGAACAGGCTGCCCAGGGCAGTGCTGGAGTCACCAGCCCTGGAGGGCTGGACAGACGGACATGAGGTTCTCAGGACATGGGGCAGGGACAGGGGTGGGTTAATGGTTCGACTCCATGATCTTGAGGGGCTTTTCCAACCAAAATGGTTCTGTGATCCTATGATTCCAGAGCAAATCTCGGCCCTCAGCGGGGTCTCAGGTCCATCCTGAGCCAGCCCTGGGGCCAAGGCCGCACTCCCCCAGGCTGCTGATTGCTGCGAACCCCTGCCAGGCTTCCTTATCTCCTGCCATTCATTGTTCCCATGTCCTTGAGAGCAGAGCAGAGGGACTGTTAGAGCCCTGTGTGAAAATGAAGGGAGGTGGAACAAAGCCAGGCAGGGCTGGCGCTGCTCCGCTGGGCACGGCCTCCCTGGGGGAGCAGCGGGAGGCTGCGGAAAAGCAGGCGGGAGCTCAGCGTGAGGCGCAGGGCTGTTGGAAAGCTGAGCATCTGCCAGAGAGATAACCAGAGCGGTTTCTGGGTGGCCCATGCCTTCCTCTGGCTGTAAATCACAACTTGGGGCCGTTCCGAAGGTCCCAGCACCTCGGCTGCGTGCTCCTGTGCAGCAAAAGCCCCAGCAGCGGTTAACCAGAGCTGTCCCTCGGAAATACAGTGGAAAATCTACCCAATCTGAACCTCATAAAGTAAGATTCACAGGGAAAATGCCACTAAAGTGAACTGATAAGGAAAGATTGACTCGGGAGCACAAAAGAGACAAAGGCAGCAAGAACTGCCCGCCCAAACAGACCTGCCACTATGCAAAAATACCCCTATCTAATCTGCTTTAGAGCTGCAAACAGCTGGAGTAGGCTAGCAGAAGAGGAGCCTGGCTCCCAAAACCTTCATCTAGTGCCCTCTGAGCCTTTGGGAACCACCCACTTATCTCGGGTCTCTGTAGGGGCTCACTCCCCGTGAGCACGTTTCATCCATGGCTGTGAAAATAAACCTGGAAGGACAAATGGTAGGAAAGCCCCTAGGAAGAGCAGTAGGAGGCAGAGGACTGTGCTTTGACCGCTTCTTCCTAATTTTGGGCGTGGGAGATGCCCAGCCACCAGCAAGGGTCATGTGTGTTTCTCAGAGCTAAGCAACAGCAAAGAAAGATGTAAAGCAGCTTTGTAAGCCAGGCTGCGGCCCTGTCGTGCAACTGGACATGAGCCTCTTCCTCGTTCCCACTCCAGCCATCCAAACACCCATAAATATGCCAGACGGCAGCGCCAGATGATGTGCAGCCCGCTCCAGGCCTCTCTGCCCTCCTGGCCACTTTCCTGCCTTTGTGCTCCGCTTCCTGAGCAGCCCCAGCCCGCCCGGCTCGCTCGGCCCCCGGGCCAGCCCAGCTCTGCAGGACAAGGCCACATTCATGCGAAACTCCGCTGGCCTCGGTCAGCAGACTCGCATTGGCGTAAGGAGCCAGCTTGCTGTCGCAAACAAAGCCCTTGGAAACGCTGGGCTTTGCTAATCCGCTTTCCATCAAACGCTGGCAGCAGCGAACTGGGAATTCTGGAGCGACACAGAAGCTCCCCCAGTACGTTTTGATTACGCTTCAGGTGGTGTTGGCTTTCTTTTGGGGACGGATATTTTTCTTTTACAAGGCATCTTTCACGCGTCTGCTCGTGCGGTCACCCTGCGATGGCTGCAGGTTATTAGGGACAAAGACACGTTCATCAAGCAGCAGACAAGCGAGGCGGGGATCCCACTGCCTCTTCACACCCAAAACTGCACTGAATCAACAGTCTTGATGGCAAGCGTGATCCAGGGGAGCTGGACAGATTCGAGTGGTGAATGCATGAGAGGGCTGCTGTCTGCCGGCAGATGCTTCATGCTCAGAAAAAGAGGCTGAATCCATCAATCTGTCCACGCATCCTGCCTTATTTATTTGTCTTTAGTTACAGGACTAGAGCTCTACTCCTCCCTCTTGTCTGGGAGCCAGTCTGTGCCTCATCCCTGCTGCACGCAGCCATTTCAGGGCTGGGAGCAGAGAGATGTTTATTAAACCTCCCTGCGAGCAACATCAGTTACTCCCAATAAATTGCAGAAGTAACTCAGTGAGATGACACTCCAAGCAAAACAGCCATTTCAAACGTGTCTCCAGAAAAGATGCGGGCAGTTTGTTGGCTTGAAAGGAATCATTTAGCAGAAGAAAAAAATACCATTTAAAAACCAACCCGTGATATGGAGGAAGAGATGCTACGTGCAGGACAGGGAACCGAGGGCTCCGCAGAGCTGCATCCGCACTGCAGATGCTGAGGGCTGCGGGTGAAGGACCTCCCGTTAATTAGCACCCGGAAGCTCCCGTTAATTAATGCCCAGGCCCCGGCGGAGGGTGTACGAGCAAATCGCCCCCTTCGCCCCGTTCTCCCTGGTTTTATCGGCTTCAGAGCAGCCGGGGCAAGCGACCCTTGTGCCCCACGGGGCCGGAGCGGGGCGGGACGAAGCCTCCCCCGGGACACCGCGCTGCGGAGGGGCGGCTGGCCCCGGGACCGCCCCGCCGCGCTGGCCCCGCCCGTCCCCGTTCCGCCCCCCCGGCCGCGCCCCGGCTTTTCCCCGCCCGCCGCCTCCCTGCCGCTCCGCAGCCGCTCCGCTCCGTTCTGTTCCGCTCCGCTTCGCCATGTCCGCCGAACCGGCCCCGGCCGCCGCCGCAGCCGCCCCCGAGCAGACCCCTGAGCCGCCGGCGGGCGGCGGGGAACCGGCGGAGCACCGGGCGCTGGTGCTCACGGGTTTCGGTGGCTACGAGAAGGTGAAGGTGCAGACGCGGCGGGGCGGCGGCCCCCGGCCCGGGGAGGTCTCGGTGCGGGTCCGCGCTTGTGGCCTCAACTTCGCCGACCTGCTGGCGCGGCAGGGGCTGTACGACCGTCTGCCGCCGCTGCCCGTCTGCCCCGGTATGGAGTGCGCCGGGACCGTCTGTGCCCTCGGCGACGACGTCCGCGATCGACAGGTGAGGGACATCCCCGGTACGACCCGGTTCGGTACGGCCCCGCCCGGCCCCGCCGCACTGCGGTGACCCCGCCCTGCAGGTGCGGCCCCTCAGGGCTCTGAGCCCCCGGAGGGCCCGGTGCCGGCAGCTCCATCGGTGACCGTCTCTCCGCGGGGTTCCCCGTCGGGGCGGGCGGGCCGGTCCCGGTACAGCCGCGCTCCGTGCGCGGGGACGCCCGGGGAGTGTCGTGATCCCGCCCGCGGCCGCTCCGTCAGCGGACAAAGCCCCGTGACAAAGGGGCTGCGTGGGCAGAATGTCACCGGGGCGTCCCTGCCCATCCCTGCCCGAGCCTCCGGGTGAAACGCTTCCCCAGCCCCAGGACGGCGAGAGCATCACTGTCCACCCTAAGGGCTGGTGTCTTTGGGGTCTGCAGTTGCAAGGAAAAGCTGGAAGCGGTTGTGTTCCTTGGGAAGGTGCATTTGCATTAACAAAATGCTTTTTGTTAGTGGTGAGTGCTAGTAGGGTGTTGGGCTGAAGCGTGATTGCTAAAACATGAGGCCACACCTAGAATCTTGGGTTCAGTTTTAGGCACTTCACGCCAAGAAAGCCCTTGAGGTGCTGGAGCAAGTTGAGAGGAGGGAACGGAGCTGGTGAGGGGCTGGAGCACAAGTGTGATGGAGCGGCTGAGGGACCTGGGGGGTTCAGCTGGAGAACAGGAGCTGAGGGGAGACCTTCTGATCTCTGAACTGCCTGAAAGGAGCTTGGAGCCAGGGGGGTCGGGCTCTGCTCCCCAGGAACAAGCGCCAGGAGCAGAGGAAACGGCCTCAAGTTGCGCCAGGGGAGGTTGAGGTTGGATGTGGGGAACAATTTCTTACCCAAAGGGCTGTGGGGCATTGGAACAGGCTGCCCAGGGCAGTGCTGGAGTCACCAGCCCTGGAGGTCTGGACAGACGGACATGAGGTTCTCAGGACATGGGGCAGTGACAGGGCTGGGGAACGGTTGGACTCGATGACCTTCAGGGGCTTTTCCAGCCACTCCTTGTCCCAACTTGGGCAGGGAGGGCAGGACCCTGCCCTGGTCCCTCTTACCTCCTTAGTCCCTGGAGACCTCCACGTAAGGGGTGGCACATGGATACCTGGCCCTGGCGTAGGGAGGACAAAGGTGTGATGACCTCTGCTAGCCTGGGGCTTCCTTCAGGCCGCCTTCTGTTTGATTTTTAGGTTGGCGATAAGGTGATGGTCCTGGCTAGGTCAGGGCTCTGGCAAGAAGTTGTGAACGTGCCAGCTGTTCAGACTTTCCTGATGCCTGAGGGGATGAGCTTCGAGGAAGGGGCTGCTCTTCTTGTCAACTACATCACCGCCTACATGATCCTGTTTGACTTCGGAAACCTGAGGCCCAACCAGAGCATCCTCATCCACATGGCTGCAGGTAAATGGATCTTGTGCTGAGGCTCTTGGCCTTGACACGTTGTTTCTGGACGGGTGGTGTGGGTGAGGACACCATCAGGATGGGGCTGGGCTGATGAAACGTCTCCTGCAGAGGTGGAGGCTTCACGCTGACCCGGGCATCGGCAAATATTGAACCCATTTCCCAGCAGCCGGGGTCAGTGTCCTGCAGCATGTCACAGGACTCATCCTGCCATAGGAGAGTTCTTCATTCCATCCCCTCCCGGTGCTCTGCAGTCGGTACCAGCAGGGATAATTGACCTGGCTGGAGGCTTTTCTGGCTGCTGGGGCTGTTTGCTTCTAAGTGTTTCTCACCGCTGCTTTTCAGGTGGTGTGGGAACTGCTGCCATCCAGCTGTGCAAGACTGTAGAAAACGTCACCATTTTTGGCACCGCGTCTGCCTCCAAGCACGATTCACTCAAGGAGAGCGGGGTCGCTCACCCCATTGACTACAGAACGATGGATTATGCAGAGGAGGTCCGGAAAATCTCCCCCAAAGGTACGGTGTGGCGGACTTCTACAACGGTCTTAGATTCCTTTCCAGTCCAAAGAAACTTCTAGTTACTGTCAGTTCCCTGCAGGTGTTGACATCGTCCTGGACCCCTTGGGAGGATCCGATACGTCCAAAGCATTTCACCTGTTGAAGCCGATGGGCAAACTCATCACTTACGGTAAGCGTGAGCAGCGTGGCCAAATCTCAGCTCCTGGGACCATGGGAATACTCCGCGAGGATGCACAGACGTGACGGAGCATCTCTGCTGCTGTGTGTGTCGTATTAATCAGTTATTTCACAAAGGGCCTTAGGATGCTTCTCCTGGGTGAGGTGCTGGAGGGAGATTTGTGCCTTGTCCCAAGAGCTCCGGTCCATGGTAAAACGTCTCTTGGAGCGTGAGCGGTGCCTGCAGGGGAAGCTGGAATGTCCTCGGGGAGGAACGCTGGCACGGCCGCTTTGTCCAGGCTGCCTTAATGCACAGCACTCATAGAGCCTTGCTTTTCTTCTAGAGGATGTGTGGGTGATGAGGTTTGAGGCTACCGAATACTTATCTCTCCATTCCCCAGCCCTGAAACACTGTGATTCTTGTTCGGTGGACAAAGCCCTCACACAGCCCCCAGCGGGGCTGCAGACACTTGCAGCAGTGTCCTGTGGCTCTTGTCCCGGCCGTGGCAGCGTGTGGCTCCCCTGAAGGAGCCGGGCTGTGGGAGAAGGGCAGTGCTGTCCTGCCAGCCCGGCTGGGTGGCACTTGTAACCCTCTCTTGCCAGCACTCCGGTCTAGCTGCATTGCACTCCTAGGAGAGCTGTTGTTCTGTGTTCTTGCAGTGTATTTGTGCTGATAATCCAAATTCTGCATACCTCGAGGCTGAGGCAGGTACCTGTTTCCATTGAAGGTCAATTGGGCAGATCCTGATGCCATCCATCCATCGCTGTGCCCCGTGTGCGCGGCTGTGACATGGAAACTCCGCTGCCCCTCCTGTTTGTGTTGATTCCACTCATCCGTGGCTTCTCTTCTTTTTAGGGGTAGCAAACGTGCTCACTGGGCAGAAGAAGAACCTCATGGCTATGGCTAAAACCTGGTGGAACCAATTCAGCATCAACGCCTTACAGCTCCTCCACCATAACAAGGCCGTGTGTGGCTACTACCTTGGATGCATGGAGGAAGAAGTTGAGCTTATCGGAGGTGTTGTAGCCAAGCTGATTAGCCTGTACAGTCAAGGCAAAATCAAGCCTAAAATAGACTCTGTATGGCCCTTTGATCAGGTGAGTCTGAGCTAACATATAAGTTTGCAACACCCAGAAATTACTGGGCAGTTGTGTTCTGCGCAGTGAGCTCAGCGTGAGCACCTCGTTCATGGGGGACGTGCTGTTGCAAATGTTTAATAGCCATCTGTTCTGACATTCAGTGCCTTTTTTTCTATTAAGATATTAAGGGGGGGAGTAAAGTGGCTCCTCCGCTCCAGTGCGCAGAGCTGGGCAGTGCCAGACAGTGTCCCCACGGACCAGGGCAGGGGCTCAGCTGCGCTCAGCCCACGAGGGGGCTGGATGATGCATCAGACTGGAGCCTGCGCCCTGTAATTAAGCAGAGAGCTGGGCAGGTTGCTGCTGCCCTTCCACGGCTGATAAAGAGCCCGGGCAGCGAAGCCGAATGGAACTGCAGGGTTTCCAGCCGCTCTGCTGCGCTCGGGGTTGTTGCGTCGGTGTGTCCAGGCAAGAGTCAGGTTCTTCCCTTGGAAATCCTTTTTGGGTAGGATTTACTGCAGGGGAGCAAAGGACTTGGAAATGACAGAATCATTTTGGTTGGAAAATACCCTCAAAGTCATAGAGTCCAACTGTTCCCATGTCCTGAGAACCTCATGTCCGCCTGTTCAACCCTCCAGGGCTGGTGACTCCAGCACTGCCCTGGGCAGCCTGTTCCAATGCCCCACAGCCCTTTGGGGAAGAAATTGTTCCCAATATTGGGCTACCGCAAAAGCTGCCTCGTGGGTGGCCCTTGGGCTGCTTTGGTGGCCCGAGGGACCCGGGAAGGCCGTGGGTGTGGGTCTCACGAGATTTCTGTTGCTTCCAGGTGGCAGATGCCATGAGGCAGATGCAGGAGAAGAAGAATATTGGAAAGGTCATCCTGGTTCCTGAAGCACCCAAGGAAGAAGCCAAAAAAGAAGAGAACTAAGCAGAAGAGCTGTGTGCGGATTGTGAATTCATGGGTTAACTCCCTGCTCTCTTTGGGACCTGGAAATGGACAGATCAGTAGCTTCCATCTTCAGCAGAACATCGTGGTTACGGTTCAGATGAGTTTGCATGTTCTCGTTGTGACTGACCCTTTGCCAGACTCGCCTCTTGCCTCAGCTCTCCGCTTTGAAGCCTGTTTATTTCGTACATTATTCTAATCACTTCTTTCTCTCCTGAATTTCCAAAACTAACCTTATTTTTCCCTGGCAGTGCAGCTGAAGCTTCCAGGCAGTTGGTATTAACACCTGCACAGCCTGTCCCTGTGAAATCAGGATGTGACGTCCTGTCACTGAGCCCTGCTGAAGCATTTGCACTCTCACCTTTGGGAAGATGGTTCAGCAGGAAAATGGGCCAAACTGAGGATTTTTCCTCAAGTTTGGAAGAGGAAACAGCCAGAGGAAAAGCACATCTGGCCTTGTTTAATTCCATCACGGGCCACTCTTCTGTTTCCTCTAAGCACCCTCTTCCTCCTCTGCTTTCGTGGACCTCTAACACTGGTCAGGTAGTGACAGCTCGTGTTGTCTTTGCCTTCTAAATAACCACCCTGGCATTTTGGAGTCTATGGCGTATCACGTTTAATTTGCGGTGGCTTCTCTGTGCAGATAATTCAACAGGCTGGTCTGTGTTTCAATACAGAAGAATTTCACTTGGGTAACTTGATCGTGTCCATTTTCTGATTCCAAACTGTACAGGGAGATCAAAACTCTGTCTGATTTTTTTAGAGACCATAAGGACTCAACTGTGTCTCAGATGACTGGAACAATTGATGTTGGCTCTGTGCTTTATTAATGTTGGGCTCCAAGTCGGTATTGTTAAGGCTAAACTTCACCTTTGTGTTTGTATTTCCAAGGGCTGCGGTGTTGAACTGATTCAGCAAGAGGGGAACACAACCAAGCCCCTGCTCGTGTTCGCTTTGTGCTGTGCCCTGTGTGCTGGGGGGGTGCTGCAGTTTGGAGGTTAACGTGCAAGAACCAGCCCTCAAAACCTGCTCCCCAGGCGCTGGACCGGCTCTTTCTGGCTGTGCCACCCCGTGAAACTATCACCACGTTCCCAGTTTAGATGGTAAACTGTCCAGCTCTGCGCCAAACCCCTCGGCTTGGGCGTCTTGAGCAGTTTGAATTGTGCTTTTCATTCTTTTCTAGCCAGCTCCTTAGATATGCACCCAAACCAGCGCTCGCCTCGTGGTTCAGGGCTCTTCTTCCCCTAAAACTGCAAACCTTGGGTCCCTCGGGCTCTCTCCATCACCGCGGGTTTAGGGGCTGCTTGGGGTGCTCCTCCCGCACCACAACTCAGTTTCTCTTCCTCTTTTCTTCCTTCTTTCCATGCGTTTGGAAATGTTGCCGTGCAGAGATCCAGGCCCGGTTCTGTCCTGCGTGGTGTCCCCCTTCCTGCTGGGCCCTGTTTTCGGTGACTCTGGTGCCGTTTGTTCTTGCTTTGAGGCTTTGTCACGGATCGTAGGTGCTGCAGGTTTTTAGGCTTGGTTTTAGATTTGAAAACGTTAAACCTGGGGGCACCAGGAAGAGCTGCCCATCGTGGGAGAGCTCGGGCTACGGGAGCAAAACCTTGGGACCAGGAGTCCTGCTCAACCAAAGCCCAAGGTGGGGAGATACCGGTGGGCAAAGGGCCCCCAAAGTGAAGCCCCTCTGGCAAACGCTGCCCAGGGCCGGGGGTTCCTGGGCAGGTGGGGATGGTGGTTTGCTCCTCAGCCAGCTCCAGCCTCCGTTGGGGCTCCTCCATCCATGCAGTTTGGATTTTGGGTGCTTGGGCTCAACCCGTGGTTCTGCCACCTCTTAGCAACACGTAGGCACAGCATCGAGGGTTAACCCTGGCTAACCTGAGGTATTAAAACAATCCCTGCGACCTCAGGAAGCTTGAGCTCTGTCACAGGTCCTTGTCGGTCCATCTCTCGCACTCGATACATGAACGTCACAAACATGGTCTGAAACGCACAAAGCACAACTTGGAAAAAATACAATCCAAAAATCTTGCTGCTTCTCCTTTCAACCCGCCCTATCACGCTAATTTAGATCGAATCCAACAGTGTCCAATGCTGCTTTAGCAGGTCTGACAGCAGGACTGTCTGCATTGCTGAAATGGGAAGTCTGGACCTGCTCCTCCGGGAAACTGGATTCACCTTGATGAAAAGCAGCGCGCTCAGACGGCACAACCCCGCGCATCTCCGGGTCCTGCGCACTGATAAAGGGGGGAAAAACCTATCAGATCGTGTTTCCAGTACCATCCTCTCCTCGCTTTACCCCGGGCTAAGCACACGCTCAGTGCCTTACTTGGACGGCCTTGGATGGGGCAGCGTCGCTGGGGTCCCGCGGTCCGTCGCGACCGAGGGCGGCGGGAGCACCCCCGGCCGCACGCAGAACCGGTGCGCCACGCTGACCCGTATCTCGGTGCCTTCTTCCACCTGTCCCCAAGGACTGGGAAGTCACTGGAGCCTTTTCCATTCTGGCCTTTCGAAGTATTGCCAAAAAAATAACCTGTTACGCCTCTCTCTAGCTCTGTTTTGTGATGTAGTCTGACTTGAGTAAGATGCTCCGTTTCTGTGTATTTTACAGCCTTTCCTGGGGGTTCTGTGCTCCCCGGTTCCAGAAGCGCTGTTGCAGAGCCTGGCTCTCCCCTAGGGCAGCTGTTGGGCTCAGGCCAGTCCTTGAGCCGGGCTTTATCTGCCTTGGCTCTCTGGGAACAGTCCCAGCTCTCTGTGGGTGGCTGCTCGTGTATCTTCTACCAACAAATTCTGAAAGCCTTTCCGAGGGCAGGAGCACTGAGCAGTGCTTATCTGAGAGTTTAGCACTGACTGGTTTATCTCCCTTGGCAGAAACAATGTTTTCTGCAGAAAAACCAAGATTAACCGTAACCTTGCTCTTCACTGCCCTGCTGCTCAGTGCTCTGCTCTGGGTGCTTGTGCTTGGTTGGGTTTTGCTATAATGGACAAACATTTAATGGGCCAATAAGTATAGAACCTCTGTAAACCAACTGCAAGTGTCTTAACAAAGTTAACCAGCAGGTTTGTACACCAAGGACCAAAGCAAAAAACCAAATCCACAAATAGAAACCCTGGGATAAAAATAGTCCCGCTCGATGTTGCTTAACTGTTTAGGGCAAAGTCGCGCTATCGGGGAAACCGGAGGCTCCCGTGTTTAAGCTGCGTGTGCCGTTCCAGCTCTCAGAAGTGCAATTTAATGTTGATTTGACTGATTGTGCCGTGAGGAGGCCGAGCGGGCCGTGTAAGGAGCTCACAAGGGGAGGGGGCCCAGCCCTGCTGGTCCCACTGTGGCCAGTCCTGCAGTCGCCGTCCCAGGCTGGGACTGCTGGTCTGGGACAAAGGCGGCTCCTTTGCTATCACCAGGCAGCTTGTGTCACCTTTCCTTTTGACTCTTTGGTTTCTCTCAAGCTCACAAAGTGCAGAAGGGGAAGGGAGCGGAGGCTTTGGCTTGTGCAGGGGAGCAGAACCCCCACCAAATGCTTTGCGAGGATGGGAAGGAGTTTAGCTGTACATTTCATTTTGGACATGTATAAAATTAGAATTGATTGACCAGGGGGAAGTAAGAATCACGGTGGGCTTCAGGCTTTAATTGGGCCACTTACAGCTGCTATCATAGGCGTAAAACCCCTTTTGTTGCCTAACAAAGCCCGTGCCAAGCCCTGGTGATGGCAAAGCGTGACTGGCAAGTGGTACCTGAGCGTGATGTGAAATGCGTTTGACTCTGAGCCTCTTACAACATACGGTCTGGTCTGTACTGTCTGCGTCGTGTTGGTTTGCGTTCGGTGTGATACGAGTGGTGCTCATCCTACAGACACGTGGAAAAATGTATTCCGCTTTGTGCGTGTAACCAAGTCGGACAGAAAGCAAGTGTGCCAATGCTGTTTACATGACTCTACTGTGTAATGCTCCTCTGTCTAATGTTACCATATGCCTTATGTGTTTCAAATGGTAATTAAAAGCATAACAAAACCCTCAGCGGTATGTGGCTCCGTCTTCTGTGGGAATGAACCTTCTGCCTCCAGCTCAGCCTCTGGGGCACTTTTATTGCTTCTCCAGGCAATCAGTGGGCGGACGCATTCAGTGTATAAACTGTAACTCTCCAGGGTGAGAAGATGCCTCTGCTCTCAAGGATAACTGTTAATTGTGCTGATCTTCTACTGCCCTGTTCTGGAAAGCAGCAATCCTTGTTTGCGAAGCCCTGAGCTGACCCCTGCGCTTTACCGTGTCAAGGGGTCTCCGTAGCCAGTTGAGATTGAAATTGTGCCTGGGGTGACGCTAAGACAAAGCGTGAACAATCACGACTAAAAAAGATGGGAGTAAATCTTGTTTATTTGTGTTTCTCCACTTAAGAGAATTATTCTCATGGGAGGCAGCAGCCCTGGGTGCTAAAAGCTGTGAATGGTGCCCAAGGGAGCAGCGGGTTCCCAGCGCAGGGGCGGGAGCTCGGCGCTGTCCGAAATAGCTGAGCGAGGAGCTGAACTTAACGACAGCTCAGTTCTGGCTGAGCTGGAACCTGCCTGGAGGGGGCAGAGGGGAAAGAGACTTCCAGAAAACAGGGCCGGACTCTATTTACGCTGCTGAAAGCCGCGCCGGGGCGCAGCGTGGAGCCGGTGTTGAAATAAGCTGCGTAACCGCGTACCCAGGAGGAGCTGGAGCTGCAGGGAAGCTCCGGTCCCTGCTGAGGCTTGTGGGGGCGGGATGGAGGTGCTGCTGGTGCTGATGTGCACATTTCTGGCTACACAGGAGCTCGTTGGACAAACACCCGCTTTTCTTCCCGAGCGGTCTGCGTTAAGCTGCAGTTTTCACAGCTGGAAGGTGAAGCGAAGGCGCAGGTTGCGGCTGCTCAGGGAGGGAGTGTCAGGCGATGCCCAGTTTCTCCAGCACGGTGCAAACCTCACGGAGATACTGGGAGTCTGGATAACCGTTCCTGCGGGGCAGAGAGGGAAGTGGTGTAAATCCTGCTGACGGTGCTAAAACCACAGAGGGGAGCAGCAGTTTATTTTTGCGCCGACCCTTCAAGAAGGGCGGAGGGTGGAAGTTGCTGCTCGCCGGGAGCAGAGCTTGCACCCAGAGCTGGCTGCAGAGCGGCCATGGGGCAAAACAGGAAAGATATGAGGGAATGAGGCCCAGAATTCATGTTCTTGGGAAATTTAGGGGTGTGGGATGGGCAAGGGCTTTAGCTCCAGCTGGAGGGTGCCAGGGCTGGCCTGTTGCACCACAGAAGCAAAGGGAGGCACCAACTCTGCCATTGTGGGAGCCTCAAAGAGCCACCCACGCCAGGATTTGTTGAGCTGGAGCTCTTAGTTCTCCTCCTATTGCTAAAAGCAAAACCCAGCCCCTGGAAGCTTGGGTGAGCCGGGCTGTACCTGGCTCTGCCTCCATCCCAGGAGGTTTTGTGCGGAATAGGGCCCCACGTCACTCTTTCCTCGCCGTTGTGGGACTTGATCTGGAAGGTCAGCCCGCGCTCAAAGGCTTTTTTCAGCAGCATCGCTGTCTTCTGCCCGTCCCTGTTGTCAGGCAGGAAGGCACAGAAACTGCCCCCTTTGTAAGGCTGCCCTGGGCGGGGGTCGCCAACCTTAGAATGAAAAGAAAGGATATTAAACACCAACTCTTAAACACCAGCTGGAGTGCTGGGCCGCAGGGCTGGGGTCTGAGAGTCCGGTAGGTGGAAACGCACAGAGGACTGTGGACTCCCCAGGCTGCTGCTCCCAAACCTGGCGTGGAGCTTCGTGCCTTCCACGGGCCAACATGGGCTGCTCTGCAGGTGGGACATGGAGCTGGGGCTGGACAGACAGATGGACGTACAGACAGACACACACAGAGACACACAAACGTGAACACACATGGACAGGCACACATGGACAGACACACACACATGTGGACACACAGACAGACACATGGACAGACACACACAGACAGACACACACACAGACAGACACGGACACACAGACAGACACGGACACACAGACAGACACACGCACGCACATGAACAGACAGACATGGACAGACACACACAGACACACACACACATGGACAGACACACACACGCGTGGACACACAGACAGACACACACGGACAGACACACACATAGACAGACATGGACACACAGACAGACACACACATGCACATGGACAGACAGACATGGACAGACACACACACAGACACACACACGAACAGACACACATACAGACACACACACACACAGACACACACAGACACACACAGACACACACAGACACAGACACACACACGGACAGACACACACACGGACAGACACACACACGGACAGACACACACAGACACACACACGAACAGACACACACATGCACAGAGACATACACAGACACAGACACACACAAACGCACACGGACACACAGACACACACTGACAGACCCCACCGCACATCCCACCACAGGCTGGGGAAGCCTGAGGTGCCACCTACCCCCTGCACCCCGTCGGGGATGCTGTAGCCAACCTGCAGCGTGGGGTCTCGGTAGTAGCCCGGCAGACTCTGCGACAGGGACGAGATCCGGAACGTCCCCGAGATCCTGCGGCTCGGGGCAGCCGAGGAGGAGCTGCAGCACGCCGGCTGCGCGCTGTCCCCTGCAAAACACGCCCTGCACAAGGCGTGACCGCAGGGGGCCTGGCAGGTCACACCTGAGCCCTGGCAAGCGTCACACCGGCCCGGAGGGGTCTTGCCGCTTTCCTGTCCGACGCTGGGACCTCTTGTCTGCTGTGACGAGAGGTCAGAATCCTCCTGCTCGTTGCTCCTGCCCGTGGGGAGCAGAGCCCTCCCCTGTCCCCTGGGCTCAGCCGGAGGTGACAGCTGTGCTGAGGACTCGGGTGGCTCTGCAGCTGGAGCCCTGTACAGCCAGGTGGGCAGGGAGCGAGGGGCACCGTCTGCCGCAGGAACCGGCGAGCGCAGCTGTCCCGGCGCTTCGGTGTGGGCTCCTCTGCCCTTGTCTCTCATTAACTGGAATCTGTCTGGCAAAACCTGCCTTAGCTGGGCCATGTCAGGCTCCCCCACATGCAGTTTTGACTTCAGCTGTTCCTGGGGTTCCCTCAGAGCAGCAGGACTTGGCTTATCTGCTACATTAGGGCTCAGAGAGCTGTTTCCTCCTTGCGCAGCCCCAGAATCAACATGGTTGTTGGCCTCCTCCTGCCCCGGTGCTTGCCGGAGCCTCCAAGGACTGGGGGATCTCTTTTCCCCAGCGTCTGGTGGCTGGAAAGCCCTGGGCACACCCACGTGTTCTGCTTTATCACTGATGTTGAGCTGCTGCAGACCCATCTGCAGGGACTCCAGGCTGTCGGGAAGGGCTGCGCCCAGCACCGTGTCCTGAGCAACACTTGAGCGCCCTGTGCTCTCTGGTCCTGGAGACAAGGCCGAGGATTTCGGGGCATGGAGCCTCCTGGAAGAAAACATGTGGAAGGCCTCGGTCACTCCTGGCAGCATCTCCTTGGGACAGACAACATGTAGCTTGTGTTTGTCTTTGCTGAGTACAATTTGGTGGTTGTTTCTTTGCAAGAGGTTGCACAGCACGCTCAGGGCACCGTCATCTGGACCATCCACGCCGAGCTCCGAGTAGCTCATGCTCTGGCACATGAGGTCAGGACACTTCTGCACAAGAGCTTCCACCTTCCATTTAGCATGGAAAAGCTTGTTCCCGCCCGTCGCGCGCAGCGTCAGCACGGTGCAGTCCCCGGCGCGGTGCTCCGAGATCTGCACACCCCCACCCCTGCACAGCTCATCAATCGCTGCACGGTGAGCGTCCTTCAGGTAACACCACTGCAGAGAGTCCAGGCTCATTTCTTCGCTCACCCCACTGCCAGCGCCTTGGGGTTTGTCACCTTCCTTTGGCCTCGGCAGGGAGAAGCTGTTGGAACGTCGCAGCAGAGGCCTGGAGTCAGAGGGTTTAGAGTCTAGAGCAGAAGAGGCTCTTGTGGTGTCAAACGTACTAGATGTGCCAGTGAGGGGGTGGGTTCTGATGGGACCTGAGCCCTTCGAGTCCCCAGGATGCCGTGTAGCGCTGTTTTCTTTGCCCCCAAAGGGAGATGGGGCCCTGTGTCTCAGCCTGGCAGCTCCTCTCACGTGGTCCCATTCTTTGGGGTCCTTGAGCTGAAACTCTGCTGCTGACCCCAAACCCACGTCTGTCGGAGAGCCACGGGGCTGGTGCTGCTGGGTCAGCGCTGCTGGGTCACCAAGAGCATCTGTCTCCGGTAAATGCTTTCCAGAGAGCTGTGCCAGCGGAGGATCCTGATTCAGCAAGAGGCCCTGGCTGGCCTGAGACCTGTCAGCTTTCAGAGTGCTGAAGTTGGCAGCTAGCTTGAGCTCAGCTTTCAGCTCCGGTTTGCCTGGGCCGAGCTTTGAGGTCGAGGTGTCCACAGGCACTTTGGGTTTGTGCAGCGCAGCCTCCGCAGTGCGGGAGGGCACGGGGTGCGAGGGCAGGGAGCTGCCGACCGCGTGTGCGGCACCTCTTCTGCTCCCGAAATCCTGAAGGTTCTGCTTGGCCTGGGACACATCGACGAGGTTTCCGATAAGATAAAGCTGCTTCTCGTCCTCATGACACAGCAACTGGGGATAGAGCTTCTGCAGGTCGCGTGTCAGAGCCTTGAATGCCTGGCTGTCCACATCCAGCCCTGCCTTGGCGATCTTCTCCTTGCGCAAGCTCAGCTCCAGCTGCTGGTAAAGCTGCTGCAGGGCCAGGCGCGCCTGTCGCAAGGCGTCCATGTCCCCGGACGTTCCTGCAGGTGACTGGAGGTACAGTATGGCGATGCCATCGCTGCTAACATCCACCACGTCCACGTGATGCCGGTGTAGCACACCTTGGTACTCAGCGGCGCAGAACCTCTGCATGTACAAGTAAATGTCCGCGTCCATCACCAGGGAAAAGTCCTCCAGCTGTTCCACGGCTTCCCCATCCACTGGGCCCCGAGGCGACGGGACTTGCAGTGCCTTTTCACACATCTGGTCCCAATTCGGCAGCTTTGCCATCCCTCCTGTTGCCTCCAGGGTGTCGTGCACTCGCTGCTGATCAGACATTCTGGTCTCCTTGGCCACATGTCTGGAATCCGGCAGGACGATCTCTCCCCCGGCTTGGCTCTTGAGGTCCAGGCTGCCCAGCAGGTCTCTGCTGAAGGCCTGAAGCTCCGTGAACGGCCCCTTGACGATGCAGTATGTGTTCTTGGAGTCAAAGTTGAACTGCACGTTGCTGTAGCCTTTACGCAGGTTCCTCAGAAGGGTTTTGCCAGCAGGAAGCTTGCCGTAGTCAACTATCATGCAAGCGCGTATGAAGATCTGCAAGTAAACAGCAAGGGAGTCAGGGAGCAAGGACCAAAGATAAGCCCCTCCCAAAGCACAGGGGGAGGCAAATGCACCTGACACTTGCCACAGCCACTAAATTATGATGACAGAAGAGATGACGTGATCCCCCACCTCTCTCTCAGCATCCCGCTGCCAGGGTGGGGACATAACACAGGCAGGACCGAAACACCCAGCCAGCCCACAGCCAAAGGCTTTCTGCAAACAAGGAACGTGAGGGGCAGCTGGCACAGGGATGTGGGCCCCCTTCCACACGCCGGGAGCTCTGCAAACAGCCCAAACCAAAGAAATCCACTATCGCTTCTCATCTGGAAGGCAGTTGCCCTCTTGCTGTCCCAGACCTTTGAGCAGTCTGGCACTACAGCCTTGCAGAAGGGTCTGACATGCCAGTCGAACTCCTGTGCCCTTGTTTTCGGTGCTCAGACACGAAAACATGAGATGTGGTGGCTGCCATACTCTCCTGAAATTGGAAGAGGAGGCGAGAACTCTCCAGTGCCTCCCAGACACCAGCATGTCTGTCTCCTAAGCTTTCCTGACAAGGAAAGAGGAAAAATACCCTGTGTGTCTCCAGCTAATGACACTAATGACATTAACAGGATCCCCTGTGTGTCACTAGATGGGCTGGGGAAAAGTGCCCCTTCCCTCCAGCCTGACTATTCTTCCTTGCTTTGACAGGCACAAACACCAAACAACCGAGTGCAGAGCCTGCCTGGCTGACCCGGTGTTATTAGCAGAGAAAAATAATAATAATTCTTCATTTTAATATGAACTAAAATGGATTTGCTTTACAGAAGCACAGAACAACAGAGTGGTTGGTGTTAAGGGACCCCTGCAGATCCCCAGCCCTGCTCACGCAGGGTCACAAAGCAGATCACACAGGATCCCAGGGGTTTGAATGTCTCAGAGCAGGAGACTCCACACCCGCTCTGGGCAGCCTGGGCCAGGTTCTGGCACCACAAAGGGAAGAAGTTTCTCCTCGTGTGCAGATGGAGCCTCCTGTGTTTCAGTCTGTGCCCGTTGCCCCTCACCCTGGCGTTGGGCACCACTGAACAGAGTCTGGTCCATCTGACACCCACCCTGAGATATTGATCCCATTAATCACATCCCTCTCAGCTTCTCCAGCTGATCAGCCCCATCTCTCTCAACCTTTCCTCATAATAAACGCGCTCCAGACCCTTTGTCTTTATCACAACACGCCGCCCGCTCTCGCTACCTCATCAGGGCTCAGCTCCGCCACATGCGCCGTCACCTCCAGCGGGTATTTCTTCCCTCCGACGGACAAGACGTGATCCTTGGCCTCCAGGACCCTCTGTGCCACTGTGTGGGACAAGAGCCCGCGTCAGCCCGGCCCCGGGAGCAGCCGCCGCGGCGCAGGGGGGACACGGGGCGGCCGGGGATCGCGGGGAGCCCTTGGGGCGGCCGTTACCTTCTGGAGCCTCGAAGGCGATGAGGGCGCAGGGCGGGGGCCCGGGCAGCACCCGCAGCTCCGCGATCTCGCCGCCGCCGTTGCGGGAGCGCAGGAAGTGGATGGTCAGCTTGTCGGCCAGCCGGTCGGCGGGCAGCTCGGCGGGGAGCCCGCTCACCCGCACCGTGCGGCCCGCCATGCCCGCCGCGCCGGGAGCCCCGGCAGCAGCTCCGCCCGCCCCGCGGGGCTGCGTCCCGGGCCTGGGTCTCGCACTCGCCGCTCAGGGCCCCGGCGCAGCCCCTGCCCGGCCCCGCTGCCCGCAGCACCGCGACCTGGGCCCTAACGCAGCCGGGAAACGAAAGCGAAAGCCGGGCCGCCCCGCCTCGGCCGGCACCGCCCCCCCGGCCCGGGCGAGCCCCGGTGCCCACAGAGCCCGGGAACCACAGAATGGTTGGGGTTGGAGGGACCTTAAAGCTCCCCCAGTGCCCCCCCTGCCATGAGCAGGGACATCTGCACCAGCTCAGGGTGCTCAGAGCCCCATCCAGCCTGGCCTGGGGTGTCTCAGGGATGGTTCATCTACCACCTCTCTGGGAACCTGGGCCAGGCTCTCACCACCCTCAGGGCAACAATTCCTTCCTCATGTCCAGCCTGGATCTCCCTCCTTTAGTTTCAAACCATCACCCCTTGTCCTACCCCAACAGGCCCTGCAAAAATGTCTGTCCCCATCTTTAAGTCCAGAAAGGCCACAATAAGGTCTCCCCAGAGCTTCTGTTCTCCAGCTGAACACCCCAGCTCTCTCAGCCTGTCCTCCCAGCAGAGCTGTTCCAGCCTCGGATCATTTCTGGGGCTCCTCTGGCCCCTCTCCAGCAGGTCATCCCCATCCCATCCCAGCACGACAGACACAGAGCTCCCTGCAGATGCTTTAATGCTTGCAGCACCCACTGCACCGCGCTGGCGGGGTTAGGGGTTAGCCCACGTCCTCCCTGAAAACGGCCACAGCCTGGTGTCCTGCTGGGACATAGGCCAGCACGTCCACCTCTCCCCCGCCGCGGCTGGTCTTCTGGAAGTGGATCTCCAGGGTGTCCCTCATGGCCTCCTCACCCAGCACGTCTGGGATCCCCGAGAGCAGGACGGTCCGGGGGCAGCGGGAGGGCTGGAGCTGGGCAGAGCCGGGGGTGAGCCCCTGTGCCGCGGGGGGCAGCCGCAAGGGACCCCTCCATGGAAGGGATCCCCTTGGGCCACTTGCTGAGCAGGGTGAACCGCTGCTCTGCTCAGGAGCTGTGCCCCGGGCGGCATGGTGACAGGGAAAGGGGCTTCAGGAGCCCCCAGCTGTGCAGGCTCACCCTGGGCCTGCAGGTGCTGCTTGGCCCTGGGGCTCACGCTCTTACCTGCAGGTCAGTGACGTCTCCGCTCATATACGGTGATATTTTGATGTCATATTTCCCCTTCCCAATAAGCACCTGCATGCGTCCTCTCGCAATGAGCGGCTCAGCCACTGCAGATGGAGAGGAAAGCCCTGAGCCGCCCAGGCCACCGCTGAGGTGACATCCCTGGCACAGACACCGAGGCTGGCACTGGCAGCCCCAGCTCACCTGTCTAGGGGAGACAGGGCAGGCTGGGCTCGCTCTGCCTTCCCCGTTCCCCACTCACACAGCTCCATCTGCACTCAGGAGACGACGTGAGCCCCCCAGAGCTATCTGGGCTGCTCCCCTCTTGCTGGCAGCCCAAGCTCAGCATGTCCCACGCACCTCCGTCCTGCACGAAGGTCAGCACCACCTGGCTGGAGTTGTCCAGGAACTCCCTGCTCTCCACCTCGCCGCCTCCATTCTTCGTCTTGCTGAAGAAGAGCTCCAGCTTGTCCAGCAGTGCCTCCTCGGGGATGCCCAGGCTGGGCAGGTCAGACACCAGGATAGTCCTGCTGCTCCGAGTCAGCCCGATCTGCGGGTGGCGCAGGCTGGTCAGGGCCAGGACAGGGCTGTCCCTGGAGCTGCAGCACTAATGTGCCGAGCTGGGCCGGTACCAGCAACCTGGCAGACACAAGCTTAGACGGACACAGCGAAGCCGGAGCACACCCAGGGCAGCTCTGCAGTTCCCCGCAGCCCTCGGGACCCACCTCCAGGGCAGACGGCAGCAGCAGCTCCACCGGCGCTGCCTGCACTCGCACCTTGCAGCAGTCAAGCTCCGTCAGCTCCTCCCCGCAGCTCAGCTCCACCACGTGCTCCTTCAGGTCTATGATCGTCTGGGCCACTGTGGGCAGGGAGAGCCCCAGAGCTCAGGGGATCGAGCGACTGCTCTGAACATGTCGGGGGGACACGGGGCAACCAACGCTTTGGGGGGGCATAACCCCACATAATGCTGGCAGGGGGGCAGAGCTCCGAGCGCCAGCCCAGGGAGAGGACACAGGACAGGACCCGAAGTCGATAGACCAGGACACTTGGCTGTGGCAGCGCTCATCTGGCTCTTACCCTCTGCCTTCTCAAAGGTGATGAGAGCTGAGCCCCCCAGCAGAGGGTAGCGGACCAGCGGGGTGAGAATCAGCTTGTTCACATCCTCCTTGTTTGTCACAAGTCCCTTAAACACCATTTTCTTCTCTGGCAAGGCAGGCAGCATCTAGGTTTGAGTGCACAGACATCACCTGGAGGAGACTGAACCCCACACAGGGCCTGTCCCTGCCAACCCGCAGACTAGAAATGAGCTCATGGCTCAAAATAAACAGCGACAGAGCCTCAGCAGAGTCTCTCCTGGGGTCTGGCTGTGCCTGGAGCTGTGGCTTTGGGACCAGCAGGAGCTGTGCCAGTTGTCACACACATCCAGCTGTGTTTGCCTGCAGATCCCCAGCCAGGCTCGCGCCCCTCGCCTGCTCACCCGGGTGCCCACACACGGTTACCGTCACCGGATCCTCCCGGTGGAACCTCTGCCTCGCTTCTTCCAGTTTCTTCTCCAGCACCTGCTTCTCCAGACTCAGTCTGTCCCTCTCCTCCTTTGCTAACAAAATGTCCGTCTGGAAGGAAGGAAGGAAAGGGGGGGCAGTGAGGGTACCCCCAGGATGCGAGGGGCTGCAGCACAGGTTCCCAGCACAGGTCTTGGACGCAGTTCCACCCACACCGTTTTTCTGCAGCTCTGGCTCCTTGTGTTTGATCCCAGCCCTTCCTCCACCACTGCAGCACTCACCCCCTTTTTCGGCACAGTCCTGACGTGACATCCCGCAAAACCTCCACCGGGTCCGGAGCAAAGTGATCTCAGAGCAGCGAGCCGGGTGACCCAGTCCTGCCCACCCCCCAAGCCCACGCCAGCTCCCTCCGACCACCAACCTGCCAGTATTGCTCTTCATCTCTGCTTGAATTCTTTTGCTGCTCGAAAGTTTTATGAAAGAGTTCTTCCTCTTCCCTCAGATCTCGTGTCCTTTGCTCTACAGCTTCCTTGGCCGCTTGTAGCTTTGCATGGTCTTGCTCCAGAGCGCTGCAAAGCTCCTGGGAGAGGCACCATCAGACAGCGAGACCCTGCGGACCTCGTGCCACCCCCAAAACACGCTGCTCTTTTGGGAAGGGGGTGGCTGCCCCCCGTGTGGAGCCCCGGTCCCCAGTACAGGTTCTCATAACCGTGGGGCGTCCCCTCTGAGATCATTACCCCAGACAAAATAAGAAACTCAAGCTCACAGCCCGAGCTGGTCGGATCCGACCCCATTTCTCCCCCTCTCACCTTGCAACGCTCGATCTCCTGCCGGATTTGCGCCAGGGTCCCCTCCGCGGCGTCGCCCTCCAGCTCCCCGGGCTGGGACAGCTGGATGAAGGAGTCCTGGGGACAGGAGGGTCCCTCAGCCGCGCCGCGAGCCCCGCGCCCCCCGACCCCCCCGGCTCAACCCCTCACCTCCTCCGAGTCCATGTCCGCGGGCCCAGGGTCCCGCTGCCGGTGGCACTCGCCGCTCCACCCGCCCTTCTCTTTTGCTTTCGGTTCTGTGGCCCCGCCCCGTCTGCATCGCGGGGGGGGGACAAGAGCCCCGTCCCGCCCAGGCCCAGCCCACGGGGGGCGCAGACCCCAAAAACCCGGTATTTCCACCCATTCCCCGCACAGCCTCCCCCACGGAGCACACCTTCCTCCCGCTGCAGCCCCAGGCAGTAAATCGCCTCTTCCCCTCCCACCCTGTCCCCCATTTTTAACACCCAAACTCCCCCCTTTGTGCCATCAAGACCGTTTGCAAAGGTGACCCAAAACGTAACGTGCTGGTAAATCACTCAGTTGCCCTACACGCCGCTGTTTCTCAGCCAAGGAAGCGATGAGACCTGGAATTACCCGTTATCCTCTTACAGGGATTACTGGAGTTTTGGGAACGACATACGTCACCCCTCGGCAGCAGGAAGGGGACAGAGCAGCCTCTGCCCCGTGGCGAGGGGACAGTCCCACGGACGGGTCAGGCCACACAGCGCTCTGACACTCACCTGGACTGCAACCCCTTCCCCAGCTCTTAAACACAAGAACATCTACACCGCCGCGAAAAAAGGCCTAGCAACGCGTTTACACAACAAAACCAAGCCGTTTTTAATAAACATTTATTGATGCAACTTTGTTACACCTTTAGAATCGCAGCTTCTGGAAGAACCACTTGTTCTTGCCCGTCTTGTACCTGAAAGAGGAACGCAAAGGTCAGAGAACGCTCGGGACCCGCTGGCACCAGCGCAGGACCCGCTCGGGGGGCTGCCCGTGTCCCCCCGCGGGCAGGACGCAGAACCAGCTCCTCAGCCCAGGCTGCAACTAGACCCGCTTTAACCGTTTAAACTGCCGAGGGAAGAGACTGTCGGCTTGCAGGCTTCCTTGTGACACCATCGCACGAGGGACACCCGCACAACAGCGGTTTCCAGCCCAAGAGGTAAGGATACCCTCGGGGAACAGCCTGCAACCGCGGGCAGAGCGCCTGAAACGCCACGAGACACCCTGCACGGCCCCTCCTGCGGAAGGAGCTTCTGAACACAAGCTGAAAAGAAGGACTTTTCACCCAAACGCCCAGGCAAAGCGTCAGCGCAGCCCTGTGCCACCCAGCCCGGTGATGGTGGATGAACTGGGAGCACAATGCCCAGGGGTTGTCACGGCATCGGCACCAACACCAGCGTGCGGCTGTTGGGAAACCGTTCCCCACCCCAACCCACCAGCTCCCTGAGCAGGAGCCGCGTAAACACGCACGGACGGTGAGGAGGAGGAACACACTCAACCACAAATGTATTTGGAGGAGTTGGGGGAAAAGCGTCCACGCTGCTGACGGTGCCAAAGAGCCGAGCCCCGAACTCACCTCTCCTCAAACTTCACCTTGGCCTCACGCCTCGCTTTGCGTTTCAGCGCGGGGTCCCTGAACACGTCCTTGTTGACGACTGTTTTGTCCAGCGGAATATCGACGGAATACCTGGGCGAGAACAGCCACGCTGGGAGCGGGGACGGTGCCCGGCGGGGGGGAGAACGCACGGGGGCAGCGCAACCAGCCCAACGCACGCACTGGTGCCAGTGGGGACTGCGGCTCTCAGAGCCTTCTCAGCTCCGGAAACCACCAAACTAAAGCAACTAAAGGGAGTTAATTCAGCCCACAACGGAAAAAGCTCCAGGCTGAGCTGGATTTGATGATCCTCGCAGGTCCAGCTCAGGATGTTTAATAATTCTAATTAAAAGGCTCCACACACACAACCAGCTCTGGTCAGGGTGTTGCGTTCCGCAGCCGGTGCCCGCAGCAGCTCCGAGGGGACAGGAAGAAACGTCTCTGGGCCACAACAGCTGTCAGCACCCCCAGACCCCTCTGCTGTCCCAACACCCCACGACCGTGCGGCGGAAATAAGAACCAGCCGCCTTATTTCAGAAACCACTGAACGTTCTCCCTCAGTTCTCACCCCCGAGCGCCTCTTTGCGCACCGCATCACCCCCGCGTTCATTCAGCCGCGCAACGAAGAAGCTCCGTGCCCCTCGGTGTTCACCAGGGAGACCACACGACACCTACGGTCGCCAGAAACGGACGAGCCCCCGGTGCCGCCCGGCCGGCCGCACTCACCGGGTGGGCATGAGGTGGTTGTAGTTATAAACCTTGACGAAGGATTTAATCTTGGACCTCTTGGCGATCTTCTTCTTGCCCATGGCCGCCGTCACCTTGCGCGGGTAGCGGTCGATCCCGGCCACCAGCGCGTGGCTGTACGGCCGGTCGGACGTGCCATCGTCGATGTTCTGGAAGACACCGAGCGCGGCGGGCGGTGGCACCGGGAGCCCCCCCGGGACAGCGCCGCTCGCACGGACACCTCCAGAGACACAGAGCGGCAGCGCTCGGGCTCCTGCGCGCTCTGCAGGGCCGCCAGCGGCGGTGGCAGCCCCGCCGGGACACCGGGACAGGGACACCGGGACAGGGACACCGGGACAGGGACACCGGGCCGGCCGCACCGGTTCCCCGCTCACCTTCACGATGACGGCCTTGCGCCCCGAGTATCGGCCGGCCAGCACCAGCACCACCTTCCCCGGCTTCATGAACTTCCCCATCTCTGCGGAGACAGCGCACGGCGGTCACGGCCGGGCCCCCGAGCGCCCCCGGCCCGCCCTGCCCGCGGATGGCGGCGGATTCCGCGGCCGGGCCGCACTTACCGAGGCTCCCGCTGCGATGGCGCCCAGACCGGAAAAGAAAGCGGCGGTCGCCCCTCCGACCTTTCACCTCGTGTCACTGTACGTCACTTCCGCTTGGCAGGCCAAGCGCAGGCCGCGCATGCGCAGAGCGACGCCCCCGTTGCCAGGCAACGGGCCCCGGTGTCGGGTACCCCGGGACACAGCGGCGGCGCCGCGGCCTCCAAATGGAGCGGCCTGTGCCCGGCACCGGGGAGGCCAGACCCGCCGTCCTGGGGGCAGCTCCGGGCCCTTCAGACCAAGAACGGCCTTGAGGTGCTGGAGCGAGTGGAGAGAAGGGAACGGAGCTGGTGAGGGGCTGGAGCACAAGTGTGATGGAGCGGCTGAGGGACCTGGGGGGTTCAGCTGGAGAACAGGAGCTGAGGGGAGACCTTCTGATCTCTGAACTGCCTGAAAGGAGCTTGGAGCCAGGGGGGTCGGGCTCTGCTCCCCAGGAACAAGCGCCAGGAGCAGAGGAAACGGCCTCAAGTTGCGCCAGGGGAGGTTGAGGTTGGATGTGGGAACAATTTCTTCCCCAAAGGGCTGTGGGGCATTGGAACAGGCTGCCCAGGGCAGTGCTGGAGTCACCAGCCCTGGAGGGCTGGACAGACGGACATGAGGTTCTCAGGACATGGGGTGGGTGAGTGTTTGGACTCTATGAGCTTGAGGGGCTTTTCCAACCCCCCAGCCCTGGGACAGAATGCCACTAACAAACACAAATGACACCACAGTCACTGGAGATGGGCTATCCCCACATGTACACTTGCTGAAGCGATTTAATGCGTCCCCTATAAACCACGAGGCTGCTGCCCATTGCACAAAGAATCTGAAAAAGGAGCGGGGGGACTGCTGGGCGAAGCTGGGGGTGCCGGCCCCTCACCAGCCCGAGGAACGGGCTGTGCCAGGGTGCCGGAGCAGCGCAGCCCCCACACCCGCAGCTCTCAGAGCCCGGTGTTTTCACACATCCGTCCCGGGGAGGACAAGTCCCTCATGCCCAGAGAACACCCACCAGCCTGTCGCACTCTTCACCAAGGGGTGTCGCACAGGGACAGCATTTAGAGCATGGTCTTCAAGGAACAACCACACAGACGCAGCCCAGGAGTGAAGCCGCATGGTCTGAGGGGCTTCCCCAGCCCTGTAGCCCCCCTGCTTGGGGCAGTCAGCCCCCAACACCAACCTCTCACTGCATCAGCTCACCAGCGAAGCGCTTCTGCTCGTCAGAGCTGCACAAACCGGTCAGTGCGAGGCGCTGTACAGCGGCTTTGCAGCAGCAGCCGTGTAAAACACATCAAGACACCGCGAGATTTCCCTAAAAGCAAACACCGATTTCAAAGAGCCCAATTTGGTCTTAAAAAAAGGCAGGCTTCTCGAGCCCAACAGCTGCCTACTTGTGGAAAACGGATGATCGACAATTAAAAACACATCAAAACGCATCTTTGATGTTTTTCAGCTGCCGGACAGCCAGGTCAACCGGGAGGTTGAATTTCAAGTTGCTCAGGCGGCTGAGAACGTTGAGCGCGCTCTCGAAGCCCGTGTTGGCCATGTAGCTCCACGGCTGGTAGTGGGACTGGACCAGCGCTCCGGATTTGCAGATCAGGTTCACCCAGGAGACCAGGCGCTGCTCGTTGAGCGCCATGCACACCAGAGCCTTCAGCTCCGAGTCCGCGCTGCGCTTGAAGGGGTCGTGCTCGGTGAGGACGGTGTGGATGGCCGTCAGCAGGCTCTGCTTGGGCGTCACGGCCGCTGCCCCCGTCACAGGCAGCGCGAATGACTGCGAGAGCTTGCGAGCCGGGGACTCCACGAAGGCTTGTCCATTTTTAGCGTTGTAATACTTCACAAAGAGTTCCCAGGGGTGCATGGTTTGCGGGGAGGAGGTGAAGGCAGGAATTAAGCAGGCGATAGGGGCCAAGACCAGGCTCATGCCTTGAGAGGAGGCGTAGAGCCCGTGGGCCAGCAGATCTCGCAAAGCGATGGTCAACTCCTTGCGCACAACGAGCGTCAGCTCGTCTCTGCCCCCCAAGGGAACGTCCTGCAGGTCGGAGGAACTGATGACGTGCTCGTCCTGCCGGTGTTTCGTAGCCAGCTGCCTCACCCGCTCTACCGACAGCTCCAGTTTCTTAATTAACGGGGAATAGTCCTTGTTGGCTTGGTCCTTCTGCCAAAGGGTGCGAGAAATCTGCCCGGTAGCACAACCGAACTGGCTGACAGCGAAGATCTGGAGCACGGCAAGCATGCGCCGCATGAGGTGCAGGCCCGTTTCTCGCATCTTCCTGGCGTCTTCTGGGTTCACTGATCAGGTTAGAAAAGAGAAAAAAGTCCTCTCAGTAAGGAATGAATAGCTCTGATCTGTCATACAAAGGGAGTGCAATTCCCCTCTGCCACGGATCCTCCTCCTCAGGAGCTTTTCTCACTGGGATTGATGCTACTCGTTCTAGTTTCAAAGCACTGAAGCCAACCAGCAAAGCCAACATTTGCATGGCCTGTTCTTAGCAATCAGATCATCTCACAGAGAAGAAATCCTACAGCAGCTTTTCTTGTGGGCACATATAGGGAGCAAAGATCATTTATGCCACATATTCAGGTTCTGCGACCACTCTCATGATCCCAAGGAGGAAGGGTAAAGCAACCAGGCACAGGATTTCTATGAGTAACAAAGCACAGAAACCAACTGCCAGGAAAAAGGCAAAGCAGCCCGCCGTCACTGGGTTCACGCCGAAGCCCAAGCGAGCAGCAGCACCCACCTCTGTTTCCACAAGGTCGGGTATGTGGTTTGCAGGACCCACCAGCTTCTTTCCTGCCTGCGCATTCGCAGTGTCCATCTTCCGCCTTACCAGAGCTTCCGACTTCATCTACAACAAGAACGTCACGCTCGTGAATTTAAGCTGTGTATCCCTGGTCTTAAGGTCAAGAGCTCTCTGCACCTTTTTTGTCAGCCTCTCATTGTCCCCAGAGAGACAAACACCTCCCCGTGACCCAGACACCCACCCCGCATCCTCTGTCATCTCTCAGGGAACGACAAAGCGATCCAATCTACCCACCTAAAAACCCAGCACTGACCCTGAATGAAGTTGATGAACATTTCGAGGTCCCTTATCTGCGTTTTCAGCTGCTCCACCAGCTGCTCCTTCACCCTGGCGGGATTAACGATCTGCGCTATGGCGGCATCCACACGCTGCCGCAATTCCTCCGGAGAGAGCGTCGCGATATCTTCACTCAAGTCCATGTCCAGCTTCTTTATCAATTCATTTATAATCATCTGCAAAACACAAGGTAGAACCATCATCTCACCCCGTGCCGCTGCTCCAAAACACTCCTTCACCCGTTCATCACCTCGGAAACTTTTGCTGCGTACAGAAAATTGCAAGAGAAGACGCAGGACAGGTTTACAAACTGCTGATGCTCTACTACAGCAGAACCACAGACTGACAAACTCTTACAGTCTGTAAAAGGCTCACAAATGCTCAGAAACACAGAATTTGGGAGCCTTACCCGTTGTCTTTCCATAACCACAGACTGTGGCAGAGAATCATAGCTGCCCTCCTGGTATGCAAACGTCTCCAGGTCATCCAGCTGCGTCTTGAGCTGCAGGATCAGCTCCCTCTGCTTCTCCTTCTGGACCTCAATCTGCTCCTGCTTCTCTCGCTCACTCTGGAAAAAAAGTTACCGTTAAATTAAGCTGATGATTTATTGTCATAGCCAAGCTGCAGAGAACACGGCTGTGGTACGAGGAGCATTTCTGTCAACTCGTGTGCTAAACTTGCAAATACCTCACGCCAGTCTGAGAAAAAAGAGGTGCCTGACGCCCAGGAGAGGCACCAGCCTCATCACCCCATCTGCGGAAGGATGAGCCTCCCCAGCCCCACGGCCGGGATCCAGGAGGCACCGCTGCAAGCCGCCAAATAACGCGTACGTAGCAAAGATCCTCTGAGTCACCGCTGCGATTTGGAGCGGAGCTTTAACGTGTGTCCCGGGAGCTGTCCCCACGTCACCGAGCACCTGCACGCTCCGGGGAGGAACCGGTAACCGAGCGCTGTGCGAACCCACCGGAGCCGGTCGCCGAGTGCGTGGTGTCTCGCCCCGCGGTCACCGGGGGCGCAGCCGCTGCCGACGGGCTTTAACCGGCTCAGACTCACGTACCGAGCCCGGGGTAGATGGCGCGGAACGGAACACCGCGCGACGCCGTCATCCAAAAGGAGAAGGTATTGTCGTCACCCCAGCAAAATTCCCCGCTCTGCCGGCCCCGGTTCCCGCCCCTCGCCGGGCACTCACCGGGGCGTCGCCGAGGCCGTGGGGCAGCGGGGCCGGGCAGCCGCGGAACGCGAAGTCCTCCAGCTCCCGGAGCAGCCGCTGCTGCTCGGCCGGGCCGGCCCGGGCCACCTGCCGCAGCCGGAACTGCACCTGCGCGAAGTGCGAGGCCAGCGCCAGCAGCGCCCCGTGCAACCGGCGCCGCTCGGCCCGCAGCCGCGGCACCGACTGCGGCGACCCGCCCGCCGCCGCCTCCTCGTCCTCTTCCTCCTCCTCCTCCGCCGTCGCCACAGCGCCCACCGGCGCCCAGCGCTCCCCCGGGCCCAGCGGGCCGCCCTCCGCCTCCATAGCCGCTACCGGCACCGCGACGCTCCCGCCATCTTGGCTCCGCGGCGAGGGGCGGTGCTTGGCGGTGGGGCGGGGCATAGAGGGGGCGGGGCCTGGCCGGGGGCCGTGCCAGCGCGCCCCCCAGCGGCCCGGCGGGATGACTGCGGCGGGGCCGGGGATGCCGGGGGTTCCCGGGAGTCCCGGGCGGTCCCAAAGGGTCCCGGGGAGTGTGACGCGGCCCGGGGTGCACCCACTGCGGGCGGCGCTGGGCCGGCGACCGAGCCGCAAGGTGTCCGTGCAGTCCCCGACCCGGCCGGCCCCCACTCCTGGCCCCCGGTCCTGACCCCGCCGGGAGCCGCGCCCCCGGCCCGAAATAGCGCGGGGCGGGGCCGGTACCGCCATGGCGAGGTGAGAGCGGCCGGACGGGACGGGACTGGCAGCGCCCGGTCCCCGGGGCAGTAACCGGCCGGGGTCCCGGGTACCGACCCAGGATCCGGAGCGTGAGGCACTACCGAGCAGGACCCTCCAGCCCGGGGCAGCGGGAACGGCGTGGCGGGTGGAGAGAAGTCGGGCTACCGAGGGGCCGTGTGGGGCCAGAGGGCAGCGCTGTGTGCCCGTCACCCACCGCCCGGGCCCCTCTGCCCACCCCGCAGCTAAGCCCCAGCAGAGGACACATTTGGGGCACCGTCCCTGTCCCAGTCCCCACCCCGTGTCCCTGCAGAGCTCTGATGGGCACCGCGCAACTCCCCGCTGCTCTGCCCTCTCCCCAGGCAGCCCGCAAAGACGCTGTGGTACGACCGCCCGCGCTACGTCTACCTGGAGTTCTGCGTGGAGGACAGCAGGGATGTTAAAGTCGTCATCGAGAACGAGCGGCTGGTGTTCAGGTGAGTCTCCCTGCACTGGGATGGTTTGGAGGACAGGGAGAACTCTAAGAACAGAGCACGGGTGCCCTCAGCCCTCTCCTCCTAAGTTACGGTGTTTTGGCAGTTGCAAAAATGCAGACGGTGTGGAGTTCTACAACGAGATCAACCTGTATGCCAGAGTCAACTCCAAGGTGAGGCTCCCCCCCAGGGAACTCCTGCATCAGGCTCAGATTAAACCCAGCCTATGTGGTCTTGGGCAACACCGCGTAGCGTTGAATCCTGCCCATCTCCCTGCGGGGGGTGAGCACAAGCCGGGGAGCCCTGACCCTGGCCCTGGCACTCGCAGTGCTGCATTGGGCCAGAAACAACCTGCCTCCATGGTTCTGTGTCCCCCACAGCCTGCATGTAGCTGGGCTTTAATTCTGCGCGTGTCTGTAGTGGTTAACAGAGAGGAGTCCAGTGGATAGCGAGGTGAGGCGCTCCTGATCTCTTGGCAGGACTCGCGGGAGAAGCGCTCTGACCGCTCCATCACCTGCTTTATGAGGAAGTGGAAGGAGAAAGTGGCCTGGCCCCGCATCACCAAGGAGAACATCAAGGTGTGTGTGGCGTCCGGCAGGCAGGACCAGCCTCAGCGCGTGTGCGTCCCCACGTAGCCCCTCATAGCTCCTGGGGAGCTGCAGTTCGCGGACCTCTGCTCTCCAGGAGGATGTCGCACCCCTTTCCCTTGACACACGCAGGATCGGGACCAGCACCTGCAGGCAAAGGGACGCGCTCCCTTTCCTGCCCTTCCCCAGTCTGCCCAGTGCGCAGCCTGCGCTCCCCGCACAGAGCAGTCCCGGGGCTGCCGGGTCCCCCGCGCTGCTCCCTCCCTCAGGGGACGCCCTCTCTGCCCACAGCCCGCCTGGCTCTCCGTGGACTTTGACAACTGGCGAGACTGGGAAGGGGACGAGGAGGTGGAGAGGGCCATGCTGGAGGAGTATGCAGAGGTGAGCCGCGCCGTGGGCTTCGGGGACCCGGAGCATGTGTGGGTGCGTGCTCGGGGAGGGGGATACTCGGCCATTTGGGGTTCCCAGAACTATTTGTTTCCCATCCAGCTCCTGGAGAAGGTGACGGACAAAGGTCCCCCCCCAGCCATGGATGACCTGGATGTAAGTATTGCCCGTGAGCTGCTTCCCCCAGTGCTACTACATACTGATGCCGCCCCCACCGAGCCCTCCGTTCCCCCCGGGACACCGGCAGCAGCTCCGGTGCCAGCTGGGGACACGGTCCCGGGGCTTGTCCCTTCCCTGGCACCTCGCTCCTCCCGCCCGCAGGACGAGCTCTGAGCCCAGGCCCACCGGGGGACGCCGCAGCCGCAGGAAGCCTCCCGGGGCACCGGCACCACGCACCGAGAAAGCGGAGCCGCCGCAGCCGGTTCCCCACCGGCCGCAAGGAACCCCGACCCGGGATGGCGGGAGCTGTCCGGTCTCCCCGTGCCCGTTACCCGCGCGGGGTAATAAACATGAACCTCCGTGACTCTTTTCTCCCCTTGGGCTGCGGAAACTGCGCCTCCCCCCTTCCCGCCACCACCGGCACCGGGAGCGCGCGCGCCGCGCAGGCCCCGCCCGCCTGCCGCGCGGCGGCCGCGACCGCCAGTCCCGTGTCCCTCCTCGGCCGCCGTCGCCGCCGTTTCCCCCGTGTCCCTGTCGTCGTTATCCCCGTGTCCCGCCGCCGGTTCGCGGCCATGGTGTTCCAGTGCCAGCGGGACAGCTGGGCCCGGCAGGTAGCGGCGGGGCCGGGGGGCGGGCGGCGCGGGCCGGTCCTCCCGGTGCCGGCCGCTCCTCACGGCGCCGCCGTCCCCGTTACAGTTCATCACCAAGGTGGTGTCGTGCCGGGCGGCGGAGCTGCGGCCCGAGGGCGGCGGGGAGCCGGTGCGCGGCTTCCAGGTGGTGCTGGAGGACACCATCCTCTTCCCCGAGGGCGGTGGGCAGGTACGCACCGGGACACCGGGACCGGGACACCGGGACCGGCGGCACTGACGCCCCCGTGTCCGCAGCCGGACGATCGCGGCCTCATCGGGGACGTGCCGGTGCTGCGGGTGACCCGGCGGGGACCCGAGGCTGTTCACTTTGTCCCGGCGGCGCTGGAGCCCGGGACCGAGGTGCTGCTGTCGCTGGACTGGGAGCGGCGCTTCGACCACATGCAGCAGCATTCAGGTCCGTGGGTCCCCCCGCCGCACCGGGGGCGGCCGGTAACGCCCCGCGGTGCCGCCGGTAACGCCTCGCGGTGCCGCCGGTAACGCCTCGCGGTGCCGCCGGTAACGCTTCGCGGTGCGGCCGGTAACGCCTCGCGGTGCCGCCGGTGCGGGGCAAATGGCATGGGGAATGTCAGCAGATACAAATCTGGCCAAAAATCTCCTTTCCTGCGTACTCAAAGCTGTTCCTTGTGCGTCTGTTCCAGGACAGCATCTCGTCACCGCCATCGCTGACCAGATGTTCGGATTCAAGACGACTTCATGGTGAGCAGGGAAGAGGCTCCTTTTGACCCCAGCCTCACCTTGTTTGGCCTAGAATCAAAGGATATCTCGGTTGGAAGGGACACAGAAGGACCAAGTGCCCCTGTGCTGGGCTGCACGGGGCTGAACATCGGTAAATCCAAAGCATCTTGGCCATTTCAGCCGAGCCCAGAGGGTCTGGGAGAGGTGGTTGAACTGGAGAAGCATTTGCTCTGTCTTGTCCTCCTCCGAGTGTTGGGTTTGTATCCAGCGCTCTGTAAATAACAGGGAGAGGAGTTTGAGTCACCGCGTTCCCAGCAGCGCGATGGCACAAAGGGACCTTATGGCTGGTTGTGGCCGCAGATGTTCTTTCTTGGCGCAGGGAGCTGGGCCGCCAGCGAAGTGTCATTGAGCTGGACACCCCCTCCATGACAGCGCAGCAAATCGACGCCCTGGAGAGGAGCGTGAATGAGAAGATCCGGGCAAGGATACCGGTGACCGTGAGGGAACTGCCTGCGGACGACCCCGAAATTGAAACGGTGAGCGATGGCGAGAGAACCGACGGCACCCGTGGGACCGAAACGACCGCGGCGTGGATGTCACCTTGTTTGCCGTTGTCCCCCTTTGGCCAGGTGAGAAGCCGCGGTTTGCCCGACGACCACGCGGGGCCGGTGCGAGTCGTCGACATCGAAGGCGTCGACTCCAACATGTGCTGCGGGACTCACGTCTCCAACCTGAGCGACTTGCAGGTGAGGGGCAGCAGCTGAGCTGCCTCGGGACCCTCGGCAGAAGCCCCTGAGATCCACAGAAGTTGTCCTGATAGTGAAGGGGGTGGCGGGAGCCCCGTGCTGGGTGAGGTGCAGGGAGGGGGAGATCACGTTCTAGAGTTGCCTTTAGGTGTTTCTTTCATTTCAGTCATTTGTCGCGATCTATATCCCAGCAGACACATCCAAGTCTTACTACAAAACTATATTAATTCCACCATATCCCCACCCTTTTTTTTTTAATACATTGATCTTATGGTTGATTTTAATCAGTTTTTCACCGGCAGAGAGTCAATATCCACAGGAGGTGTAGTCCAGTAGGAACTCACCACCTGTTCATTTCCTTTTCAAGGTTATTAAACTCCTTGGCACAGAAAAAGGGAAAAAGAACAAAACCAACCTGGTTTTCCTGGCAGGAAACAGAGTGCTGAAGGCAATGGAACAAAGTCACAGTACGGAGAAGGCGCTGACCTCACTGCTCAAGTGAGGCCCTGTCTGCTTTGATTCATCTTTACTGTTTCTTCTGACAAATACCACATAAGCCTCAGGGTGCATCCACGCAGGGGGTTTTATGGTGTTCTCTGCTTTTGTTCCTTTAAGAAATCCTTCATCCTTCAGACCAGCCATCCAGATTCTCCCTGTTCTTTCAGAAATGGACCAGGCGAGCATGTAGAGGCTGTGAAGAGGCTCCAAAGTTCCGTGAAGCTGCTTCAGAAGGTACGAGGGTGGCTGAGAAAAGCAGGTTGTGGCTGTTTCTCGTAGACCTGAGCTTCACGCGTGATGGGAGGTGAATCGTGGGCATCAGCTTTTCTGGCTGTGACGAAAACTGCTCCAGTCTTTGGAACACAACTCGCAGCGATTTCCCCACCTGCAGGACAGCTTATTTGCTTTTCTTTCAGAATAACCTGAACCTGCTCCGCGACATGGCTGTTCTGATAGCCCGGGACTTCAAAAGCAAACCTGCTCAGAGTCAGCTCTTGGTGCTACACAGGTACAGGGGAGTTCGGGGAAAAGGGGGAAGCGGGATCCTATGTGTTTGGTGGCATTCGCATCTCTCTGACACCCTGCCGGGCTGGTTTATCAAGCAGCCATATCAAGAAGGTGAATAGAATATCAAAACTACCTCAGGTTGCTGGAGGGTTGTGTAATAAAGAAACACGAGCAATTCAGTCTCTGAATTCTGGGTTTAGAGCCAAGAAATAACTATGTCTATCTGATTTCTGTCTGCCCTTGGCGTTTTCACATAAAACTGAGGAGCTCTCTTCCTGAAAGAGAAACACTTAAATAATTCCTGAGATGTCCACAGGAACGCACAACGAGGATTTAGATACAGAGAAAAAATTAATCTCCATCTTAAGAGCAAGAGGCCAAAATCCCCGAGCCGACCAGGCCTTTGGTTTCTCATTGATGGTTTGGACTCTTTTTGCTTCTTTCTGAACTGCCTTTTTGTTTTTTCCCCATTGCTGCAGGAAAGAGGGTGACTCTGAATTTATGAACATCATCGCCAATGAGATCGGGACAGAGGTGGGTTACTGCTGGACACTAAACCTGCCGCCACTGGCTTTGTCGCTCAAGCTGGCCGGGCTTCGCTTTGTCCTGTAGGCACAACCTACAGCGCTGTGTCCTTCCAAAGGGTCCTGTGTCCCTGTGCCCTCCCAGTCACAGAGTTCTGGTTATACTGGTTATTCCGGAGTCCAATCTGTCCCCAGGAAACGCTGCTGTTCCTGACCGTGGGAGATGAAAAGGAAGCAGGACTCTTTCTTCTAGCCGGACCCGTTGAAGCGGTTGAAAATTTAGGTCCCAGGTAACATGCTCTGTGATTTCTTTAATAAGAATTGTGATGTTGGATAAGCTGAGCAGTGTCAGGGCAACCCTGGTGTCGATACAGGCTGGGGATGGAGGGATGGAGAGAAGCCCTGAGAGGGTTGGGATGTTCAGCATGGAGAAGAGAAGCTCCGGGGGCACCTTATTGCACCTTTCCCTACTTAAAAGGAGCCGATAAGAAAGATGGGGATAGACTTTTAGCAGGGCCTGTTGCAACAGGACAAGGGGGTGATGGTTTTAAAGTAAAGGGTGAGCTTTGAAGGTCCCTTCCAACCCAGACTATTCTGTGATTCTGTAATGCGGACGCGGGTCTTTGCTCTCCGCTGTCACTGCAGGGTGGCCGAGCTGCTGGGAGGCAAAGGAGCCGGGAAACGCGGCCGCTTCCAGGGCAAGGCGACCCAGATGAGCCGGCGAGGAGAAGCGCAAGCTCTGCTCCAGGAATTCATCAGCCGCCGAAGCCCCGAAGCCTAAGAAACAACTCCTGAAGTGGAGCTGTTCTCCCCGCTTTGTGTAATCTCCACCAATTTCTCCACCAGAGAATAAAGACGTAATAAAATAACAGCTGGTGTGCGTGTGAGCTAATTTGGTGCTGGTGGGAAGTTGGAGGAGGGGATCTGCCAAGCCCACTTTGCTGCACGGGTTCTTTCATTGCCTCAGACACGGGGTGCACAGTTCTCAGCCACCAGAAGCAGTCACTATTAACCACTTTGTAGGCTTCCTAGAGCAGAGAGGAGCCTCCTCGCATTGCAGTTCACTGGGACTTTTCACTTTGTACCAGCTGCTGAAGAGTAACTGCTTTATTTTGTTCAGAATAAGCTGGATGCCTTTAAAAAATTAGAATAGTGGTTAAAGCAGAGGGTTTGAGGATGGTATTTGCCAGGAAGTGCAGAGAAAACCGACCGAGCTTTTGCTGCTGAAGTTTTGTAGGGAGAAGGAGGAATGAAATGTGGCAGGAATTGGAGCTCAGGTGGGTAGAGCAGGAATTGATGCTCAGGTCAGTAAATCCCCCTTGAAAGACCAAAATAAGCGGCTGTGGGTGCCTGAGATAGAACCAGGAGGCAAGAAAACAAGATGCTGTTGTCAAACCTGTGAGCAAGGAAGGGAGGGGGCAGCCTGTTCAATGCCCCACAGCCCTTTGGGGAAGAAATTGTTCCTAAATCCAACCTCACCCTCCCCTGGCGCAACTTGAGGCCGTTTCCTCTGCTCCTGGCGCTTGTTCCTGGGGAGCAGAGCCCGACCCCCCTGGCTCCAAGCTCCTTTCAGGCAGCTCAGAGATCAGAAGGTCTCCCCTCAGCTCCTGTTCTCCAGACGCTGCGTTTGGGTGAGCGGTGCCCAGATTCTGCACCAGCATCACCCACCAACCCCACACCAGGGCGGAGCAGCAGCTCTGTCCCGGCAGCTCGGGGGCTGATCAGCGGCCGGCAGGATGCCCAAACTCCCCAGCTAAACACACCTTTGGCTTTAATAAAATACCTCTTGTTTACAGACACATCCATATGTATATGTGTATACAGGTAGGCGTTATATACACACATGCATATGTGTACCCCGTGCTGCTTCACACAGCTGCCAATACTGAACCCCTCAGGGCTGGGGGGGCTCCCACAAGCCAGTGTTTTATCTCCAGATCACAGTTTCTGCCCGTTGCTGTAACAGCTGCCTTGCCGGCAGACCCCGAGCACCCATGGGTGGGCGCCCCGCTCCCGGTGCTGCCGTCCCCAGCGCTGTGCTTGGAGCTGGCATGTCCCCAAGAGCTGCAGGGGAGTGCAGGGTCCTCCCTGGGCTGATGTCCCCAATCTGTGGGTGCGGGAAGGGCAGCAGGAGAGCCCTGGGAGCATGGGGACCAGCTGGCCACACGTCCCCCGAGCCTACGGCACAACCGGCATCGCGTGTCCGTGCCGCGGGAGCCATCGGGCAGTGCCACCAGCCCAGCCTTTGCTCTCACCTCCCGGTGCAGTCAGTCTGTGCAGATTCAGCGGGGAGCAAACAGCGGCTGGGGTGCACCCGTAGTCTGGTGACTGTCCCTGAGGTGGCCACCTGCTTGGGGACACCCCTAGACGCCCTTCTTGTCCTGCGTGGCCAGGAGCTGCGAGACGCAGTAGGGGATGAGGCCGACGGTGGCCAGCGGCACGGCCGCGCTCTTGCAGAACGAGAGGACGTAGAAGAGCAGCTGCATGTGGGACGGCGGCTTGAAGGCATCGAAGAGATGGAGGATGAGGAGGGAGGCGGCAGCGCATCCCAGGCGGAAGGGAAGATGCTGGCCCTGCTTCCCCCGGCAGCTCTCCAGGTACATGTGGGAGTTGAGGGCCAGCCCCAGCCCGAAGAGGATGCCCAGGTTACGGAGGAGGCTGGCGAAGGGGGTGGTGTCCATGTGGACCCACTCTGGACGGTCGCACCACCTCCGCGCCTTCTCCAGCGTCCAGAGCAGGTCCACGCCGAGCACCCGCAGCAGCAGGTAGAAGCCCAGGGCAAAGCTGAAGAGGAAGAAGGTGATGCCCAGGTACTGGCGGAGGCTGGCGTGGTAGATGCAGTGGATATGCTGGAAGGTCTTGGCCACGGCCATCCCTGCAGGTAAGGAAGCAGGAGAGGAGGGGGGACAGTCAGGGGACAATCGCCTGCCTTGGGGTGGTGGGGCCAAGTGGACCCACAGCTGCAGCTTCACGTCACAACCCCTCGCGTCTCTGTCAGACCGTGTGCCCGTCCCAGCGGTGCTGCGGTCCAGCGTGGTGGTGCAATGGGGACAGAATGGGGGGTTCATGCACTCACCTGAGATGACCCCTGCGATGACCTGGTGGGGGAAGTGAGCGGCGATGAAGACTCGGGACAGGCAGACGCAGACCTGAACGGCCCAGAACCCCGTCCAAAGCAGTGTCCACAGCACCCTGCGAGGGGCAGGCGGCCACGTCAGCGCCAGGGCCGGCTTGGGGGGCATCGCCATCACGTCCCCGGCCACCCAACGAGCCCATCCTCGTGCACCCCCCACCGCGGTGCCGCGGCCTGGCTGCCCACAGCTGTGTGCCCGTCAGCTCTGCCCGGCACAGCTGGGTTTGGATCACAGCTTACCAATATTTGAGAGTCCTCGACTGCTTCTTCCCGGTGGCAGAGGAGAGGATGGCCGTCACCATGACACAGTACACGCCTGCTGCGCCCATGGCGTGGCCGGAGGGGCTCCCTGGGATGGAGGAGAGCTGCAGGTCAGACCCCGCTTCGTGCCTGGGGGGCTCCCCGGCAGCAGCCCAGGTCCCTGGGGCTGTGGCACTGGGTGACACGGCACTGGGCAACATGGTACCGAGCACCTGTCCCCTGGCAGTCGCGGTGCCACCTCCATGGCAGGCGCCCAGTTCCCCCAGTGCTGGAGAGGGACATAGCACGGCAGGGACAGTGAGGGGACGTGGGTCTGGCTCCATGGCCTGTCTGCCAGGCAGGACCGGACAGAGGGCACAGGGCAGAGGGCACCGAGCATCCCTGATGATTTCTACACTGATGGTGATGAACGCCTGGCCCAGGTTGGCCAGAGAGGTGGTGGATGAACCATCCCTGGAGACACCCCAGGCCAGGCTGGACGGGGCTCTGAGCAACCTGAGCTGGTGAAGATGTCCCTGCTCATGGCAGGGGGGGCACTGGGGGAGCTGGGAAGGTCCCTTCAACCCAAAGTGTTCTGTGATTCTATGACAGCTCACACTGAGCATGCAGGAGTTGCCTGCAGCCCATCCCCAGCTCCCCTGGAAAACCATGGGCAAAGTACAGACAGAGCTGCCCTGGAACCGGCTGAGCCCCTTCCCCTGGAGCAGCTGCCCACGATGGTGCCACGAGGGGCAGCACGGCCTGGGCACGGCCAGGGCTGCGGCTGAGCACGAGCAGCGTTTGTGCTGCAGCTCCACGTCTGCACCGGGGTCAAGGTCTGCTCCGCGCAGGGGCTGTCCTGCCTCCACCCGGCAGCACCGCGGGGGACAACGCTGCAGTCTGGTGACAACAGCCGGGGACGTGTGCCACCGGCAGGCTGCCAGCCGCAACACCAGCCGTGCCAGCATCCCCTTCCCGCAGGGACTGAGACCCAGAGTTGGCAGCTGCGTGTGCATGTCCCCACGGGCAGGTGCTCACTGTCCCCACCGGGGCTGGGGGACCCTATGGGGGCTGGGGGACCGTACCAGGGCCAGTCTCGCAGGTGAGCGGGAACTGCTGGATCTCTGGGGCGGAGGCGTTGCTGTAATAGTTCGTCTCATGGACCCACCAGTACGGCCTCTCCCCAAAAAGGATCCTGAAAAGAAAGAGCGGAGGCTGTGGGGTCCTGGGCAGCAGAGCAGGTGCGTACGGCTGCGGTTCCAGCTCTGGTCTGGGAGCTGGAAGAGGCAAAGAACCCAGGAGCGGTCCAGGGTGACCCATCAGACACAGCATCCCGCCGGCTGCTCGCTCCCAACAGCCGACACTGCACGTCTGTGTCCCTGTCCCCATCTCCTGAAGGGAAAGAGCAAAAGCTTCCTGAGAGCAAATCAACACGCTGAGAAAGAGGAACAGCGTCTGCTTCTTCTACATCGTTTTCAGACCAAGAGCAACCATCTCATGTTGGCATCAGAGGCCACCTGTCCCTGTCACACGTGCAGGCAGCGTGGGGGATTCGAGCTGTGGGGAGGATGCAGCGCTGGAGCAGCCGACTCACCCCGCGGGGACATGGGACACAACCCATGCACATGGGCACAGGCAGCCCCAAAACCTGGGGACGCTGAAATGCAGCGATGGGGACGGCACCACGCTGGTCCAGCACCCCTGCGGCCACTGGTACCACAGTGGGGACAACAGCCACGGCTACCGGCTGGCAGGGTGGATCATCCCCCCAGGTACAACGATGCCATCCCGTGCCCAGAGCGGTGGCCATGTCCCTCACATCCTCCCACCATGGCTCCTTTTGTGTTAAAGGTGCTGGCATCACCAGGAAGGGGATATCAGTGCAAAACACTCACCTAAAAGATCAGGGGTGCACCAAGCCCTGATCCTGCACATCAGACCCATGCCAGCCCACCCCCTTGTCCCCCCACCATGGCAAGAGGCTCCGTGCAGCCCCAGCTGATGGTAAAGGGCTCTGTTTGCTGGAGGCTCCATCTCTCTGCCCGTCTTGGGGGGGAGCGACCACCACCAGTGCCAAGCTGGGGGCCAAGTTCTGCTCTTTGGTTTATACCAGCGTCACGGTTGACAACGCACATCTGGCTGGCGTTGGTCCAGCTGTGCCAACACGCCCGGCGGGAGCCATCACACAGGGGCACTCACCACTTGAAGACGAGGTTGAGCCAGTCGCCAATCACGGCCACCCAGATAAGCCTGATGCCCACCGACTCACTAACGTGGAACCAGATGGGGAAGAGGACGAAGAAAGCGTTCCGGAGATCGGCGGCAAAGGAGATGAAAAGGAACCAGTCCTGGGAGCCCTGGAAATGCTGCTGCAGCCAGCGCGTCGCCTGGATGCCCGAGTCGTGCAGGACGTTCATGCCGGTCTCCATCCTCCTCGCAGCCGCTGCCCTCGGCGCAGCTCGGCCGTCCCACCGCGCCGCCGCCGTTTTATACCCTGCGGGCTCTTGTTTGCCGCGGGCAGGTCGCTTGTCCCAGAGCTGATCTTTGGACCCAAAACCACTTTTGCCAAAGGTGCATCACCCGGGGCGGGGGGTTGTTGCAAATATTGCTTGGAACAAGTTACATAAAAGGGAAAAAACAGGCTGTGAGGGCGCGTGGAGCGTGGGGTGCTCCGGCAACAGCACCTTAACCCTTCCCAGCATCGTCCTCTGTCCATGCATGGGGGATCCTGCATCACTTTTAGGGGGTTCTGCAGCCCCTGCTCCTCCTGAACAACAAACAGTTCAGCTGCTGAACTGCAGCATTTGCTCCGTTATCAGGGAGGAGATTCAAGCACCTGCACTCGGTGTGAAGGGCACCACCGAGCTGCTGTGGCTTCTCTCCATTCCCTCTGCCAGCACCTAAAGCAGCACTGGAGCATCACAGGGATACCCAGGGACACCACAGGGATACTCCGAAACATCACAGGGATACCCAGGAACACCACAGGGATACTCTGAAGCATCACAGGGATACCCAGGAACACCACAGGGATACTCCAAAGCATCACAGGGATACCCATGAGCAGGGACTGGGGGGTTTGCAGAGTGGAACGCAGGCTGCCCCCACCCCCCATCAGCTGAAACCTCCAGCTGATGAAAAGCCGCCTTGCTGCCGCTGCCCGCGCCAGGACTCTGCATGACGGGAAACTTTCCAAGCTGTTCCTGGAGCTCCCGCAGCCTCAGACGGAGCGGCTGGCGGAGCTCCTGCCTGCCAGGGCTGTTTGTCTGCTCTCTGGTGTGGGGTTAAAGAACCTTTGCAAATGAGTCCCCGGGGAGGGCAGGCATTCCTCCCAGCACAGCTGCGCTGCCTTAACCCCCTCCTGCACAAAACTGCCCCGTCACACCCTGCTGGCGGGGATGGAGCTGAACAGGCCACTCGTCCCGCTTGTGACAGATCCCTGTGGCATTTTCCTCCCTACTGTGCTGTTGCTGGCACGGCAGCTTTATCGTCTGGTTCCTCCCAGGGTGGTAGCGCTGGATGAGTAACACGGAGGGTTATTCTGGGAGCCCAGGACACAGGGTCAGCCTGGCAGGAGAAACCTCCTTCCCCAGCTCCGCCTGGCACACGGACACGCAGCAAAACAGGCGGCAGGGGAACAGGCAAGGAGGCGTTAATGATTATCAGCCAGTGAAAATGCATCACTTATCTCCCTCCTCGAGAAAGTTCAGGTCAAGATCCTTGAACCGCTACCCCGGAGCTGTTTGCCAGGGTGCGGAGCAGGCAGAGGTCGTGTCCAGCGCCGTCCTGCCCACAAACCGGGGGCTCCGCGGGCAGCATCCTCCCCCTTTGCCTGCACGTAGCCTAGCGGGGGGCTCAAAAGCAAAACCCAAGCAAACCTTCCTCCCTGGAACACAGGCACGGAGCTGCTGGGCTGAGGGAGAGGGACGGTATTTCCAAATGCAGCTGGATAATTAGAGATCTGCATTTAATAGCAAGAGGCTGGGGCAGATCTGCAGCCACAAACCAGCAGTGTTCCCTGGTCACAGCCCAGCAATGTCCCTGCTCCGTGGGCAGCCTGTCCCCAGGTCCCAGGAGCTGCCCATCAGTTTCCCAGCATCCCTAGTTCACACTGGCAAAGGAAACGGTGGGCACTGCCAAAGCCTGACCCTGGGCTCAGCATTCTTGGTCCAGGCTGAACCAACCATGTCCCCAGGGATGGAGAAGCCCCGTCAAGGTTGGGGATCCCGGGATGGCCGTGGCTGTGCACGGGGGGATAACACCAGGGGTCACACCGGTCCTGCCAAGTCACAATTTCCCAGCTGCCATCAGCGAATGGGAAATGCACACAAAGAAAAAATGGTGCAAATGGTGCAGGATCAGGCGCATCCCTGCCCAGGGCTGCTCCGGCCAGCCTGGCCTCGCTGCTCCCAGGGGTACAGAACCCAGCGTTCCCGCCCCCACATCGAGCTCCCAACCTACAGAAAAACCCAGCAAATCAGATGTTTGCACAGAAGTGGAATTGCTCGTGCAAAACAAATCCTCCAGCAGCTCGTTCCAGGGTCCTCACTGAGAGCAGCTTTGGCCAGCGCGGAGGAATGCAACGGACTTGGCTTCTGCATCAAAAATATTTTGAAACAGTCAGCAATAAATTCTCCCGGAGAGATTTCACAGCAGAAAACGGGGGCAAAAGGCGTTGGGGGATGGGGACTAGTGTGCTTTAGTCCCCTTGGAAAAAGTCACTGCAGGAAAACTGGGGCCACAGCAGGGAGAGGATGGGAAATGGGATGGGGCAGCCGCCTCCTCCTCCCAGCACGGCGGGGCCAGAGCAGTGCAGGGTGAGCGCGATGTGAGGGTGATAACGAATGAGGGTGATAATGAATGAGGGTAATGAGACACTGGCTCAGGTTGGCCAGAGAGGTGGTAGATGAACCATCCCTGGAGACACCCCAGGCCAGGCTGGACGGGGCTCTGAGCACCCTGAGCTGGTGAAGATGTCCCTGCTCATGGTGGGGTGAGCTGGGAAGGTCCCTCCAACCCAAATGGTTCTGTGATTCAATGTGTCTATGATTCTATGGCTCGCCAAAGTGCTGCCAGTCGAGCTGTGCTCCAGTGGCCCCCTGCCAGCCTGGGGCTGCTTTATTTCTGCCCTGAGGTCTGTGTGCAACGAGCCCGATGCGCTGGCAGCCCAGGAGCTGTGTGCCAGCAGTGGGACACGGTGTCCCCGCGGCTCCCCAGGCGCCGGATGCAGCTCCGGGAGGCGCAGCACACGCGGGTGCTGGACCGTGATGTGCCGCACGCGGTGCCGAGCTCTCATCCAGAAAGTTCCCAGCCTGCTGCAGGGGCCGCAGCCCGAGCACGGAGCACGGCTGGTCCTGCCTGCATCAGCACGCGGGCAGAGTCCAGGCAGCGCTCGCACACACGTGGGCACATTGGTGGCAGGTTGGGAGCAGGCTGGCTGCCACCTCCCCGTTGCAGGGAGCATCCTGCTGGCTCCCCCCGCACCCTGCAAGGGGCCTCCAGGACCTGTCGCCCCAAGGACCACCCCTGTCTGATGTCCCCTCCCTGCTGCAGAGCTGAGCTGGCTCCCAGGGGACACATCACTGCTGTTTGGGTTCCTGGAGCCCATCGCAGCTCCATGGGCAGACCCAGCTCCCAAAGTGAGGGGTCAGGGGGGACAGACACCCGCCATGCCCCCAGCGATGTGTTGGCCAGCACTTGGCACCTGCAACCATGCGCCTGGGCCAGGGTGTGAGGCTGGAGCTGAACCACTGTCACCAAGTCCCTCAGTGTCCCCTCCCATCCTGGCACAGCATGGACGGGCTCCGGAGGATCCCGCAGCCCTGTCTGTGCACGCAGCCAGAGGCACGGGATCAAGGGTCCCCACACGGGCAGGGGCTGAGCACACTGGGCAGCAGCCAAGGCCAGACCCGATTAACACGGCTGGGTACAGCCGTTATACATTAACTCCCTTGTTTGTCCATATTCCCCAGCAGGAGCCTCCTGCCATGCGTGGGGTCCAAGAGCACGGCCGGTGCACGCCGGCGCAGCCGTGCTGGGGGATGTACCAGCCCCGTAGCCCTCGGGCCCCCGCAATCAGGGTGGGCTGGACATGAGGAAGGAATTGTTGCCCTGAGGGTGGTGAGAGCCTGGCCCAGGTTGGCCAGAGAGGTGGTAGATGAACCATCCCTGGAGACACCCCAGGCCAGGCTGGACAGGGCTCTGAGCACCCTGAGCTGGTGAAGATGTCCCTGCCCATGGCAGGGGGCGCACTGGATGCACTTTGAAGGTCCCTTCAACCCAAACTGTTCTGTGATTCTATAAGCATCAGGTTATTCTGGTTACAAAACAGCAGCACCCGCAGCATCAGCAGCACTGGGGCTCTGGCACCAGCCACGAGAGCCGCAGCAGCACCCATGAGCAACGCAAGAGTTTGGTCAGAAAAAGCACCCGAGCGCCTGTTTATTGGTGAAGGGTGGACAAGGGGCAGCTCAGCCTGGGCAGTACCTGTCCCACGGTCCTGTAGTGCCATTCTGCAGGCTCCTGGTCCCTGTCCCCAGAGCCTGGCACTGCCACAGCAGCCAGAGCTCAGCACCACCTGGAGCTGCAGGAGCCGAGGGGCTGGGTGGATGCTTTGGGCATCCTGGAGCTGCTGGCTCCCTGTGGACCAACACCCTCAGGCCACAGCACCCCACACCACCCGCTCCCGTCCCCCTGGGCAAAACCTTGGCACGGGCCACGGCTCCACGGGGAGCTGCGGCTTAGTGCAGTGCCCAGCGCCACAGCCCTGCGTGCACCCACCTGCCTCAGGGAGGTGACAGGAGCCCCAATCCCACAGCAGGAGAGCAGCCATGAGCACCTTTGGGTGGCCTCATGGATGAAGTCTCCAAAACCCACTCCTAAGGGATGTTTTTCGGAGGCTTTGAGTCCGCCCTCAACAGCGCTGCGGTGCCAAAATGAGCTGAGCTCCACCAAAAACCTGACCCTGAGCAGATCACACCCCAGGGATGGGGAGAGCAAGCCCTGGTGCGGTGGCAGAACCAGCCCATCTCCACTGTCACCACCGGAGCCTCTCCAAGGACACGGACCCTCCGCAGTGGTGGGGACGGGGACAGCGGTGGCCCTGTCCCTGTCACAGCCCGTCGGGCGGTGGGGCCAGGCTGAGGTTGAGGAAGCCCCCATAGCGGAATGGGGGCAGGTGGGGGGCACAGGCGGCATTGGGGGACAGGCAGGCGAGGGGGTTGACCCCGCACGCTCCGGCATCCTGCTCACTGCTGAAGTACACGCTGTCTGGTGAGTCCACCGATGGATCCTCATCAAAATAGTTGTAGGGCCTCAGGAAAAAGCCAACACCGTTCCCCACCGTCACCGTGTTGGGGACGTCTTCAGCGTGGGGGATGTGTAGGAACCCCACAGAGATCCAGGCAACCAGGTCCTGGGTAGAATGGGAACCGGGTACCACATCAGGCTGAGCGGAACCTTCCAGCCCAGCAGTGCCCCGTTTGGCACCCGGGGCGCTCAGCTCCCCTCCGCCCCGGGGACCCCAGCTCACCTCGTTGGTGATGGTCTCGTTGTCGATGAAGTCGGCGAAGGCCACGGTGGGCGTCCAGGGGTCGTTCTGGTTGTAGACGCTGGTGCTGGTGGGTTCCTCCTCCTTCCGCCGGGTGACGGCCAGTTGGTACCTGGGGACGAGACAAGAGATGGGGGCAGCTCCAGCACCTCCGGGTTGGCACGGCTGGGAAACACAAGTGAATCCGGGCACAGATGCTGCTGCTCGCTGCCTGACCATGGCCACTGGACATTTTTAACTCCTCCAGCCCCCCCGAGCACGGAGCCATTAAATTTCACCCTGACACTGAGCCAGTTCTGTGCTCATCCCGGGTTCCAGAAAACATTCTGTCCTCACATGAAGATGTCAAGACCCGGGGAGGCCAGATCTTCCCCTGGGAGTTTGCTCGACAGCCCAGTGCCCTCACAGGGAAAAAAAATACATGTGGTTGCTCTAAATTATTCTTATCATGGGGTCAGATTCTTGCCTGTGAACTACTATGAACAGATGTCGTTGAGCAACTTTTCAATGGATTCTCAGAGCCAAAAAATATGCGTGTTTGCTGTTTAACCCTTCCTAGAATCACAGAATCATTTGGGTTGGAAAAGCCCCTCAAGATCATGGAGTCCAACCATTAACCCAACCCTGTCCCTGCCCCATGTCCTGAGAACCTCATGTCCGTCTGTCCAGCCCTCCAGGGCTGGTGACTCCAGCACTGCCCTGGGCAGCCTGTTCCAATGCCCCACAGCCCTTTGGGGAAGAAATTGTTCCCACATCCAACCTCAACCTCCCCTGGCGCAACTTGAGGCCGTTTCCTCTGCTCCTGGCGCTTGTTCCTGGGGAGCAGAGCCCGACCCCCCTGGCTCCAAGCTCCTTTCAGGCAGTTCAGAGATCAGAAGGTCTCCCCTCAGCTCCTGTTCTCCAGCTGAACCCCCCAGGTCCCTCAGCCGCTCCATCACACTTGTGCTCCAGCCCCTTTCCCAGTTTCATCTCCCTTGAGGCAGCAGCCCCTCTCGAGCTGGGATGCAGGAGCAGCCGGGGATGCGGTGACAGGGTGGGACGAGAGGGGATGGGGGACACACACACCCCCACCAGCCCCAGCACCCACCTTCCCCAGCTGATGGACCTCTCCATGGAGCTGCTGACGGGCAGGTGCTCCCCGGCGAAGCTGTTGATCTGGATGCGGTAGCTACGCGAATGCCCCCACTTGTTCGGCTTGGCGCTGGCGAAGGAGAGGTAGCGGGGCATGGGGGTGTTGAGGGGGAACGCCGCCTCATCCTCCCTCTCCAGCCTCTCTCTGCGGAGGTACAGCCGCTCCATGGTGTTTTCCATGCTCCACGGGTCTTTCACCAGCTCATACGCCGTGTTCTGGGTCTCCAGGGAGTTCAGCTGCCCTGGGAGGCAGGAGAGAAAAACCCTCTTGAGCTCCGCACGCCGGGCAGAGCCGCGGTCGCGCACCAAGGCGCCCAGACCTACCGTCAACATCCAGGTCCACCTTGTAGTGGATGTGGTGGAGGTGCATCGTCCCCAGCGTGTGGGGCCCAACCCTGTTGCCGTACTTGGTCCCTTGGCCGTGGAAGAAGGCAGAGCTGATGTAGCCGGTGGCATGAACCCGGACCTCCACGGCCCCGCTGCTGTGGAACATGAAGTCCCAGATGTAGTCGTAGTTGATGAGAGTGGAGACGGTGCGGATGACCAGCGTGTTTTTCCGCAGCCCGCCGTAGTACGAGGAATGAGAGTCGGAGAAGTGGCGTCGCAGCGGGAGGGCAGTGTCGTGCTCGAAGATGCAGAGCGAGTTTTGGTTGGTTTTGGGGGTCTCTGACTCCGACAGGTAGTGCTGGTCCACGTAGGTCGCTGTGTAGGGGCAGTCGAGGCCGCGGACGAGCTCGTAGGCGAACCTGCCGATGCCGAAGCTGCCATCGAGGTAGCGGGTGGACATGCCCCCGGGGCAGTTGGAGCCGTACAGGGCTAAGGCTTCCTGCAGACTCAGCTCGTACACAATCCTCTCCCCGCGGTACCTGATGTCGAAAAGGCGTGGGCCAGAGTTGGGGTCCATGCCGAAGGTGATGCTCCAGCCCTGGTAGGTGACACAGTTGTCCCTGACACTATAGCGGGGACCCTGAGGCTCGTACTGCAGCGGCCCCGGGGAGCCGGGTGGGCGCCGGGGTCTCATGGAGCCCAGCACCATGTCCGCCCGGGGCTTCTCCACCCTCACAACCTCCAGCGAGTTGGTCAGGAATGCATCCTCCAGCTCCTGGGTGCTGGCAAAGTACCGGCCATTGTAGAAGACTTGGCGCAGCGACCAGCGGGAGATGTGGAGGTCCCGGTGCTCCACCAACACCTCCAGCCCCACTGGTGACAGGTAGTAGCCGGTGCCAGTGACAGCGTGGAAGAGGACAAACCAGGTGGCACGGTCACCGGATTTGAAGCCCCGCGGGGCTGTGGTGAGGATGGTCAGGTCGGTCCCGTCTGAGTCGCAGCAGGCGGCGAGGACGTGTGGTGCCTTCCTCAGCTCCCGCTGGATGAGGACATTGATGTCCATGTATTCCCTGCCAGTGACGGGTCTGCGGTGGTACGGCACCTTCCCCCCGTACTTCTGCACCGTCACGTCCCGGTGATACGTCGGCGTCGGCAGCGGCCCCACTACGTACTCGGTGATGTTGGGGTCCGGCTGGTTCCCGAAGTACAGCACGGCCAGCGCCTCCCGGGCCGGACGAGCCCCCCCGGCGTCCAGGAACCGCAGCACCTCTGCCTTGGCGGGGAGCTGCACGGTCACCAAGGCGATGCAGTTGTCGGAGGGTTTGGCACGGGAGGCGTCGACCAGCGGCACCCCGAGCTGTCCCCGCAGGTACCGCACCACTTGCAGCAGCTCTTGGGGCGTCAGGTCGGCAAAGACCAGGCTGTGCCCGGCATCGGCATCCTCCTGGCCCGGGGGCCGGTGCTGGCAGGTGCTGGGGGCCCTTCCCTTGGTCAGCAACACGCAGACGAGGGCGAATATGGTGGCTAAAGCCAGCACGAGGAGGATGAGGACGGTTTTCACGTTCATGTCTGCTGAGGCACTGAGAGCTCCCGCAGTCCGGCAGGGAGGGTTTCCAGCTGCAGAATCCTCCCGCTCACACGAGAAGGCTGGGTTTGGTTTTTTCCCCTCATTTTTCTCAGCAGAGAACAGCCCAGCCCAGAGGAGGTCACAGGGGGACGTGTCCGGAGTTTGCTGGGAACCATAAAAGGCAATTTTGCTCTGCTTCCCCCAGGGGGCCATAATTTTAAATAAACTTAATGCTTCTACATCTGTCCTTCCCCTCTCCTCCCGCGCGCCGCGCTGCAGCTCTTACCGAGCACAGATGCAGTCAGCTGGGGGAAATAAGAGCGTCTCCCTTCGCCTCCTTCTCTGAACCCTGCGGACACACAGGGCAGGCAGCAGGGACTGCAGGGACAATGCTCCCCTGTGCAGAGCACTGCTGAGCTCAGCACCGCGGCCCCATCCTGCCACGACCCGCTGTCACAGCGACTGTGCAGGGACATCGTGGCATCACTGGTGGCTGCTGACAACTGCTTGTGTGGGAAGGAACCGGTCCTGCAGCTGGGAGGGAGGGGACAGCTGCTTGTCAGCCCCTGGGCTATGTCCTGGCATAGACAGGGCAGTGAGGAGGGGGGTTAGGGGGATTGAATCGTAGAATCATTTTGGTTGGAAAAGCCCCTCAAGATCATGGAGTCGAACCATTAACCCAACCCTGTCCCTGCCCCATGTCCTGAGAACCTCATGTCCGTCTGTCCAGCCCCCCAGGGATGGTGACTCCAGCACTGCCCTGGGCAGCCTGTTCCACTGTCCCACAGCCCTTTGGGGAAGAAATTGTTCCCACATCCAACCTCAACCCCCCCTGGCGCAACTTGAGGCCGTTTCCTCTGCTCCTGGCGCTTGTTCCTGGGGAGCAGAGCCCGACCCCCCTGGCTCCAAGCTCCTTTCAGGCAGTTCAGAGATCAGAAGGTCTCCCCTCAGCTCCCGTTCTCCAGCTGAACCCCCAGGTCCCTCAGCCGCTCCATCACACTTGTGCTCCAGCCCCTCACCAGCTCCGTTCCCTTCTCTCCACTCGCTCCAGCACCTCAAGGGATTTCTTGACATGAGGAGCCCAAAACTGACCGCAGGATTCAAGATGCAGCCTCACAATGAGGAGGATGACGGGATGAGGGCTCCAGAGCCCATTGAGCATCCAGGCAAAGAGGCAGCGGCACTGGCCGTGCTGCATCCCCAGTAGCCACACGGCTCCCAGGCTTGAGCTGGGAGGAACCCGGCCAGTGCGACAGGCTGAGCCCAAGCACGTCCCAGCTCTGTCCCCAGCCTCACCCCGAGCACCCACAAGGCTCATCCTTCCCCCCAGAACACCCCACCCTTCCCACCCTCCAGCTGCACCATCCCCGTGTCCACTGGGCTCCCAGAGCATCACTGCTGGGCTGTGGATGCAGGAACAAGCGCAGCTGCAGCATCATCCCCAGCAGATGCTGCTGTAAGTCATAAGAACGAGACACTCGAGAGAGCGCTGGACCAGAGTAATCGTCATGTTTTTAAACCTGAGGTCGGCACTACACAGCGCTTGCTTCTACAGCAGTGGAACAGCATTTGTTTTCTCCTCACTTTCCTCCTGCAACAGACTCAAATTCAGCAATTAACAAAGATAATGTAGGCTCCCGGCCGGCATCGTGCCAGGAGCATTATGCTTCCCTTTTGAAGAGCACTATTTAAAAAGCAACAATAAAAAGTGAAGTCATTGCAAAACTGGAAAGTTGAGACAGCTTCACTAAAAAACGGAAAATCTGAGACAGAACAGTCAACCTGGCGTCTGTGACTTGGTCTCCCGGCACCGTCCTGTAGCGTTACAGCCTGCTTATATTTTTGAAGCCATCGTAGGTGAAAGGGGGGAGGTTTGGCAAACAAGAGGCAGTTTTGGGCAGGCACGCGATGGGGTTGGTTTCACAGGCCGTCACGTCCTGCTCGCTGGTGAAAAACACGCCGTCGTGCGAGTATATGGAGGGGTCCAGGTCATAGTAGTTGTAGGGTCTCAGGAGAAAACCAACCGAGTTTCCCACCGTCACAGTGTTGGGAATATCCTCAGAGTGCGGGATGTGAAGGAAACCAGCGGTTATCCAGGCAACCAGGTCCTGGGCAAGGGAAGAGCCACAAAAACCACAGTTATTGCAGAAACTTGGAGCAGCAGGAGCAACCGAAGTCTGTGCAGGGGCCATGGGGTGTGAATCTTGGGGTCATGGACTGTCCCCTCTCAGCTGGTTATTGCGGGTCCAGCCCAGGGGACCCCAGCTCACCTCGTTGGTGATGGTCTCGTTGTCGATGAAGTCGGCGAAGGCCACGGTGGGCGTCCAGGGGTCGTTCTGGTTGTAGATGCTGGTGCTGGTGGGTTCCTCCTCCTTCCGCCGGGTGACGGCCAGTTGGTACCTGGGGACGAGACAAGAGATGGGGGCAGCTCCCTGGGGCAGGGGAGGTTCAGGCTGGGCATGAGGAAGGAATTGTTGCCCTGAGGGTGGTGAGAGCCTGGCCCAGGTTGGCCAGAGAGGTGGTAGATGAACCATCCCTGGAGACATCCCAGGCCAGGCTGGACAGGGCTCTGAGCACCCTGAGCTGGTGCAGATGTCCCTGCTCATGGCACTGGGTACACTTTGAAGGTCCCTTCACCCCAAACTATTCTAGGGTTCTATGATAAAAGCAGCTCCCCAGAGAGTCTGCAGAGCACAATCCTGCTCCTGCGGAGTAACCCCAGCCCAGGGGAGCGCCTGCCCTGTGCCCCCCCATCCACGCTCCCATCCATGTGCTGCCTCCCCAGCCGGCGGGGCTGGGGGTGTCCCTGAGCAACCGCCGTCCCCGTCAGAGCAGCCTGACCTGGCCCAGCTGACGGCCCTCTCCATGGAGCTGGCTTCGGGGACGTGCTCCCCTGCAGAGCTGCTGATCTGGATCCTGTAGCCACGCTGGTGGCCCCACTTGTTTTTGCTGTCGGCGGCAAAGTAGATATATCTGGGCATCTTCTCCTGGAGCCGGAAGGCAGCCTGTTCCTCCGTGTCCAGGACTTTCTTGGTGAGTTGTGGCCGCTCTATCTGCTGCTCCAAGCTCCAGGGCGCCCGCGTTATCTCAAACGCCATGTCCTGGGCCACCAGGGAGTTTTTCACCCCTGCAAAGCAAAAGTGAAGTAACTGAGGAGTGTTCCCATGGTCCTCCGTCCCCAGGGATGTCCCCACAGCCAGAGCTCGCTCTCCCCATCCTCCCCTCCGGTGCCCCAGGCGCCCAGCACCGGCTCCGTGGAGCAGAGCTGTCACGAACCCTGCACCGACTCAGCTGCAGCTCCATGTGCATCGCTTGTTCTCTGGTTCCTCCCTGCGACGCAGCAGACAGCGCAGGTCACCGGAGCTACGCTTCTCCTCAGGCTGGGATCTGCTTACCGGGGATCTCTTTGGTCACGGGCAGACCTAAACCATCATTTTCCCCACCCTTTTACAGCAGCAGGTGTCAATAACAGAGGTAACGCTGCCAATCCGTGCCCCCAGCACCACCAGCGCCCCTGCAGCTTTCCAGCTACTGGAACAGCCTTTCAGGCTGAGCATCCTCGCTCCTCCCAGGGTGGATGCCAGACAGAAGGAGCCGCTCTTGGACTCAAATAACCCTCCGCAGGGATCCGCTGCCAAAAACCGTGACTGTGTGCAGGAGCAGCGGAATTCACTCGCTCCCTGCAGCGGCTTCGCAGCCCGAGGCTCGGGATCCAACTTACAAGCGTTTCCTCAAAAGAGAATCGGGGATGGAGCAGCACAAGCTCAGCACCGGTCCAGCCGAACCGCTTTAAGCCAAGATACAAAAAAGGGGCTTTCCCAAGTGATAAGAAGCACCGGGACCAGCAGCAGACGCGGCGAGAGCGGGCTGAGCCCTTCGGCGCTGCAGACAGGGCTGTGGCCCCGTCTGCCCGGCCGTGCCTACAGCAACACACCCCGCGCCAAACGGGGCCTCAAGGAAACACAAACATCTCCCAGCTCCTACCTTTCATACTTTCCTGGGCTGAACACAGAGCTCGCAGACCATTCACACTGCCTGCAAATCCATGACTATTTTATACATAGGAAAATAACTTTGCAAGGAAAGAAGAGGTGAGGAGAGTGAAAAGCGGAGTTCTGGTGGCAGATATTAGGGATTCTGTGGACTAGGAGACAATCCGCGCAAAGCTCTGGGCTTTCCCGGTGTAACGGCAGACACAAAAGGAAGACCCAGACCTACCTCCCACGTCCAAATCCACTTTGTAGTTGACAGAATGGGTGTGTATCGTACCCAGCGTGTGCTCCCAAACCCTATTGCCGTATCTCAGACCGTCCCCGTGGAGAAAGGACGAGCTCGTGTACCCCGTGGCCTGCACCCTGCCTTCTACGGCCCCATTCTGGTAGAAGACGAAGTCCCACACGTAGTCGTAGTTGCCCACGGTGGCGATGGAGCGAAGCACCAGCGCGGAGTTGACCAGGCCCCCGTAGTAGAGCGACTCCAAGTTGGAGTAGTGGCGGCGCAGAGGGGAGCCCGTGTTCTGCTCGAAGATGCACAGGGCGCTTCTCCTGGTCCGGGACACCTCGGCATGAGCCAGGTAGTGCATGTCCAGGTACGTGGCAGAGTAGGGACAGTCGACCCCTCGCACCAAGGGGGAGGCGTAGCGCCCGATGCCAAAGCTGCCGTCCATGTACCGGGTGGACATGCCCCCGGGGCAGTTGGAGCCGTACACTGACAGTGCCTCCTGGACGCTGATTTCGTAGGCGATCCTCTCCCCCTTGTGCCGCACGTCAAACAGGCGCAGCCCCGTGTTCACGCTCATCCCGAAGGCAAAGCTCCAGGCCTGGAAGACGACGTGGTTGTTCCTGATGCTGTAGCGGGGACCCTGGGGCTCATATTGCAAAGGGAACGGTGCAGATGGAGGCGCTCGGGGCTTCATGGACGAGAAGTCCCCGTCCCGCGGGGCTTTTCTGACCTTCTCCACGCTGACGCGACCCTGCACGTAGGCGCTCTCCAGCTGCACCATGTCCCTGTAGTACTGCCCGTTGTAGAACACCCTGCTCACCACCCAGCGGGAGATGTCCAGGCTGCTGTGGTCCACCAGCACCTCCAGCCCCACGGGGTGCGCGAAGAACCCGCTCACGTTCTGAAACAAAACGAACCAGGTGAGCCGATCTCCGGACCGGGATCCGCGGGGAGCGGCCGTCAGGGCCGCCAGGCTGCTTCCGTCGTACTCCATCACTTGACGCATGAAAGACGGAGCTGCGGGGAACACTTGGCTTTTCAAAAACCCGCCCAGCTGCTCGTACTCCACGGCCAGCGCTGGTCTGCGGTGGTACGGCACCTTCCCCCCGTACTTCTGCACCGTCACGTCCCGGTGATACGTCGGCGTCGGCAGCGGCCCCACTACGTACTCCGTGACGTTGGGGTCCGGCTGGTTCCCGAAGTGCAGCACGGCCAGCGCCTCCCGGGCCGGACGAGCCCCCCCGGCGTCCAGGAACCGCAGCACCTCTGCCTTGGCGGGGAGCTGCACGGCCACCGAGGCGATGCAGTTGTCGGAGGGTTTGGCACGGGAGGCGTCGACCAGCGGCACCCCGAGCTGTCCCCGCAGGTACCGCACCACTTGCAGCAGCTCTTGGGGCGTCAGGTCGGCAAAGACCAGGCTGTGCCCGGCATCGGCATCCTCCTGGCCCGGGGGCCGGTGCTGGCAGGTGCTGGGGGCCCTTCCCTTGGTCAGCAACACGCAGACGAGGGCGAATATGGTGGCTAAAGCCAGCACGAGGAGGATGAGGATGGTCTTCATGTGCATGCCTGCTGCTGGTCCCCAGGCACTCGCAGCAGCGTTCAGAGCAGGGTTTCCAGCTGCTGCCTCTCTTGGTTTGCACTGGATGGATTAACACGGAAAGCACAAAAGCCTGGGAGAGGCCAGGGGAGGAGAGCTGAAACCCGCGGTGAGCAGAAAGGGCAGATCTCTCCGAGCCGCAGCTTCTGTCCTCTCCACCAGCCGTGCGCTGCAGGAGCTGCTGGGGATGCAGGGTCAGTGACTCAGACAGAGTTTCACATAATTCTGTTACTTTTTCAGTCCGGCTGAGCTTCCTGAGGCTGCCTGTGCAAACCGAGCTCTGTAAGTCAGCCGAGGCGGCCGGGACCTCTGCAGGGCTCTGACAAGCTGGGAATTGTTGTCACACTGTACGGTTTCACCTCTTTGCAGCGCACCAAGTTTCCTTGTTGATCGGGCTGTTTCCTTGCAAACATTCTCCCTGGCAGCGTGGTTCCGAGCTTGGAGTCACTTTGGATTTTAGTTTTTACTAAGAAAGCCTTTGCTGAAAACACATCCATCTGTGTAGGTAGAAAATCTTGGGCAGGGCGAAGAGGTGTCGCTCAGGATGAGATTCAGGCCCCATGAGCTGCGAACAACCAGCTCTTAATTGCCACCTCTGAGCAGCCATGCACTAATGAACCCTCCAGAATCGCCCTGAAACAAGACGACGCAGCTTCTGCCTCTGTCTCCCGTTCAAAGACCTACTGAGGTGCAGCTTCTGAGAAGTTCCCTCAAGGACAAAACCACCCAACCTGCAGCATCCAAGCAGCAGCCGGTGGCAGTGCCCAGTGTCACCGTGCCCGTTGTCACCGTGTCAGGCCACCGCTGAGCAGCCACCTCCTGGGTTCCTACCAGAGGTTGTGACCGCTGCCCGCAGCCAGCCCCACCAAACCGCTGCTGGGCTCACCACGCTGGGGAAAAGCATTGGCACAACGAGGTGGCCAAAGAACAAGATTTGGTGGTCCATCCTGCCACACGGTAGATGTTTGGGGTGGACGGGACACAGTGCTCGAGCTACAAACCCTGCCTGTCCCTGAGCTGGTGCTGAGAAGCACAAGGCATCCAAGAGAACCAGAGCTTGAGATTCAACCCAACATTTCCACTCCCGCTGCCAGCATCACCTCACCTCACCCGGCCTCGTGCTCCTCCTCCCATCAGAGTTTCCTGGTGAGAGGCAACGGGCACAGACTGGAACACAGGAGGCTCCATCTGAACACAAGGAGAAACTTCTTCCTTTTGCGGTGCCAGAGCCTGGCCCAGGCTGCCCAGAGCGGGTGTGGAGTCTCCTGCTCTGAGACATTCAAACCCCTGGGATCCTGTGTGATCTGCTCTGTGACCCTGCGTGAGCAGGGCTGGGGATCTACAGGGGTCCCTGCAACCACAACCACCCCAGGATTCTGAGAGGCAGCTCCCCCAGCCTCGGCAATTCCTCTGTAGCCAGTCTTGCCCTGGACATGGTTGTCTGGCCGTGCTCACCCGTCACCACACTGTTAGGCAGGAGGCCACACTGCCGTAAGGGACACTCCATTATCCTCACCACCACGGGCAGCATCAGCCTTCTTTAGCCCAGGCTCAGCTGGGCAGGTCAGAAACACGCACGTCTGATCTGTGCCAGCACCGTCATCGCTGCCTCGCTGGCCACTGCACCAGCAAAGCCTGCGGAGCCACAGCATCGGCTCATGTGGGGAGCTGGAGGGAGATGAGAGAAGGGAACGGAGCTGGTGAGGGGCTGGAGCACAAGTGTGATGGAGCGGCTGAGGGACCTGGGGGGTTCAGCTGGAGAACAGGAGCTGAGGGGAGACCTTCTGATCTCTGAACTGCCTGAAAGGAGCTTGGAGCCAGGGGGGTCGGGCTCTGCTCCCCAGGAACAAGCGCCAGGAGCAGAGGAAACGGCCTCAAGTTGCGCCAGGGGAGGTTGAGGTTGGATGTGGGAACAATTTCTTCCCCAAAGGGCTGTGGGGCATTGGAACAGGCTGCCCAGGACAGAGCTGCAGTCACCAGCCCTGGAGGGCTGGACAGACGGACATGAGGCTCTCAGGACACAGGGTGGTTGAGCAGTTGGACTCCATGATCTTGAGCGGCTTTTCCAACCCCAGTGATTCTGTGACTCTACGAAATGCCGATGTGTTGCTCACGCAGCCGTCTCGCTCAGCTGTGCAGGTGCACGTTGCAGCAGATTTGTTGAATTCCATTTCCTTAAAGGACAAAAAGAGCAGATCATTCAGTTTTGACTTCGCCTCTTGGTTTTGCATCCCAAGTCCCTAAAGGTCCCGGCCCAGGCCGCAATTACAGACACTCATTTTCTAAGCGACACAGCAGCAGTTTAAGAGAACTGGACCAACTCCACAGGCCTTGCTGCCCCACAAATCACAGCTCAGCCCTGCAGAGTGCCTGCGAGATGGCCGAAAATAAAAGCGTGGGAACCCTCTTCGTGCTGTGCACGTTGGATGTTCGGGGAAAAAAAGAAAGAGAAACCTTAATTTGTAATGACATCCCCACAACAAACCAGCCCGCAGCACCCGCCCCAGCCCTGCAGGACGCAAATGAAACGTTCTGTGTCCTGTCTCTGCCCCGCTACATGTGCCACGGATGCCGTGTCTGGTACCTCGCTATTTAATACCATCCCTTTCTGCTGGACTTTTCACACTGAGGGCTTTTAAAGCCTATTAACGAGCAACACAAGAATCAACCTGCCCCTCTGGGAGCTGTGCTTCAGGGCAAACAGAACAGCCCCAGATCCATCTCCATCCTGCTGCAGGAATTTCAGGAAGCAGAGAAATTAACGGGGCCTGCAGAGCCAGGAAACCTGTGTCGATACCTTCCCAACGAAAAGCCCTCAGGGATCTTTAAGGGCCACAGATGCTTGTGTATCCTCTCCAAAAGCAGCTTGAAGCTAACCTAGAATTTAAAAGATTACATATCTCACTAAACACTAACTTGTTTATGAGCCATTTGTGCACGTACCTCTTCCCGCAACTCAGCTCCCCACTCTCATCAGCCCATCGCTCCGTCCCACACGGAGGATGGAGAATTCACATCCTACCCATGTTTATTTTGGCTACCTGGTTGCTTTTAGGTACTGCCCATCAGCCCATCTTATATATACTAAACTGTATATTTACTGAACTGCACACATCTCCCAAACATCGCAAGTGGGAGCGCAGTTTGCTGGTTCTCGCTTGCACGGAAAGGTAGGTGCGGCAAAAAATAGTCTCTGGAATTTATAGAAACCAAAACCAGAGACCGACAGCTCTTGGCTGATGGAAATTCAGAGTCAGCGACTGCCAGACACCGGGGAAAGTGTACAGTACAGAAACCCCTTGGCAGCTCTCCTGACATGGGCAAAGCGTCACCACAGCCCCAGCCAGCCCTTGGCCTCTGGAAAACTCCCACTCCTGTTCTCCTGTCTCATAGGGTCAGATTGTGTGAAACGGAACAGTGGAAATTGCCTGACCCTTCCCACGCCGGCTGCATTCTCCGCTGGAGTCGGGTTTCTGGCTGCGGTGAGGAACCCCCTGTGCTGCTCCACACCAAGTCCTGGCACAACGACCCTTCCCTTGAGCTCCGTCTCAGCCCCGAGTTCCCCGCTCGATTCCCACCTTCCCCGGAGCAGCTTGGGCACCAGCAGGACGTTCCCGCACTGCCCGGAGCACCGTGGGGCCGGCGGGACTCGGGAAGCGTCTGTCAGCGAGCGGCTGCTCCTGCTTCTCAGCGGCTGAAGGTTTCGAGGCCAGACGTGCCGAGCAGGAGCCCTGGCTGGCGGCGGTGGCTCCTGTGGCCGGGCACGGGCCCCATCTAGCGGCACTGTGGCTGCGAAGGGCGGCCAAGGCACCGAGCAGCCCTGGGGACACCGGAGAGGGCTCTGCACCCAGGGCTGCGGGAGGAAGCACAACACGAACAAGGACGATCCCCTGGGGGGAGCAGAGGAGGCTTTGGTTGGGGCCAACGGAGCAGCCGAGAGAGGAACAGACCATGCAGGCGACAGAGGCACCGGCTGCAGCATCCGGGCACCGGAGCTGCCATGGACCCTGACAAACACCACGCACGTCTCCTGCAGTTAAAACCAGGATGGTCAAAGTCCCGCACGCTGGGCTGGGACAGATCACTTTAAACCCCAGAGAGTGAGCCTAACATAAGAAAGGAACAGAAACAACCTTCAGAGCCGTTCACACCACGGTCAAAAAGGGGAATGAGAACACAGAGAAGGAGCAGCTGATGTGAGAAAGGCAAGACCAGAACTGAGGTTCACACTGCACGGCCTCAGAGCTCAGCATCACACACAAGGGGCTGCCTTAAAAGAATTCCAAGTACCTTGTTTTAATTTCTTGACATGGTAAAAGTTTACATACTTTCATCTGGCAAAGAGAGCCGAACAAATTAAAAGGAATCGATACAGAGAAACACAAGGGGATGTGCTGCTCCCAGACAGCAGCCAGAACAGTTGGTTTGTTACTAAATATTTATTAGCGGGAAGACTAAGAGTTGACTTACTACAAACAACAACAGAAGAGTCTATAGCGAGGGCCAGCGGCCCCTCCACACGCCGGGCAAATCCCTGGGAAACCAGCAAGAGACAACATGGCTCTTAATGTGGAAGCAGGAGAAACAAAAATGAAGTTAAAAAAAACAAGAAAAAAAGAAGGGGAGGGAGCTCATTCCATTTGCCACCGTTGTTACAATGAGGGTAACACAACTATCAAGGTTACTGCACAATAAACGGGTGTAACAGCGAGACCCGGGAAACAGCGAGGTTCCTGAAATAAATGATTTTGTGTTCCCTGAATACGGGACTTAAGTAGAAATACTATAAATAAGAAAATGTTGGGAGCCTGCAGCTTTATGGGCCCACTTGCCAGACACAAAAACTGAAGCAACACAACCAGTCATTTCCAAAGGGGTTTGTGATGGACCAGGAAACGTTCCGGCGGCCTGAAAGAGCGACCAGGCGCACGCACGAGCGCGGCCTCCGCAGGGGAAAAGGTCTGAAATTGCATTGGGGGATCGGCCATCGTCACCCCCCAGCACCGGCTGTCACGGGGAGGGGGGACAGCAGAGCTGGGGGTGACCAAGTCTGGAGACTATCGGGAATTTAGGATCGACCTCCGGCCTCTCCTTTCCGTCCACCTGGACAAAAGCACCTTGTGCTGAAGGGGCACTGGGATGTGTGCGAAGTAACGCTGGGTTCAGCCAAGAAAGCGGCTCTAGTCAAATGGTAAACAGGAGCAGGAGCCGCCTGAGCTCAGCCCAGCCAGGCCTAGTTCCAAGCACTGATTTAGGCAGGACTGGCAAGGCAGACGGATGAGAGGGAGCCGGGAACGCAGAGCGGAGCACTCAGCGGCACCAGAGCGGGCACAGACGGGGCAGGTTCCCCTCTTTGCAGAGCACCAGCGGCTGAGAGGCCCAAGCATGAGCTTCTCCCCCACCGCCTGGGCTTGCTCTCAGGCTTAAGAACCATCTGCCCCAACCCCAGAGACCCCAGTGAAGCCTACGGACAAGGGCTTGGTTCTACTGTGGTTCTCACTCGGGTAGGAAGAAAGGCGTGAAGGAATGTTCCTGCGGGGCTGGTGCTCTCGGGGGGGCCCAAAGTGGCACGGCCTCCTCGTCACCAGTTACTAGAGGGAGGGAGAACTCCTGAGACCTGAACAAAACCAATCACAAAACTAGGCGAGAATTGCTTTAGTTTAACTAAGAATGCGATACTATTTCCAGCCAGTTTCCCGTCTCGATAGTCACGTAACAAACCAAGGCAATGACGGTCTTGAGTTGACTGAACAGTTCTCAAGTTCAAACGTTGACACTTAATAGAGGGTCTCAGCATTGCTGCTCCGAGGCCTCTTGATCTTCTCAATGTTTTTAAGGATCATGTCATGCAAAGTGACCTGCAAACAAGGGAGAACAGGACTCAGACAAGAATTATAGAATGATTTTGGTTAGAAAAGCCCCTCAAGATCATCGAGTCCAACTGTTAACCCAACCCTGGCACTAACCCATGTTCCTAAGAACCTCTTCTCTGCCCAGTCGCCCGCTGTTCAGCTTTCCCAGCGGTTAAAACAGCAGCACAGCTCAGCCTGGCACCACCATCAACCCCTATGTGCAACCACACACCTTGTGAAGATTAACGGCCTCTTTCAGCCAGGCTTTACACTAAAAAGAGAAGATTTATCTTTACAGCCCTCGGGAACAGCTCGTTCCACACAAAGAGCTTCGGATCACAGAGGTGGAAGGAATATTTTGCGCTAGACTCGCGTGAACGCTCAGTTGGAAACACCTGCAGCTCTGGGAAGTGGTGCAGAGGCAGCAGGATCAAAAGGGCGCTCCCCACGGCTGAGCTCTGTTTTTCACTTACATATTGATTCCTCAGCTCTGAAATGATCAGGCGCAGGCTGATGTACTCCTTCTCGTCGATCTCTGTCACCGTGCGGCGGTAATCCTCCTGCGGACAGCAGAGACGCGGCTGAGCGGCCTGAGCTCGGCTCTGCCTCCCAGACACAAGCAAAGCTCCTTCCGCACAGGAACTGCCCCTTCCTCCCGCTCTCCTCCAACCAGCTGTAACCCTTGTACAATCCCACCTCTCCCCCAGGACCCTCAGCTCCAAAGGCACAGTGACCAAGTGGCCCAAAGAGTCCCAAAAAGCAGCAGGGTGCAGTGCGTAGATCTTCACTTCGCTGTTTACTTACCACGTGAGGGTACTTAGCTATTTTGGAAACCAACTTTGCTCTTGTGATATAATATCTGGTAGGAAAAGGGAGAGAATAAAGGTCAGATAAAGAACATCAGGCTCAAGCTGCCCTAGAAAACCTGGGGAACCTTCCCCAAGCAGTTTCCTTTTCCCAAGAGGATTCCTGCCCCAAAGAAGGAGCCTGTTCTTGCATGCCTACCTAGAAATCTGGTCCAGGTAGGATGCGGCCTCACTCTCCACAGTTCGAAGCTCAGCAACTGTTTCCTCCTGCAGGGAAGACAAGGAAGCCATGAGCTTCACGAGACTGCAACACGTCTCAGCAGTGCCATGTCAAGCTTGGGTCTGGGTTTTAAAACCTAAACCAGGCCCAGGACTGCAGCTGCTGGACCCCATGAATGGAAAGATTCAGAGGAACCCAAGAGGTCCGTGTCCCTGGAGCACAGTTCCCTCCTCCAGCAGTGGTGCCTCACCTGAATGGAAACACCAAAGTTGTTTCCATCTTCTATCCTGGGGATGAGAAGCTGCACCCACATTTTCACCTGTGGTGGAAAGATCACAATGCTGATCAACTCCAACGTCTCCAGAGATGTCTTACCAAAAGTCACCGGGTCATTTGCCATGCAGTTCCTGATAAACTGCAGGTCCTTCACACTCATGCAACACTTCTGAGATTATTTCCCACATGGCTGGGATGCCGCACAGCGCAGTGTCTGTGACTGTGCAAAGGGTGAAGAGGAGCCTCAAGGAAGGAGTCGGCACAGCAGCCATCATCCTTCAGCAAGTGAACTACGGAGCTCCTCGAGGGCTCAGGAAAACATCGTTTCCCTCCACCTACCTCCCAGACACTTTTAGTCACTGCGATGCAAATCCTGCCTTTCCTCCTCTACAGAACAGAGTCACAGGATGGTTTGGGTTGGAGGGACCTTAAAGCTCCCCCAGTGCCCCCCCTGCCATGAGCAGGGACATCTTCACCAGCTCAGGGTGCTCAGAGCCCCGTCCAGCCTGGCCTGGGGTGTCTCAGGGATGGTTCATCTACCACCTCTCTGGGAACCTGGGCCAGGCTCTCACCACCCTCAGGGCAACAATTCCTTCCTCATGTCCAGCCTGAATCTCCCTCCTTTAGTTTCAAACCATCACCCCTTGTCCTACCACAACAAGCCCTCCAAAAAAAAGTCTGTCCCCATCTTTCTTCTAAGCACAGAAAGGCCGATATAAGGTCTGCCCAGAGCTTTCTCTTCTCCAGGCTGAACACCCCAACTCTCTCAAACAACACAGAGGGGCTGCTCCTTCCACCCACAGCATCTTTGTTGTCCGGGAGCAAAACCATCCTAAAAACTCCACCCACTCCAGCGCAACACCCACCGTGTTACACTTCTCAATGAGCAGCCTGATTTCTGGTTTCACTTTCTCAATGATGTCCACCAGCTGCTGGTTGCTCTTCAGCATCCCGTTGGGCATCACAAACACTTTGGTACCTGAGGACAGAGGAGAAAACCACTTCACGTCAGCGCCACGTCACAACAGTTGCGCCAGGGGATCGGACCGAACGTCCACCCGAGTGTTTTATCTCCCGAGTTTTATCTCCTGCCAAGGCCAGCATGGACAGTGAGCCCGGTTGTCGCTAACCTGCGGGGAAGGGGAAGTCTGATGTGGGATAACAGCGATTGCCACAAGGGAAGGAAAAGAAAAACACGGAGATGAAAGCTGGAGAGCTCCAGGCTGCTGAGATTGGGCATAAAGGACCTTCCTGCTGCACGTGTATGAGCCGGTTCTGCTGCAGCTCAATCCAAAGCCTGGCGTCCTCCTCCAGACAAGGAGAGCTCTCAGCACACAGATCAGCAAGCCAGGCTCAAGCAAGTGCTACTTATGTCTATCAGAGAAGCCCTAATTATGCTTCTAAGAGCCGGAACGTGACTCCTCCACAACAGAACGTCCGCAGGTCGCAATCTGAGAGGTCTCGGGGACGGGTCTGCACGAGCAGCAGCTGCTGTCAGGACAGGGCAAGCGGGGTGCAGGTGACTTCACCCCCTAAGACACGGCGCAGGCAGCAACACAAGAGACGTGGGGACTCTTACCCTGAAAGGTCTCTTCGCGGTCTTCCAGCTTCCTCTTTTTCATATTGGGCTAAAATATACAAAACGTTTTACTCACAAACTACTCAGAAGCTGTAACAGTGTTGCAAAGGAAACAAGGAAAACTTTAGAGCCTCTCTGCTGCGCTCGTGGTTCCTAAATATCGTTATTTAACAGGAAAGGAGGACTACAGAGCACAGCGTTACTTCTTCCCAGGCTCGAGAGACCAATTCCTAAAGCCTTTGGGAGAAGCAGGGCCTGATATTAAATAAGAATCTTCTCCTCCGGCACACAGCAAGCCATGCAGTTTTAATTAAGAGAAGCAGGGAATGGGAGCCAAGAGGGTAACCCTACCCCGTCCAGCCCATCGTGGCTGTTGGTGAGAAGAATCGGGTCAGGCACTGGGAGGTTCATGTCCGAATGGATCTGAGTGAGATCGTGAATATTCAGGATCGGCTCCTAAAAAAATAAAGCGGGTTCGTTATTTAATTACGAACTAACCAACTCTGCCACACCAAACACAATGAGACAACTAAAGATTCAGACCTCCCTCTTATCCAGCCATAAAATAGGGATGAATGAAAAATAAAAAGTCTAAGAATGAAAAAAAAAGCCTAACAATAGGCCTGTGAGGAGACCTCCCTCCACCCCAGAGCAGCGCGCGGGGTCCAGCCTGTGATCAAAGCCACCAGCTGTCTGCAGCGCTGGAGTCCCGCAGCATCGCCAAGGACAGCCCGAAGCTGCCGAATGCGTCAGAGAGATAAATGTGGCGAGCACACAAAGAAAACTGAAAAAGGAAGCACCCCCTCTAGAGCTAAGAGCACTCCAGTGCACGCGAGGAGCAGACCTGCCGCTGCGTGTCTTTGTAAGGAGGCAACACATGCAAGACAATACGCAGGACGAGACCTGCCAGGTTGCTTTCAACACGTAGCTTGAAAAGGAAAAAGGATCCAGAGCGCAACGTCGACCTTACCTTGAGGAACCCATCGAGCTCCAACAGCTTCTTTGGGAAAAAGTTTGCCACCAGGTCTTCAGCCTGAGAGAGAAAGAACAGAGGACGGTGTGAAAAAACGGCGTGAGGTTCCTGCTAGCGGGCAAGAACACCAGGGAAACCAGGGAAACCAGCTGCGCAAAGGCAGGAAACAGGAGAGAACGCAAGCTGCGGCAATCGCCAGGGCAAACTGAGGTGAGAAGGCACCAGGAGGGATGCGAGGGACAGGTGGCTGGAGCTCTGAGCGCTGCGGAGCTGCCAGGAGAGGCTCAAACGGCCCTCAGGACTGTCGGAAAAACGTCATAAAACTCCTATTGCTTCTGGGCAGCGGCAGAGACACTCACCTCGCTGGTGATCCGCTCCCTGAAGGAGTCAACCTGCGGAAGGGAAGAAGAAACAGTTCAGAGCCGCTGCGGGGATGCGGGGCTCAGCAACACCGAGCCCTGCACCCTGCAGCCGGGGAGCTCGGCTCCAGCCCGAGCCCCGGGGCGCTCCAGGGGCAGCTCCGCCCCCGAGAGCCGGCGGGGGAGCCCGCCCGCCTCGCCCGCGCTCCAGGCCGCTCCAGCCGGGCGAGGGAAGGCGCGGGGAACCGGGAACCGAGCAGCGCCCGCTCGGGCCGACGAGGATCCGCCGCACCTCGGGAAGCGATCGGGGCGGCCGCGGAGAAGCCCCGTCCGCACCCGCGGAGCGGCGGTACCGTGTGTGTAGCGTTGAGGGGGGAGGCACAAACCGGGCGGGCGGCCTCACAACCAACGGCCGGGCCGCAACGGCGCCGCGGCCTGAGCCGGCGGGGCGGGTCGCACCTTGAGCTTCACCTCCGGGTCCACCTTGAGCAGCGAGGCCATGGCGGCGGGTCCGGGTGGGTCCGGGTCGCTCCGGGTCTGGCAGTTCCCGCGGGGCCGCCTGCGCCGCCGCCCCCCCCGCTCCTCCCTCACACACACACACACACCGGACCGGCGCCGCCGCCACCGGAAGTGACCTCACGCCGCGCGCCCGCCAATGCCGCGCGCCCCCCGCGTGACTCCCCGCGCACGCGCTGCCGGGTCCTGGCCGCTTCACACACACACTCTGCACTGAACCGAAGATATAAACAGCGGCGCTCTTTATTTTATCAGCGCTGGGGATAAGAGCTTTGATCTTGAGTTGCTTGCATTCACATAATTATTGAATGTGCATCACAATTTTTGAAAATTTTGACATTATACTAAGAAATAATTGGTGATGACGCGTATAATTGTCTAGTTTCCTACTTACGCCTATTAATTATTGAATATAGGCTAAGCACTCTGCTTCTAAACAACGTATCGCTTCATCTTCTGCCTCCCTCTTGCGCAGAAGGATCGAAAACGCGAAAAATACCCCCTTGTCTAAAACCTGGAAAATATCCTTCGTTTTGCAAGTGGTCAGAAGATATTTATTATGTTAATTGGTTATATTGGCAACTTCTCTTCACAACCACCCGCGGGGGAATGGCGGGCGCTGCCCTATCGCCCTGCTAGGACCGTGTCGTCGTTGTCGTGTCCCCCCCCCCCCCCGGTGTGTGCGTCATTTCCGGTGCGCGGCCATGGCGGAGCGGGCGCGGGGCTGAGCGATGGAGGGGACGCGCCCGCCCGCCTGCACCACGCAGGTGAGCTTCGTGTGCCAGCGCTGCAGCCAGCCGCTCAAGCTCGACACCTCCTTCAAGATCCTCGACCGCCTCACCATCCAGGAGCTCACCGGTACCGGCGGGGCGCGGGGGGGGAACCGGCAGGGGAACCGGGAGGGGAACCGGGGGGCGCGGGCCGCGGTGACGCCTCCTCTCCCGTAGCCCCGCTGCTGGCGGCAGCGCCTGCCCGGCCCGGGGACGCGCACGAAGAGGAGAGCGGCCTGACGGAGGTACGGGGGAGGCGGGAGCCCCATCGGTAACGGTGCTCCTCTCTCCGGTGGCCGTGTCTCCTTTTCCCGCGACCATTTTCCCTCCCGGTGACCGTGTCCCCCCCCTCCCGGTGGCCGTTTTCCCTCCCTCCTGGTGAGAGTGCCCCTCCCCTCCCGGTGCCCATGTCCCCCCACCCAGTGACCATTTTCCCTCCCCTCTTGGTGACTTTTCCCTCCCCTCCCAGTGACCGCTTTCCCCTCTCCTGGTGACCGTGTCCCTCCTCTCATAGCGGCTTTTGTCCCCCTCCCGGTGGCCGTTTTCCCTCCCTCCTGGTGACAGTGTCCCTCCCCTCCTGGTTTCTGTTTTCCTCCCCTCCCGGTGCCCATCGTTCCCCTCTCCCGGTGCCCATGTCCCCCCCACCCAGTGACCATTTTCCCTCCCCTCTTGGTGACCGCTTTCCCCTCTCCCGGTGACCGTGTCCCTCCTCTCATAGCAGCTTTTGTCCCCCTCCCGGTGACCGTTTTCCTCTCACCGCACAGGAAACCTTCACAGAGAACCGACAGGATGGCGTCTCCCGGAGGTTCATCCCGCCAGCCAGGTACGGTCCCACCGCGCTGGTCCCGGTCACAGGCGGGTCCCACACGGCCCCCAGGGGTGTTACCGCCGGCGTCACCGCGCCGCCTGTTCCTTGTGACCCCGAGGGCTCCTCACAGCGAACCCCCCGGTGTTAGGTCACTGCTCATTAGCTCCAAATTAACGCAAAGCGCTGTCACGCTAGAGCCCTCCTGACCCGCGGGCTCCCCGGCCTCCTGTGCCTGTTCTTCCGCTCCGACTCTGGAACTAGTCTCAGGTTTAAAAGTTTAGCGCTAGAGCTGGCTCCTCTAGACCCTCGTCGCTCAACTCTTGACTAAATTCCTTCCAAGGATGATGTCGACGGAAAGCGCCAACAGCTTCACGCTGATCGGGGAGGCGTCGGATGGCGGCACGATGGAAAACCTCAGCCGGAGGCTCAAGGCGAGTGTCCGTGAGCTGGTAAACTTGGATGCTTTTGAGCAGAGCATCAGTTTTTCTCAACGTTCTGCAAAATTAAATTGTAAAGTACCTGCTGGTATTTGTGTTGCTGAGTAGTTCAGTAAAGCTGGTTTATTTTAATTCAAAACTTAACCTGTGAAAAATACTTCACCGACTGAAGAGTTGCGTGACTGTTGAAAGCAGGTGCCTGTGGTTCTGCCCCAGCTGAGGGTGAGCTCTCCCCGCAGGTGACCGGTGACCTGTTTGACATCATGTCAGGACAGACAGACGTCGATCACCCTCTGTGCGAGGAGTGCACAGACACGCTGCTGGACCAGCTGGACACGCAGCTCAACATCACCGAGAACGAGTGTCAGAACTACCGGTGAGTGAGCCGGGCGCGAGCTGACACCGCGCTGCGCTAGCTTGAAACCCAGGAGAAACAATCAGAGCCAGGCCTAAGTCTTGACACAGCCGAGCCTAATTGTCTGAGGTTCAATAAAGCCAAGTGCTGGGTCCTGCATGTGGGTCACAACAACCCTGTGAATGCTGCAGGAGAGCGGCTGGAACGTGCCCGGTGGCAAAGGAGCTGGGAGTGTTGGTGACAGTTTTGGTTGACCGTGTCACTCTCCTTTAGGAGATGCCTGGAGATCCTGGAACAAATGAACGAGGATGACAAGGAGAAACTGCAGACAGAACTAAAAGAACTCGCGCTGGAGGAAGAGCAGCTGATCCAGGAGCTGGAGGACGTTGAGAAAAACCGCAAGACGGTGGCTGAAGATTTCGAGAGAGTCAGGGCAGAGGCCGAGCGGCTGGAGCAGGAAGAAGCTCAGTGAGTGAACAACAACTGCAGCGTAGGGCAGGGAATTTAGGGAACAGATAAATGAGATTATAACACGGAGAAACCCGTAAATAATGCACAAATGCAAGTGGCTTGTTCTTTGCAAGATTAAAAAACAACAGCTGGTATATTGTGTGAGCAACCACCGTTCGGTAAGAGCCTGCACTGAGTGTCTTGTCGTGCTTCTGTTAAAAGGTATCAGAAGGAATACTGTGAATTCAAGAGACAGCAACTGGAGCTGGACGATGAGCTGAAAAGCGTGGACAACCAAATGCGCTACGCCCAGATGCAACTGGATAAATTAAAGAAAACCAACGTGTTCAACGCGACCTTTCACATCTGGTAACGTAGATGCTGGGCAGCCTGTTCCAATGCCCCACAGCCCTTTGGGGAAGACATTGTTCCCAAAATGCAACCTCAGCCTCCCCTGCCCTTCTCTGAACTCACTCCTGCCCCACTGCGCTTATTCATAATTCCTCTTCTCGCAGGCACAGCGGCCAGTTTGGCACAATAAATAACTTCAGGCTTGGCCGCCTCCCCAGCGTTCCCGTGGAGTGGAACGAGATCAACGCCGCCTGGGGACAGACGGTGCTGCTGCTCCACGCGCTCGCCAACAAAATGGGCCTCAAGTTTCAAAGGTACGTGCGACATAACAACATGTTTTACTTCTGACGCAGATAAAGAGAGTTTGACTCACCTGCCAGTGAATCCTCTCTCCTTTCAGATACCGCCTGGTGCCGTATGGGAACCACTCGTATTTAGAGTCTCTCTCAGACAAATCAAAGGTAAGAGAGATCCTGAACAAATCGAGGACGCTGACCCTGAACGCCACAGAGCTCTGGGGCACGCAGAAAACAAACTGAGCTCTTTATGAGCGTATGGTACAGGAGAAACAGCTGCCCCAGCTTCTCCAACACAATATCTCGCTTTGTATCTATATAAACTCACTCGTTCTGCCACTCAGTAGCATTAAAAACTGACAGGACTTGAACTATGTGCTGCTGCTGGCCCGAGGAAGAGACTGTCACCTGGGGTGATTGTTGGTGACTGGGAACCCCAGCCCACACTTACCACAAACCATTTCTAAGCATCCTGTGACAAACGTAAGCCTTACAAGAGACTACGGAGCTGCGCTGAGCGCATCTGAAATGGAAACAAATCTCTTTTTCCAGGAGCTGCCCTTGTACTGTTCCGGAGGCCTGAGGTTTTTCTGGGACAATAAGTTCGACCACGCGATGGTGGCTTTCCTGGACTGCGTGCAGCAGTTTAAAGAGGAGGTGGAAAAAGGCGAAACTCGGTTTTGTTTGCCCTACAGGTGAGTGTTGCTGTAGAACGTGTCAGATTAACACCTGGTGCGCCGTCCTGTGCAGCACTAACCGACCTCAGGACCAGCCCCGTCCCTTTGGAATCATCTGGTGTTCTTTAAAGTGTGCAGGATTTGCTCTTAATTTAATTGAAATGTAAAGCTAGATCCTCAGGGAAGACCTGAGGCTTGCTGGACTTCCTGTAAAAACTAAGTATTCTTACGTATAATAATACGAACATCAGATTTAAATTTTAGTATTTGATGTTGTCTTGAAATTAAATGCCTGCAGTGGTAACGCGCTAATAAAACTGTGTGTGCGATCCAGGATGGACGTGGAGAAGGGGAAGATTGAAGACACAGGTGGCAGCGGTGGCTCTTACTCTATTAAAACGCAATTTAACTCCGAGGAGCAATGGACAAAAGCACTAAAATTCATGTTAACTAACCTGAAGTGGGGCCTTGCCTGGGTCTCATCCCAATTCTATAACAAGTAACCACGTCAAGAACTCGTCCCGGCAGCTGCAGAGCGTCTGCATTTTGTTGGAGAAAGTAAAAATCAAGATGTCTTTTAATATTAACCAGTACAAAATGTTTACAATACCAAAAATCCACAAGACACTTTATTTCAAATACCGTTATTACAAGTAGTGTATAGAAAAGCAATATGTAAAGTTATATCATTGAGCTGAACAGAATAATTAAAAAGAATCAGCTATTGAATAGATGCTGAACTGGTACTTTTGGGGTTTATAGATGCGTATAAACTGCTGTTGAACCTAAACCACCAGTACTTTGGTTCTGTTACACCTTAAAACACAGGTTAGAAAAGCAAAACGTGACAAACGCGGGGAATAACGTGGAATAACTCACGGGAGTTCTGCTTCTCATTAAAGACGGTTTGAAATAAAATCTTTTCTAAGTCACATCAGCACTTCTTTGTGCCCCGAACTTAAGGAGGTTTGACACTGTTTAACATCCTGTTCGCTACTATGATGTTAACTCTGTAATGCTTCCTGCAGCCTGTTCTTGCACTGAGCTGCACAGAGTAAATAATAAAAACACTATTCTACACAAAAATTGCTTTCATTTAGCATCCCGAAAGGACGAGCTTTTCTAATTAACACCTAACGTGAAATATCGCGGAATGCCTGGTGTTGGAAACCAAAAGTGAACCCAAGTTGTGCAGAATCAGGGAAAAGGGACCGTTAGCAGCAGCGTAACGGTTTGCTGCTGCCACACAAGCCTGGCTGTTGAAGATATTCTATTTAAGACGCAAAATTCTGTTCTCTGGAGCTCTTGTCCCGTGGATCCCGTGGCGCTGCCTCGGAGTGGTGCCGCCGAGGATGTGCGTCAGCACCGCGTAAGAAAATTCTAGGATACTTTGCGAAGTTATGCCAGTGATAGAGTTTAAATGCTCCACAACCTTAAAAATAAATGAAGATACTTCTTTACAGCGCTTAATTTACAGATGTGCTTCTAAACCCAAGTCTAATGGGAGTAATCAGAATTATTTTGGTTGGTAAAGACCTTTAAGATCTGAGACCAACTGTTCCCCGCCCTGGCACTAAATAGTTTCCCTGAGAACCTCATCTATGTGTATTTTCAACCCCTCCAGGGCTGGTGACTCCAGCACTGCCCTGGGCAGCCTGTTCAATGCCCCACAGCCCTTTGGGGAAGAAATTGTTTCTAAATCCAACCTCAACCCCCCCTGGCGCAACTTGAGGCCGTTTCCTCGCTGAACCCCCCAGGCCCCTCTACCTGCTTCCAGTGCCCGGGGTGGAGTACGAACACACTCGTGCTGATGATTCCAACAGCCAAGAGCATGGAATCTTCCTTCACTGTCAAAAACTTGGATCTGCAGAAGTAAAAGCATCTTTCTGGTGTAAAACGATGCTACTTTTACGCTTCAAAACCACGTGTTTCTGGAATGGCAGTACAGCCTATGGACACGCTGGCTCATTCAGTCCAAATAAGGTGCGATTAACTGATAGTGGTAAAGCTGGAGTTTTATGATTAAGTTAAACACTTTCCTAACTTGCCCGTAAAGCTAACGTAAAGCACGTTGCTTTGAACCGGTGAATAATTAATAACACTAAAAACCCCCAAATTAGAATATCTTAAAACCTAAAAAAAAAAAAAAAAAGGCATAATTGGAATTATGCAGCTATTTCATAGTTTTTTTCAGGGTTTTAATTTCAAATAGTTATTTTAAGCAATAGTGCCATAAACCACTTACACCTGCAGCTTGTTTGGTGTCGGATTTTCGATGGCGACCTTCAACAGCGTGTCGTAGATGGTGTCTCTCATGAGGTAGGAGAAGTCCAGCAGCTGGATACACATGAAATGCAAAGGTTGTGCAGGCAGCAAACAGCCGTTGTGTCCTGGCACAGAGACCAGATACGTGCTTCGAGTCATTAAACCGAATTAAAAAGAAGCGTGAAGATATTTTAAGAGAGGGATGAAGATTTCTGGTCGCAACTGCCCTTTGTTTCTCTATCTCGGAATAATTTAACTCGTTCTGAAATTCAGGTTGTCTCTGGGCAAAGGAAACGGTTGATTCATTGTAGAAAGTGTGGCTTTACACCACGGTTTGGAGGTTTTAAACTCTTTAATCTTTTACTGAATGAGTCGCAGCTGGCTGCCCACCAACACACATCCGATTCTATTAAGGACAAAGTTCTCATCCAAAAAATAACACCCCGGACAAGCAGAAGTTTCATTTGCCTTCACAGGATACAAAAATCTGTAATACATTTTGGTTCTGATCAGTAATAGCTCTCATGCCTTAAAAAAATAACCCTTTTCCATTCTCTTCTACTAATTCTTACCTAAAACCTCCAGGAGCAATTCCACGTAAGCCAAAGGGGTCGACACGTTGATCTGGAAGCGCAGAGTTTTCAAAACCGCAAGCTCCGACTCCAGCAGTTCCTGCTTAGTGTACGAGTACTTTAGGGACTGCAGAAATTCCAAAGCGGTGTCACTGTTTACTACCTTAAGAGGGAAATAAAATGACAAATTATCTTCTATGCAATGAGCCCTTTACTTTTTTTTCCCAGCACTGGGAACATTTCCTAAGAAATTGTTACTTGATGAGCGATAATCTGCCCTAAACGGAAAAAGTTTAGGTCTCCATTTCAATATACTTTGTGTTTCACTACCACTAGTGTCTTTCCAAGAGGAAATCTAGTTTTTAACAGAGATTAATGTACTATGTAACTTATCACATTGCTAAAAAACCTTGTAAGAGAAGGTTTCACTGGCTTACATTGTAGTGTAAGGAAAGTTTGCTGGCGAGCTGAACGCACGACACGAGCCGCAGGACAAAGGTGTCGTGGATCTGATCCTGCAGAGAGCGGCAGCTGCTGCCGTGTCCTTGGTCACGACTTTTAACCTTCCCTCCAGAGGAGATTTGTTCTATTTGCTTCATCATAAACCTGCAAAACCCACAGTGGCTAAAAAACGGTTCTTTTCTGCTATGAAAAGGAAGAAAAGTGATTCTGCGTGTACCTGGAATATACAGCTAACTGTTAATTCGCATTAAATGAGTAGAGACAAAGCTCTAGACACACAAAAATATATTATACATTGCTTGAATGAGCGGTATAGAGTGCATGTAGTGGAAAGAAATGAGAAATGCACTGAACGTCAGGATATTTATTACCTTTCGAGCAACTCCACCGCTTGGTACCTCACTGATTGGTCCAAGTGCCATTTTTCAGACAAAAGGAATATAAATTCTGAAGAAAAAAAAGTGCAACAGTCATGCAAGCCCGTCACCTGGATCTATTGCACAGCTGTTAACAGCACAGGAGATAATTATGCAGCTGTTGACTGTCCCAGGAGTTAATCACACAGCTATTAACCATCTCAGGAGGTAATTATGCAGCTGTTAATCATCCCAGGAATTAATTACACAGCTGCTAATTACCCCAGGAGTCAGCTGTAGCTGATAAAGTCTCACCCACTATCTGTGCCTCTTTGAAGCACCCAGCCTGATCCGACAGCTCGCTCAGGTACTGCTCGTTTTCCGTGGCCAAATGGATCAGCGTATCCTCAATGATCTCCGGAGCCACCTCACCAAAAATGGGGCCTGAGTCCCCACACCGGGACCCCGCCCGCACCGGGGACCCCATGGGGCAGCTCGGAGGCCTTACGGACGATAATTAATCCACTAAGGGCCACAGAGTTTTGTCCCGGCCGCTGGGAAAGGCCCCGGAAGGCCGCGGAGGAACCGGAGCCGGCGGAGGAACCGGAGCCCGCGGCCCCTCAGCGCTGAGGCCGCTCCCGGGTGCGGCCCCGCCTCAGCGCCTTCCCGGTCACGGGACCGCGCTCCGCCAATCAGAGCGCGCTCCTTCCGCGGCCACGCGCCGGGCTGCAGCCAATCACTCGACGCCCCGCTCTCCTGCGTCGCCCTCTCGGCTGTCAGCCCTCCCCCGCCGGATGTGACGTCACCGCGCGGCGCGGAAGCGGCGGGGCAGGGAGCATGGCGGCGCCGCGGGAGCCGGGCGGGGAGGCGGCGTTCGCGCAGCGCATCGACCCCGCGCGGGAGCCGGGGCTGAGCCCCGAGCAGCGGCTCCTCATGGCGCAGGTGGAGCGCGCCCAGCGCCAGCGGGCCCTGCAGCGCCGGCTCCGCGGCCGCAACGTGCTGCTGGCGCTCGGCATCGGCGCGGTGGCCTTGGGCATCTGTATCCTGCGGGGAGCGGGGCCGGGGTGGGGGGGGTCGCGCCGCGGCGGGGCCGCGCCCGCTGTTTTCCTTAACGGCTCCCGCAGACGGCTACACCTTCTACTCGGTGTCGCAGGAGCGGTTCCTGGACGAGCTGGAGCAGGAGGCGGAGGCGGCGCGGGCGCGGGCCCGGGCGCGGGCGGAGGGAGCGGCGAGTTGAGCCCGGAGGGACCGGACCCGGGAGCGAGTTACGGGGCTGGGGCACAGGGGAGCGGCCCGGGCACGGGGCAGCCGCCCCCGCGGGAGTCGGGGCCTGCGCAGGGCTCGGTGCGGCCGCGGGAGGGGTGGGGCCCCCCCGGAGGAGCCGCTTTTCTGCAGGAGAGCAGCAAGGACTCGCTCCTGGGTGCCCGGGCGCCCATCACTTCCCACAATAAACACCCTGTGTGGAGCCGACGTCGGCACCCGTTGGTAACGCAGCTGGTGGCCCAGCTCTGGGTCTCCCCCCGCCCCGACTCGGGTGTGCTGGGATGGCGCAGTTCTCTGTGTTGCTGTTTATCATCTTGGTTTGCTCTTATCGCGAGCCGACGGCACTGACGGTGCCCACAAGCCTTAGGGACGCGGTTTAGTGCGAGTGTTGGGTTAATGGTTGGACCTGATGATCTTGAGGGTCTTTTCTGACCAAAATGATTCCAAGTCCCGCTGGACAAACACACGCAGACCCCGTTGGTATTTAATTCATATTTATGAAAACGCTTTCCAGACACCAGTTCATAACAAAGTGCCCCTGCTGCCGCTCCTGTCACGTTACGGGGCGGAGGGGAGGTTCTTTGGAGTGAGATGAGGGTGGCAGCGCGTGGGGGAGCCCCAGGGCCCCCACACGTTCTCCGGGGCAGAGCTGGAGGGGATGGATGGTGACTGGGATGCAATGGGGGCTGGTGCTTCTCAGGGCAGGGCCCGGTTCTGCCTGCGCGGGTTCAGCTGGGATTAAAGCCATAAAGGACGACAGCCAAGGGGTGTGGGAGGGAGGGGGGGCCGGCGCTGGGGCTCCCGCTCACCCAGCACCGCAGGCACTTGGTTGAGGTAGTTCAGAGTCACTCCTGGCCAGTTGGCTACTGGGGAGAGAAGCAGCAGTGAGTTGGGGAGCACTGGGAGCACCGCAGGGCCGCCAGCAGCGGGATCCGTGTCCCCTCCTCTCCCCGTCCCCCCACACTTACCATCCGTGCGACATCATCGGCGAACGTCACCCCCTTGCTCGGGCGCTGCTCCTGCGAGCCGGTGCTGCTGCCGCTCAGCGAGTTCCGCCGCATGATGCCTGCGGAGACAAACCGGCCCTGAGCAGGGACACGGGGCTGCGACCCCCCTCCCAGCGCCGGGAGGGAATGGGGGGCAGTTGGGGTGTCACCTGGGGGCTGCGCCAGCTCCAGGCGCTGGAGGCTGTTGCGGCGGGAGGGGTTGAAGCTGCCCTTGGAGAGGCGGCGCTGGCGGCTGGACAGCATGGCGGCCGGGGACACGATGGCCAGCGGCGGCTGCTTGCCCAGCCGCAGGTACAGCTCCTCGATCTCCTTCTTCTGCGCGCTCTGCAGCACCTGCACCTCGGCCAGGTGCCTGCGGGGGGGTGACAGGTGAGACAGGGCCCATGGGGAGGGGACATTGTCCTCCCAGCTGAGACACAGGCTTCTGGGAGGGGACATTGTCCTCCTGGCCAAGCCAGGGGCTCTGGAGAGGCAGGTGTGGTGCTCTTGGCCAAACCAGGGAGTCCAGGGAGGAGACATTGTCTTCCCAGCCAAACGAGGGTTGCTGGGGATGGGACATTGTCCTCCCAGCCAAACCACGGTGTCCAGGGAGGTGACATTGTCCTCCCGGACAAGCCAGGGGCTCCGGGGAGGGGAAACCATCCCTGATTTGGGGCAAGTGGGGAGAACTGTCCCCTCTTGGATTCCCTGTGCTGCCCCCCAGCTGCTTCCCCGCTTCTTTCCGTGGGGCTGCTCACTTCTGGCGCAGGTTCTGCAGCTCCTCCCAGATCTCCTCGTCCTCGCTCTCGCTGTCGTCGCTGCTCGGGTAGGACAAGTTGCGGGAGAGCCAGACCTGGCTCAGCACAGCCTGCGGCATGGTCTCCGCACCCTCGTCCTCCACGGGGACATCCCGGTCGCTCTCCACCGGTGCCACCGTCGCCTCCTCGGCCTCGGGGTCCTGTGCCACCGTCTCCAGCGCCGAGTCTGAGTCGCTGCTTGAGGTGTCCCCTGTATCCGGGGCCGCGGGCGGGGGGGACCCGCTGGCTGCCGGCCGCACGCCGCGCTGCTCACTGTCACTGCTGCCATCGCTGCTGCCCGGCGCCGGGGACGTCACCACCGGGTCTTTGGTTGGTGTCACCCGGAACCGGCCCAGGATCTGGGGCTTGGCCTCTGCCAGGGACAGGAGGGGCAGGGTGGGGTTCGGGGCGTGTGGGCTGACCAGGACATTGTGGTGACACAACCGCAGCCTCGGCTCGTCCCCACCTCACCTTCGCTGATGGGAGAGAGCTGCGGCTTGGGCTCACCGGAGGCTGGCGACTCTGAGATGATGAGGGGGTGGCCGGGCTGGGGGGAGCCAGGTGGCAACTGCGGGTACCGAGCACCATCAGCCACCCCCCAGGCCCCCCTGTTGGTTCCCCCGTGCCCTGGGACCCACCACCCGCTCAGCCCTCCCAACATCCCAGGGGCTCCCCGCACCACAGGGCTCCCTGTTCCCACCCAGGGCAGCGATGACCCAGCACCCCAGCACTGACCCCCACCTTGACTGGCACGCCCCATACTCACCACGCCGCTCTCGGGGCTCCCTGGCGCGGACACGCTCAGCGGTGGCAGGGGGCTCCCCATGTCCTCGCTCCCCATGGGGCTCAGCGGGGCTGGTGCCGGGGGAGGGAACGGCACAGCCCCCCCAGCAGTGGGGACATCAGCGCCCACCGACTCCAGGGTCCCGCCGTGGGCTGGGGGGGACTTGGCCATGCTGGCAGGGTCGGGGTAGGCGAAGCGGGGGGGACCCAGGACGAGGCTCTGTGGCCGCGGCAGCAGCGGGGAGTAGAGATGCCCCCCCGAGCTGGCGATGGAGGAGACAGCGGGCAGCAGTGTGTGGGCCACGCTCATCACTGCCAGCGAGAAGACGTTGGCCAGGGACAGGAGGGGAGCAGCGGGGGACCAGGGCGTGCTGGTCACAGCGGGGGGGCTCATGGGGCTGCTGGGGACAGGGGAGGTGGGGAACGGCAGCGAGGACAGCGGCAGGGCGGGTGGAGCAGGCTCCCCCGGGGTGCCTGGGGGGGTCTGCGGGAACCCCGGCGACACCGGCAGCCAGGAGGGAGCTGTCGAGACGAGGGGCCAGGTCTGCAGTGAGCCTGCAGAGAGAGGAGGGTCAGGAGTGTCCCCTGACCTCCACGAGCCCCCACACCCCCGTGGCAGCGAGGGACCGGCCGTGGCGCGGTGGTGACCGCGGGGGGATGGAGGTGCCGGAGCTGGTACCTGCAGGAGGGCCTGGCAGCGGCGGCTGCAACTCGGGGACTGCCGGGGGCTCCGTGGGGCTGGTGGGATCGTTCTCCAGTGGGGAGCTGCTCAGCGTTGGCAGGACGGGGGATGGGATCGAGAGGCTGGGACTGGTGCAGCCCAGGTCTGCGGCACGGGTGACAGCTGAGGCAGGACGTGTCCCCCCCCGACACCCCCTGGGCTCAGCCAGGGACATCACCCACCCTCCCCAGGGCCGGGGAGGACGGGAAGGGCTGCGGAGGGGCACAGGCATACCGCTGAGCGAGGATGAGGAGGAGATGGAGCGCGAGAGCTCCTGCAGCTGCAGGTCCACCTGCTGAGGGGGACGTGGCTGAGCCCAGTGCTGGGGCAGCAACCCCGGACAGGCTGAGCTGAACCCCCCCACCCCAGCCCCACCGCTGCAGGGACAGGAGCTGGTGGCTCCGCTGGGCAGGGTGACACCAGGGCTGGGCACTCACGCGGCTGCCGGGGCCGCGCTCAGCCTCGGGGCTGTCGGGCAGGTCGGTGGCACCGTGCCCATCCTTGCGGAGCAGGGTCTCCACGCGGTGGATGATGTCCCGGATGCGCTGGATGAAGCCGTCCCGCTCCGACTTGAGGATGAACTCGTTGTGGACCTGGGGGGGCGGAGGGGCCACTCAGCACCCAGCACGGCCAGGCAAGACCCCCCCACCCTCACCCCCCATCCTGCGCTCACCATGACGGCTGCGATTTCCTCGGGGTTGTCCCCGTCCAGGTCGAACTTGAAGGTCACCATCTTGTTGTTGTAGGTCTGCAGCTGGCACTCCACCACCCGGTCGTTCTTGTCGGAGATCTGTGGGTGACAGAGCTGGCTTAGCACAGGGACACGCACCCACCCGCCGCCCCTGGCACCCCCGGCACTCACGTTGGTGACGCGCAGCCGGGACCGCGCTCGGCGCCGCAGCAGCTTCCCCGACGCCCGCTTGGGCGGCAGCTTGTTGCTCTGCTCGCTGGCCGACAGCCCCTCGCAGCCGTCGCTCATGCCGGACGCCACATCCGAGGCGTAGCTGCGGGAAGCATCAGCACAGCCGTTCCCAGCCCCCGTGCTCCCCGTTTGTCCCCTGCCCGGGTCCCCCCTGTCCTCACCTGTCCACCGGGGAGGAGAAGCCGCTGGCGGGGTGGAGATGCTCGCCGGGCAGCTGCACCGCGATGCTCTGCGGGGAGAGGATGGTGTGAGCTAGTGCTGCGGCCACTGGGAACCCCAACAGCCCCGTGGGTCCCCACTCACCGTGGGGAAGCAGCGCACGGGGCGGGCAGGTGGGGGGCTGGTGGAGTCCCCTGCAGAGAAGCTGCGATGGGCCGGGTCATCCAGGAAGCCGGAGGAGCTCAGGTAGCCGTCGGTCTCGCAGTCGGCTGTGGAGAAACGCCCGTGTGAGCGCGGCTGGAGCCAGAGCCCCCTCCCCGGCTTTGGGGCTGGGCGCACGACACGGCTGGTGGGACCCCTGCCCTGTGTCACTCTGCTGTCCCCCCGCCCGGTGCCTACGCACAGGTGGCCGAGGAGTAGCTGGTGTGGCGGTAGGCGAAGTGCTGGTGCTGGTCGGCCTCGGGCTCCTCGGGCTCCGGGGGGAAGGTGCTGCTGAAGTCCCCGGAGCTGGGGGTGACTGGGGTGGGGGCACCGGGTGGCAGCGGGGACTTGAGCTCCTCTTGCTCCGGCTCTGCGGGCGATCGCGTGTCCCGGGCGCGCTTCAGTTTCTCCCGCTTGCGCTTGATGGCGACCACGCGGTCCCGCACCGCCTTGGCCACCAGCTTGTAGTCGGCCTCGCAGACAAAGCCCAGGACCACCTGGATGGGAGGGGGCTGGTGACATCGTGGGACAGGGACCCTGTGGCACCCAGGATTCCCCTGTCCTTGCACCCACCATCTCCTGGGCCACCTCCTCTGCCACGTCCTTGTAGAGCTCGAAGAGGAACTCGATGGCATTGTTGTCCTTGTACTTGCCGTGCAGCTTCTTCGTGTCATCCATGCGCAGCCAGAGCTTCAGCGCAGACTTGACGCCGTCGTCCTCCTCGGCCAGCTCCACGTGCACCCCCGTGTCCTCCTGGAAGAAGGAGTGCTCCAGCAGGTCCTGGATGGTGTATCTGCAGGGACACAGCTCAGCGTGGGGCTGGGGATTGGGGGGGCTCCGGCTCTGCCTCCCAGCACCCCCCTCCTCTCCCCACCTCTCATTCTTGTCCATGCGGATGCAGCCCTCGATGATCTCCTTCAGCTCCGGGACTTTCACCTTGTAGAAGCTGCTGGGCTTCAGGCCCTGGGGGTGACAAGTGTCGGTGTCTCCTGTGCCTGCCCCATCACAGCGCCGGGTTCCTGGGGCTCTGGGGCTGAACCCGGGCTCTGCAGGGCCACGGGACTGACTGATGGTCCCCAGGCAGCTGCAGGACCTACGGACAATCCCCAAGCAGCCATGGCCCCCAGTTTCCCCTGATTGCAGTGGGGGACACGTGGGGACCTGGGTCCCAGCACAGGGCCCTGTGTGTCCCTGCACAGGCAGCCAGGGCCAGGATGCCCCCAGGGCTTTGCTTTTCCACCCCAGCAGGCAGGAGCCAGCAGGAACCAGCCAGGGCAGCCATGGTGCCCCGGGCAGGGGGTGGCTGAGCCGTCCCGCTCCCGTTCCACCCCATTAAGGCGCTGGGGTGAGGGACACAGGGTCTGGCCAAGCCCAGCACCCTCCCACCGCCCAGACTACGTCTAGTATTGCACAACCTGCACAGAGACACATTTCAGGGAGCAGCGAGACCTGCACAGTTCCATCCTTCTGTCCCCCCAGCCCCATCCACCACCACAGCACCGCGGCACTGTGCGCAGCCCCGGGGGCGCTCACCGAGGTGACCTTGCGGTAGATCTGGGCGGCGTTCTGGCACTCGGAGTAGGGGTACTCGGAGGTGGCCATCTCCAGCATGCACATCCCAAAGGCGTAGACGTCCACCGCCTCGTCGTACTTCTCCTCGTACATCTCTGGTGCCATGAACTCGGGGGTGCCTGGGGGCAGCCAGGGGGTTCAGCACCCCCAGGGCAACAAAACACCCGCTGCCACCCCCGGGCAGCCACCCGGAGCACACAGAACCCCACCTATGACACTCTTGGCGAAGGAGGCTCGCTTGAGCGTGGCCAAGCCCAGGTCCCCGATCTTGACGGAGCCGGTGGGGCCGGTGATGAAGATGTTGTCGCACTTGAGGTCGCGGTGGATGATGGGGGGCGAGCGGGTGTGCAGGAAGTGTAGCCCCTTGAGGATCTGCCGGCTCCAGCGCTGCAAAACCTTCAGCTTCATCTCCTTGAACCGCTTCAGGTACCTGCCCGAGAGATCAACACCCCCTGGCTCCAAGCTCCTTTCAGGCAGTTCAGAGATCAGAAGGTCTCCCCTCAGCTCCTGTTCTCCAGCTGAACCCCCCAGGTCCCTCAGCCGCTCCATCACACTTGTGCTCCAGCCCCTCGCCAGCTCCGTTCCCTTCTCTCCACTCGCTCCAGCACCCCAAGGCCGTTCTTGCCATGAGGGGCCCAAAACTGACCCCAGAATTCGAGATGTGGCCTCACCAGCTCCGGGTTGCAGACTTGTCCCCTCCCCTGAGCACCCCAACCTGGAGGTCCCCGCTCACGTTTTCAAGGTGCCGGATGTCATGAGCTCTGTGACCAGCACGATGCAGATCTGGCCTTTGACAGACGACTTCCAGGAGTCATAGAAGCGGACGATGTTGGGGTGCTGCAGCCCCTTCAGCATCTCCACCTCCTCGCTGAATCGCTGCCGCTCCGTCTTCGACAGCTTCCGTGTCTGCAGGAGGAGTTTGGGAGGTGAGGGGGGGCACAAGGGGTCCCCAGTGAGCACAGGGGGAGGTGAGGGGGGGCACAAGGGGTCCCCAGTGAGCACAGGGGGATGCCCCGGCTTACAAGAGACCCTCATGACCTTGTCCCTGCTCCCCACACACAAGGCAGCAGGGGCTGCTGTGGTCCAGAATCGGGCTCAGATCTGCTGTCCCACAGCACAAAGGTTCCAGCATCGTATGGGGACCCCCACCCAGCCCAGGGGACACACAGGGGCTCTGCCCTACACTGTGCCCCACCCTGTGCCCCACACAGCCCTTCTGCCTCCCAGCACAGCCCCTCTCCCCGCTGGGACACCCTGGGCAGCGCCATGGCCGGGTGCCGGGGCCGCTTCAATGGGGCCTTTGTTGGGGAGCGCGGGGGGGGCGGCTCCAGCCCAGGTTTTTCCATGTTCCTTCTGCTCGAGTTAATTAAAGTGGAAACCGAAGCCGAGCGCTGACACGGGCACTGCGCAGAGCCGGGGCCAGCGGGGAGGACCGGGACCCCTCATCCCGGAGGGACATGTCCCCATGGCACAGAAAGGGGGGAGCCAACCAGACAGACCCCGACGGAGCTGGATCCCACCCTGAGCAGGAGCAGAACAGCATCCCCTGCGACGGCTCCACCACAGCCCAGGACCCCAAAGGGCCACTGCAGAGCATGGGGACACCCAGCTGGGACCCCCCAATCCAGCCCACACTCAGGGGACAAGGAACAAAAACTGCCACAGGCGACCCCCGCGCTCCCACCGCCGTGCCGGGCTCCTTGGCCAACAGCTGCCATCCATCAGCTTTCATAATAGTTTTGTTGCATCACAGCCGGCCCCACGGCTGGGCTGGAGCTGCTCCATAATCCCCTCTGCTTTTAACACACGCTCAGGGACCAGCTCGGCGCAGAGGAGAACCTGAGCCCTGCTGCCACAGGATGAATGGGACCTTTCATACCCGGGGAGGAAAACAGCAACCGGAGCCCCTGTGCAGCTCACCGGCTGCCCTGCCCAGACCCCTCAGTCCCCCGCTCCCCACCGGAGCCCGGAGGCTTCATTTCGTCCTGCAAGCCGGCTCAGGCACGGGGAAGCCAACACAGGCTATGAACAGGGGCAGGGAGGGAGCTATGGGTGGTCACAGCTCTCCCAGCTCAGCAAGAGGGGACCCTGCTTGGAGGGGTTGTCCCAGCATAGTCCACACCGTGTCACCCCCTGAGAATGCCCAGCATGAGGCCACCTCTCCTGGGGTGCCCGGAGCAAGGACTGGGGAAGCCCAGCTCATCCCCAGCGTGTGCCGGGACCATTGGGCTCACCCGGCGCCATCCATCGAATCATGGAACCGTTTTGGTTGGAAAAACCCCTCAAGATCGAGTTCAACCATTAGCCCACCCTAGCACTAACCCATCCCTGAGAACCTCATGTCCGTCTGTCCAGCCCTCCAGAGATGGTGACTCCAGCACTGCCCTGGACAGCCTGTTCCAATGCCCCACAGCCCTTTGGGGAAGAAATTCTTCCCAGGTTCCAACCTCAGCCTCCCCGGTGCAACTTGACTGAAGTGGCAGCCGGTTCCACCGAGCACCGGCAGCGGGACCCGATCCGGCCCCAGCGCGGCCGCAGGAGCTGCTCACGCAGGGCCAGCAGGGCTGCCAGCAGAGCCCCGCACGGCACGCAGGGACACCGTGTCCTTTCCGAGCGGCACCTCGCGCAGGGCAGAGGAGGACGCTGGAGATGGGCGAGGAGCTGGGTGGCAGCGCTCCAGCCCCGTCCCAGCGCCAGGAGCTGGCTGCCGGGGAGCCCTGCACGGCCAACAGTGGGAACCGAGGCCAGCGTGGGAGGGAGGGACAGGCTCGGTGGCCGAGGACAGGTCTTGCCCAGCTGTAGAGTGGCCCTGAGCCCCCCAGTCCCCTGGCAGAAGTGCCTGCACCACAGCAACAGCGGGTTCCTATGTCCCGCTCCTCGCCACAGGTCTGTCCCCATCGCTTGGCAAGCGGTGACCTCGTGTATGCGCACAGACACACATTCTCAAGCCCACAGGACCCCCCGTTGAGCAAATCCCCCCTGAGCTCCTCAGTTCATAGAATCACACAATCATTTGAGTTGGAAGAGACACTTCAGGTCATCAAGTCCAACCATAACCTAAATCGTGCCCCGGACAGGCAGAGCAGAGGCAGAGATTCCCAACCACAGCGCAGGCAGGATGGGTTGTGCATACGATGGACAGGATTTTGGGACAATGCCATGAACAGGATTTGAGGAAGATGCAGGAATTTAGGAAGAAAAGTGCTCCACAGCCTGAGGTTACCTGGGCAAGGGGGCTGGGGGAGGCTGCACTCGCCAAGGGGACCCACAGGAAAACCGCTCACGGGCAGGTATTCACAGCTCCATCCCGCTCCGGGCCTCTGGTTTCCTCCCCGCTTCCTCCGTCCCCACCACCCGCAACACCGATCAACAGAAATAGTCCCGGGTCTAAAGCTGGAAAGCACAAACAGGTCCTGGTGGGGCTGCGGGATGCGGGCGGGAGGTAAAGACAGACGCCGCGTTCAGGACTGGGGGGACAGGGATGGGACGTCCCCAGAGGGGTCCCACAGGAAGGCAGGGGACAGGCAAAAATGGCTGGGAGGGAAGAGCAGGGTGAGGACGGCACAGAAAGCTGGGATTTGGGATCGGGAGCCATCAGAGCAGCTGGACGAGGCTCTCCAGACCAGAACAGGTCAGGGCTGAGGTTAGGTACTCATTTAGAACTGAAGGGTAATAAAAGGAGAACTGTGAAAGACACAGGACAAAGCTATTTTTAAAAAAGGGCAGAACCACAACCATTTTTATTTGCGGTTCTAAATCCCGTATTTGTGTCACAGTGTCTGATTCTTTGCATGATTGCTGAAAAAAAAAAAAACAACTTTAAAAAGTCTGCTGCTTGTGCTCTCAGCCTCTCGTGGGACGTGGATTTTGGGACAAGAGACACTGGATAAAGAGCAATGGGACAGAGCTGAGTGTGGGGTGGGGAAGGGAGATGGGGTGGGGAAGGGAGATGGGGGGTGAAGTATGGGGGGGCAGGTGCTGAGGCCCTTGGGGGGCACTCAGCTCCATCTAGGAGGGTGACACTGGGTGGCGGGGAGCCAGGTCTACCAAGTCTCAGCACCGCGGGATGCTCACGGGACAGGAGCTTGGGCTCTTCACACATGTCCCCCACCAGCTCGTGGGGGCCAAGCACCAGGACTGGGGGCACGGGAGCATTTTGCTCTTGACCCTCTTTCCTCCACCTGGGAGGGTGAGTATTGTCACCCAAGAGCCACCTCACAGGACACCAGAGCTGCCCCCCAGGCTGCAGGACAGGCACCGGGGGCTGCACCCACCCCAGCCGACACACAGGAGCTGCTCTGGCAGAACGGGGGTGGGGACAAGGACCCCGCAGCACAGTCACGGGGATGAGCAGGGGGGCAGGGTGTGAGCCGTGTGCCGGCTGCCAGCGCAGGGGAGCTGGGGCACGTCTGTGACGAGGGGCTGAGACCCCAGGGAGGGATGCGCCAGCCGGGCGGGACGTGCTGGGCACGGCTGACTCATCTGGAGAAGATCTTGGGCTCGCCAAGGAGAGTCTGTCCCCGCCAGCCACAGGCTGGTGCTTCCCCCAGTGCCTGAAGGGACACGGGACTCACACGGAGCCTTCGGACAGGGCCATAGGAGGGAGGGAGCACTGGGCTGGCTCTCGGCAGCCGCTGAAGCGATTGTGCAACCCACTAATGCAGGCGGAGGCCCAAGACTTCACCTTCCTCACTCAGAGGCCACAGTCAGCCCTCCAGAAACCACCCGCTGCGAGCTCAGCACCTTCTTCTTGCACCACTGGGCTGCAGCCGCCCCAAGGACTGAGCCCTGGCAGCTGCCTGCAGATGCACCAAGGTTTTAGGAACAAGACAATGAACTCGCAAGGCACGTTTTTCTGTGTAAACAAGGACTTGGACCTTCCAGCCCCAGCAGCGATCCCAGAGTCAGGAGCCTCTTGGAGACTTTGGACTTTGCAAAGCCCCTCCCCAGGGACTCCAAGGAGAACAGGGAGCCCCAGGGCACAGCCCTCCCTGGTGTCTCCATGGTCAAGACCATGGACAAGTGGGAAAAGGTGTTGCAGAGGCAACACCTTCACTACTGCCCTCAGCATCCCGCTGGCAGCATCGCTCTGCCAGGCTGCAGGGCAGTGAGGAGATGGATGTGCTGCTCAGAGACCAGGAAAACCACAGGTCTGGGTGCTCCCAGCAGAGAGCCCCTTGGCAGCATCGCAGAAACCACACGCAGGTGCCCACAGGCACCGCTTCAGCCAAGGTCAAGCAGGCAGAGCGCCCCAAGGTCGCGCTGTACCCTGCTGCGATGGGAGCTCGCTGCGGACACGTGCCCCGGTGCACACCGAGGGCTATCGGACAAAAGCCCGGGGCAGCTCCGGCACTGGCGCGGGTGCACGTGCAGAGGCCGGCACCGGAGCAGGCACCGCTGCCCTCACTGCCCTTCCAAAGGGAAAGCTGCAAGTTGGGGGACACTGAAAACACAGCGGGGTGCTCAGTGCCAGCAGCCGGTCCTGGATCCACCTGTAAAGCCCCAGAGCAAAACTGGCACCAACGGCACGAGCACCCCGGTGTGCTCCACAGCGCAGGCAGAGAGAAGGCAAATGGAAAACAGCACGTGACGGGCAGGAGGGCCAGGAGCAGCGGCGTTAAGCAGAGAACCTGGGCCCAGGCCAAGAGCCCCGCGGGGCACCGGTGGGGACGGGCACAGCACCGGGCAGTGAGCGGAGCCCCAGCCCTGCTGCAGAAAGCTGCTGATGTGCCTGGTAGAAACGGGGGATCTCAGGTCCCCACGCTCTCTGGGACGGGCTCCAGCCCAGGGGAGATGCCCCGCGGTTCCCACATGGACAGACAGAGGGGCTCAGGGGCGGCTGCCCATGCCAGGGAAAATGCATGGAGAAAGGGCCCCTTCTGCAGCCCCCTCCCCCGGGACAACGGTTCATGGGCACAGGCAGGGTGCAGGCAGGACACAGGCAGCGTGCAAGCAGGACACAGGCAGGGGCAGAGGCGCCGGCAGCCGTACCTGCAGCTCGCACCACGCCACCTCCACCGTGGTCTCCGTGTCCAGCCCCTTGTAGACGGTCTTGAACGAGCCTCGGCCGATCTCGATGTCGAACTTGAGGAACCGGCCGTCGGGGGAGGTGGCGACCGCCCGCGTCTCCACCTCCTCGCTCTCCGTCTCCTCCGGCTCTCGGCGCCCGGTGGCGCCCGGTGGCGGCGGCGGCGACCCCCCGCGCCCCTCGTCCGGCGCCGGGTAGCCCAGCAGCTCCAGCTCGGCCGAGCTCCGCCGGTTGAAGCGGAACGAGGAGCGGCGAGAGTCGCGCCCCGAGGGCCGCCAGCTGCGGCTGCGGTGCGGGGCCCGTCCGGGGAGCCCCGGCTCCGGTTCCGGCGCGGAGCCGCCTCCCGCCCGCTCCGCCTCGGGCTGGGACATGGCTCCGGTGAGCTCCGCCGCCAGCATCGCCTCAGCCCGGCCCGGGGCGGCCGCTCCCGCGCAGCTTCGCACCTGGTGCCGCCGCAGACCCCGCAGCGCCGAGTCCCGGCCCCGGGGCACCGGCCCCGGCCCCGCCCGGTGGCACCGCCCCCGCCCCGCCCGGGCCCGCCCCCGCCGCGGCCACCGCCCCCCCGCCGCCGCTGCGCCACCGGCCCCGCCGCCGCCCGCGGGCACCGGCACCGGCAGCGTTACGGGCGCCCGGCACGGCCGCAGTGCCCCGGGGCGAGCTCTCCGCGCCCCGGCAGCCCCCGCCGCCCTCCCCGCTCGGCCCCGGCCGGGGGACGCTGCCCTGATCGCAGCCGGGGGCTCCGAGGCTTCCCCTCCCCGCAGGGAACCCACCCCGCCCACCGCCCCCCGAGGGGCTCCGGGCGATGGCTGCAGAAGGGGCGATGCAGCCCAAATCATAGAGAAGTGTCTGGTTTAGACATTTCCTCGGAGCTCCTGAGTTGGGTTCTGGAGCAGCAGGTCCAGGAGAAGCCCCGTCCCGCTCTCTGGGCGGGTTCAGCCTCTGCGCTGCCCGCACCATCCCAAGCAGCAGCTTATTCTGCGTTTACTCTGGTCCAAACTCCCGAAATTAGCGTCATGCAAATAGGAAGATACGAACGTGTGTGTCAGCCCTGTGCGAGCCAAGAGCCCGGACAAGAGCTGCTTGTGTGCCCAGGTTAAACGAGGAGGTTGTTCCACCCGTCGAGGCTGTTTACACAAAACACAAAGCAATTGAGACCGGCGCTAATTTCTTTTCCCTAAGGACAGATTGTTTCTACTCAATGATACCGGAAACATTCAGGAGAGGATCGGCCTGGGAGCACAGCCAGGTTCGTCCTCACGCGCCAGCCTGGCCCGCGCAGGGGGACACCGGGCGATACGGCTGTTCCTGCAGAATCACAGAATCATTTTGGCTGGGAAAGACCCTCAGGGTCATCGAGTCGAACCGTTAACCCGACACTGGTGCTAAAGCACGTCCCAGCTTCTCAGAGAGAGACAAGGAGCCAGGCAGGGATCTCTGGTAGGTTTTTGTTCCCCTAACAAGTGTTTCCATCATGAACTGAGATGCCTCGGGAGATCCCAGGGGAGCAGGGGGGTGTCCCGGTGCCGCTGAGGCCCCTGCAGACAGGAGAGAAAATTTGGGGTGAAGTTTGCTCAGACTGCTGCCCTCCCACCCCTCCCCGGGGAACAACTTCAGAAGGTCCCCAACGACCCCCAAAATGCTGTCCCTGATCCTGAGCCTGGAGGGTCCCCTCCTGACCTGGCCTGGGACACCAAGCTGGAACCAGCTTGGCCCAAAACCAGAAGGTTCCCGCTCCGCAGGGGTGCCCGCAGCTCCGCGGCCCTTATCAGGGTGACATTTCTGGGCTGCGGGTGCCAGCGCCAGCCCTTGGCTTTGAGGAACCGCTGCAATCAGCCGACGTAACCCATTTCTCACTTGCATTTGGCTGCCAGGAAGAGAACAGGGGACTGTGTAATCGCTTTCCTGGGGATTAGATCATGAATCAAAGCTTTGCTCGGCTCCCTGCTCCAGTGAGCCCTGCCAGGAATTGTCCCTTCCGATCCTAGAGCTTGGGGCAGGATCACAGAGGGGACGGGATGGGTCCAAATGCAGGTGTCCCCCACAGATGGGGGTGACCCAGGGCTTGTTTCAGCATTGGCTTCAGCACCCCACACCCACGGGAGCTCCCACCCTCCTCCTGCCACGTCCCTCCTTGCCCTGACGCGCCTGAGATGTCACCCAAACCTCAGCTATGGCTTTAACCCCAGGCAGATAACTCAGGAGGATTTCTTTAGCCCAGAGTTACAGCCGTAACCCGCCTGCAACTTTATCCCAACATATAAATTTATCAAACTGAAACAACTCTTGCTCCTAAAGAGCCACATTAAATAAAAACCCTCTTGGCGTTTCTCCTTCCCCGGCCAGCGGCATCCGAGTGTGGACGGTGTGATAGGGCCTTATCTCAGCGCCAGAGCCCCGGCCTCTGCCTCGCCTTGGCCAGCGAGCCCTAATCGCCCTGGCCAGATGTGGCAATGGCCTCAGAGTGGCCAGGGGCCAGAGGTGGGGACCTGTGCCAGCCCCCCCACCATGGGAACCATAGAATGTCCTGAGCTGGACCCACATGGATCATCAAGTTCAGCTCCTGTCCCTGCACAGGACGCCCCACAGGTCACCCCGTGTGTCTGAGTATGTTCCAGTCTCTTTGAACACTGTCAGGTTGGGGCTGTGACACCTCCCTGGGGAGCCTGTTCAGTGTCCAGCACCTCTGGGTGAGGAACCTTTTCTGAATGTCCAACTGACCCTCCCCAGCACATCTTCTGCCGTTCCCTTGGATTCTATCACTGTTCACCAGGGAGTAGAGCTCAGCAAATGCCACCTCCTCTGTCGAGCCCATCCATGGGGAGAGGCTTAAAAGCAGCTCTGGCTGCTGGAGCCAGAACCAAGCCCATGATGGTACAACTGCGAGCACAGAGAGGTTTGGGGTTTTAAACTCTATAAAGCCAAAACCCAGGTGGGTTTCAGCTGTAAACTTCCATGGCCACAGACCTCCCTGCCCTTTGCTTTGCTCCAAAGCACCGGGAAGAGCCGTGACTGCTCCTGTTCCCAGGACTGTGGTGGCTGGCGGCTGCCACGCTCCCTCCCTCTGCGCAGTCTAATTACTAATTATATCTCCTTCGTCTGTACCCAGTGCCCAAGGGCTTCAGCGTCTGAGCAGCCTCACGCAGGAGCTCTGGGCTGGCTCAGGTGTCCCAGTCCCGTGATTACAACACCAAACATTGGGAAGCGCTGAATAAAGATAAGGAATAGGATAGGATGAGAGGAAACAGCCTCAAGTTGCGCCAGGGGAGGTTGAGGTTGGATGTGGGAACAATTTCTTCCCCAAAGGGCTGTGGGGCATTGGAACAGGCTGCCCAGGGCAGTGCTGGAGTCACCAGCCCTGGAGGGCTGGACAGACGGACATGAGGTTCTGAGGGACATGATTTAGTGCCAAGGGTCGGGGAATGGTTGGACTCGATGATCTTGAGGGTCTTTTCCAACCAGAATGACTCTGTGGCTCTAAGCCAGGCTCAGAGGACAATCAAAAGGCTGTTTCACCAGCTTAGATCACCATGAGATACAAAACGTCACCGTCCCCCAAGAGGTCACGGCCAGGGAACACCTGCTCCTCCAGGGCAGCGGTGGCTCCTCCAGCCCCGGGACTTGTCCCATGGCCCCCGAAAATCATGAGGTCCCCACAAGGACCTCACAAGCACCGCTGGATCCGACCATTCATAACCAGCGAGTCTGTGGAAAAGGAATCTTACATCATGTTCATTCTGGAGCAGGGGACATACTCTTCCTCCTCCTCCTCCTCTCGCTAAGTGGGAAGCTGGAAAAGCGCAGTGAATCGCTGCCAGGAGCACCTTGGAAAGAAAAAGGCTGGGTTTAGGCTTATCTAATGTCACATCAGCCATTTCCGAAGAAGAGAACAAATTTAATTAAGAGCACAGGCTCACTCAAGGACAGGCGGGTTACGTGCAGCCCGCACACCTCGCAACGCGGCGCTGAGAGGTCGGCATCGCGCGTGCGGAGGGCGAGAAACCCAAATGTCCCAGGCCCGGCTGGTTATTTGGGATCCAACGCAGACGCCCCCGGGCACAGAACCATGGCTCGCTGCAGGGGCACAAAGGCTGCCAGAGGGGACGAAAAAGGGGATAAAACGGGGTATGAGAAGCAAGCGGAGAGGGGAAAAGTCAATGCGGGGAGCAGGAAGAGGGGGGAAAAGGCAGATCTTGGGCATGGTAACAAGCCCAGGGCAGACACTGGTAGCAGAGGATTCCTACAGAGACTTTCCTGGCTGCAAACACGGGGAGGACCCGTCCAACCGGCGAGCACTGGGGTGTGCGGAGCCCACGCTGGTTGCAGGGGCGCACGCTGCCCCTGCCGGGCTCCCGTCTGCACCAAACACACTGCACAGAGCCAAGTTTTTGGCAATAAAGGACGATTTCAGGCACAAGCGTGTTCATACTAGACCCTGGGCAGTAGGAGCAGGTAGAGTCGCTTCGGAACGGTTTTTATATCAGAAATAGTGTGGGCAGCGATCATCCCCCTGTGCTGGGCACTGGGGAGACTAAACTGCGAATCCTGGGGGCAGTTTTGGGCCCCTCGTGCCAAGAAAACCCTTGAGGTGCTGGAGCGAGTGGAGAGAAGGGAACGGAGCTGGTGAGGGGCTGGAGCACAAGTGTGATGGAGCGGCTGAGGGACCTGGGGGGTTCAGCTGGAGAACAGGAGCTGAGGGGAGACCTTCTGATCTCTGAACTGCCTGAAAGGAGCTTGGAGCCAGGGGGGTCGGGCTCTGCTCCCCAGGAACAAGCGCCAGGAGCAGAGGAAACGGCCTCAAGTTGCGCCAGGGGAGGTTGAGGTTGGATCTGGGAACAATTTCTTCCCCAAAGGGCTGTGGGGCATTGAACAGGCTGCCCAGGGCAGTGCTGGAGTCACCATCTCTCTGCTGTACCTGTGCCATGGTTCTGACAAACCAGGTGCTCTGTTATCAGCACTGAGAATCTCAAAACTCAGTCATACCCTCCACCAGCCGCTGCTGTACAGTTTCCCCACCTCTGCAACAAACCCATTAGCTTCCATTAGCACGTGGAAAATGAATGTTGCCCTGAAGACAGGCAGCAAAGGGAACACACAGTCCACAGCTCCGGTGTGCGGATTAAAAGCACCTGTGCTGCGCGCTGCCCACGGGGGCGGGGGCTCGGCAGGGCCAGCCCCTCCCAGCACGCTGCTGCGTGCACCCAGCGCAGTCAGGAAACGCAGCTGAAGGGCAAGAAGCTGGTTCGCTGCTCTGTCTCGTTTCTGATGGAAAAACAGAGATAGAGGGAAAGAAACCACCCAGGCTGCTCTATAAATACATCTCATTTTAATTACTTCGAATTAGCTCCTTGGCCTCCGCCCCCCGCTGCACAGATCAGTCTTCTCCAGCGCAGCAGTGACGGTGAGATCCTTGCGCTTGTTTCCAGCCCATTGGCAGCGCAGCCGGGGCGGCAGAGCCCAACCCAGGGCTGGCAGGAGGGAAGGAGATGCCCTTGGAGGCCAAAGCTGGACCAGCCGCTCCGTGGCCTTCCCAGGAGCGGGGACCAGCAACAGCAGCAGTCCCATTCTTCCACTTCTGGGTGGTCCCCGCTCAGAACTACCAAGAGCAGCTTTAGCCTCTCAAACACAATCACCAGGGAGAAAAGACAGAGGATCTCCGAATACTTCTACGAAGTCACGTCTTTGGAAGGCTTCGCGGATTCTCCTTGCCCCCAAGAAATCCCCAGTACGCAGCTGCTCGCCGTCAGGGCTTGAAACGGGGCCAGGAGAGCGAACCTTCCCGGCGAAACCCACGTCAGCAGCCGGGGAGGAGCAGAGGGGCTCCCGTCAGAAGAACTTGACACCTCGGCCATCGTCCAGCGTGATAATTTCAGCCTTGTGCTCTTGCTGCAAGGCTTGCAGGGCGCGGAGCAGCATCGCCTCGTCTAAGCCGTGGAACTCTAGGGAAGGACAGAGGTGATAATCGCATCAGGAAACAAAGAGGCTGATAAATCAGGGATTGGTGGCAGTGGAGCGGAGGGCCCCGAAAGCACCTTCCAGACTCCAGCACCGTAACACTACGGCAAATCTGGAGTCACGGCTACACCGACGGGCTCATCGCCACCTTGGTGCATCAGGAACAAAGCCTGAAGGTCAACAAGACAGAAGGGAATGAGTCACAGCAGCCTCAAAGGCATCAAAACAAAACAGCAGATAAAGAGCATGGGGCGGTTTAAAACATAAACAGTGATAACAAAGGGAGACGCAAAGTGGTAAAAAAGATTCAGAGCGGAATTTGCCAGTGGTGGTCGGTGCGAGCCGGAATAAGCAATTTTGAAGTATTTAATCAACAAGGCTATAAACTGACAATCAACTGTTTACGCACTCAAGTGTGCTCTGAAAAGCCGCTCTGGATCGTAACGTGTGACGTTACCTTCATTCTGTGTGTCATCTCCGCTGGCCAGTTCGTACAGCGTGAATACGGAGTTGGTCAAGCCGTTCTTCGACACCTGGAAACGCAAAAATCAATGTAGCAAGTCTCATCGTGGGACCTGACGTCCTCAACGCGATCTCTCGCACTTCTCAGTGCAAGCTGCAATGTGGGCAGCACTCAATGAGCAAAAACAGCCTGGAAACACTGTGGGGCACTGGAGAGTCAAGAAATGACACATAAAGAAACTTAAAAGGTTCCTTTCCGCGCCCTTCTGCTCTTTCTGTCGGTGTGTTTCGCAATAAGGATTTATGCTGCACAAAAACAACGCAGCAACACTGCTCTGTCCTCACTATGGAATAAGAAGCAGTGGGAGCCGTGATTGTGCATCCGCTGCTCAAACTGCACCTTACACAGCGACTAACGTCTCTGCAACAGAGAGAAATGGAGGAGGGCACGTGAAAGCAGCGAGGAAGCAAGAGAGAAACATTCCAGCGGCCTTTTTCACAAACGGCAGCCGGTACCACCCGTTCTCCCGACACAGAGCCTGGTCTGCGGGGCGAGACAGCTCCTACGTTCTCACCCACTGATAGATGAGCTTCCCCCATTCTTCTGGTCTTCTCCACATGATCAGAAAACTGGTTTTGTTCTTATCTAACCACTCCAGGTTTCCTGAAACCAACAGGGAAAAGGTGTTTAGCCAAAGCACAAGTTTACAGTAACAATCAAACCTGCAGATTTTATGACATGGGCCAGACATTACACCCACGGGCAGCTCCAGGCGCTCGGCTTGTGCCAAATTAGAATCACAGAAGGTGCCAAGTTGGACCCACAGGTTCATGGAGTCCAACCGCTGTCCCTGCACAGGACGCCCCACAGGTCACCCCGTGTGTCTGAGGATGTTCCAGTCTCTTCTTGAACACTGTCAGGTTGGGGCTGTGACAGCTCCCTGGGAGCCTGTTCAGTGTCCAGCACCCCTTTCCTAAATATCTCTCTAGGTGTACAGAATTTCATCTATATTTGAGCCCCACACCCCCTCCCACAGCCTCTCCTGCCCCCGAAACGCTGCAGTTTGGCTCTCGGGTGCAGGTGACCCCGAGAATCTGTGGGCAGGGAGGTTTGTGGGTTGGGTGAACCCCAGGTGGTGGGATGGAGCCTGCCTGGCAGCTATGGGTCAGACAGACAGACAGATGGACAGACAGACAGGCAGACTGACAGACAGATGGATGGACGGACAGACAGGCAGGCAGCACCCACCGTTTTTGCGCAGCTCCTCCAGCACCACCTGGACGGACTCCAACGGGAGCTTCCCTGGGCAGGGGTTAAGGAGCTTCTGACCCATTGAGGGCGGAGAGGGAGGGCCCTGGGTGACAGGAGCGGGGACGGCGGGGCTGAGGGGACAGCGGGGCTGAGGGGGACAGCGGGGCTGAGGGGGACGGCGGGGCCCTGGGGGGACGGCGGGGCCCTGGGGGGACGGCGGGGCCCTGGGGGGACGGCGGGGCTGAGGGGGGACGGCGGGGCTGAGGGGGGACAGCGGGGCTGAGGGGGGACAGCGGGGCTGAGGGGACAGCGGGGCTGAGGGGGGACGGCGGGGCCCTGGGGGGACGGCGGGGCCCTGGGGGGACGGCGGGGCCCTGGGGGGACGGCGGCCCCCGAAGGATACGCTGCAGGCGGTGGTTGGTGAACAGCGGGCTGTCCTGGGCCTCCCGCACCGTCATGGCGGGCAGGCGCTGCCGCTGGCTGTAGGCGAGGGCCAGCGCGCACCAGGCCGAGAGCTGTTTCTGCCGCGTCTCGCCGTTGGGCTGCAGCCTGCGGGGGCTCCGCTCGGTCACCGGGGCTCCCGGTACACCCAGCCCGGCCCCGCTCTCCCCCCGGTCCCATCCCCGCACCCCCGGTCCCGTCCCGGTCCCGCTCTCACGTGAAGAAGGGCGGGAAGTTGTACTGCCAGGGCCACGCGAAGCTCATCGCCGCCACCGGAACAGCCGGAACCGCCGCCGCCTTCCGCGCCGCTTCCGGCCCGCCCCGCCGAGCCCCGCCCTCCCGCGAGGACACGCCTCCATACGCAGCCCCGCCCCTACGAGGCCCAGCCCCCTCGCCAAGCCACGCCCCGCCGAACCCCACCCTACTGCGAGGCCACGCCTTCCTACGCAGCCCCGCCCCACACCGCCCCGCCCATGTGAAAGCCACGCCCTCTTGGAGCCCCATCCCGCCCCCACGAAGCCCCGCCCCGAGGCGCCCCGCCCCGCGGCCCAGCCCCTGCCCGGTTGCCGGTTGCCGGTCCCCGGTGCCACCGGGAGGCGTGCGGGGGCTCCGGCCGCGCCCAGCGCTGCCCCGCTGCCGCCCCGAGGCCGTGCCGGGGCGGCGCTGGCGGCAGGAACGGGCGGTGGAAGAACCAGCACCAAGCATGGGGGAATAAGCGTTTAATCCGCAGCCCCGGGGCCGGCGGTTGAGCCGGGAGGGGCGCGGGAAGCACCGCCGGCGGCACAGCGGGAACCAGTATGTGCCGGTAACCCCGGGACCCCCTCCCCGGGGCACCTCAATTCCCGGGGCCTGCGGAGCTGCTCAAGCAGCCGGTGGCCCCGCAGCCCTGGGGCAGAACCGTGGGGCAGCTCCCGGGTGTAGAGCTGCCACTGCCCGTTTTTTGCCCGTTTTCTGCCCATTTTTTCCCATCGCAGGCGGGACAGCGGGCAATCAGCCACCCCACGCTGCAGCACTAAGCCTGGGCTTTGCCGTCCTTGCTGCGCCAGATGACCAGGGTGACCAGGAAGGGGATGAGGCAGATGGGGGCGATGATCATGGGCAGCAGCACGTCCTGGGGGGGGTCAAAGACCTGGTGCTGCAGGGTGCAGTTGTGGAAGTAGCGGCGGTGGCTGCGGAAGATGTACTGCTCGGCCAGCGCGTTGGGGTAGCCGTAGTGCAGGTGGTCAGCCCAGTCCTCCAGGCAGGCCTGCAGCAGGCTGTAGGGCCTGGGGAGAGAGCAGCGGGGTGCTGGGAGGGGACGGGGACATGTGGGGACACGGCGGAAGACACCAGAGACACTGACCCGCCGGGTGGCACCAAGCAGCACCCAGCAGCTTGTCCTGCACCCACTGCCCGCACCAGCTGGAGCTGCCAGAGGGGAAGGTGGCCCTGGGTCCCTGGAACCAGGAGCTGGTGACCCATAAGCACAGCCTGGGGGCTCTGCCCACATAGAATCATTTTGGTTGGAAAAGCCCCTCAAGCTCATTGAGTCCAACTATTAACCCACCCCTGGCACTGCCCCATGTCCTGAGAACCTCATGTCTGTCTGTCCAGCCCTCCAGGGCTGGTGACTCCAGCACTGCCCTGGGCAGCCTGTTCCAATGCCCCACAGCCCTTTGGGGAAGAAATTGTTCCCAGATCCAACCTCAACCTCCCCTGGTGCAACTTGAGGCCGTTTCCTCTGCTCCTGGCGCTTGTTCCTGGGGAGCAGAGCCCGACCCCCCTGGCTCCAAGCTCCTTTCAGGCAGTTCAGAGATCAGAAGGTCTCCCCATCAATCACTCTCTTCTCTCTCGGGAAATGGTCCACTCGTGTGGCCGTGAGGACAGAGAAGCCACAGGCAATACCCCCACCAAAGTGTCTCTCCAGCCATCCCCCCACCCCGTACCTGCTGATGACCTTCCACTCGCACAGCTCCGACACTGTCACGTTCCTCATCAGGTCGACAAAGAACTCCCAGCACTTCTGTGTGATGTTGGTGTACGTCTCCTCTGCAGGGGAAAGGCGCTGAGCACGGGCACTGCGCCCCTGCCACAGCCTGTCCCTGCTCGCAGGTGACACCTGGCACCCGGCCCCACGGGGGGACACAGGCACAGTGCGGGGCTGGACCCCACGGCAGCCCCGGTGCGATGCTGGGAGCACGGCGGGACAGGCTGCTGCCGGTGCCTCCGCTGTGACCAGCACCAGGGAAGGCTCCATGGCACAACCAGCCTGTTTTGGGGACAGCCAGAGAGCATGTGCCAAGGAGAAAGGGGGGTCACCCTGCGGCCCTGCACTCACCCACGAGCTGGGCTGTCCAGTTGAACACGGCCACGGGTGGGCTCGTCCTGGCGTCCTGGCCAAAGCCCTCCGCCTCGGCACCCACATGGCAGAGCCCGGTCCCCAGGAGCGCTGCAGAGGGCAGGGGACGGGGTCAGCGGGGGACGGGGCTGTCTGGGGCTGTGGGTCACAGCACAGGGGTGAGCTTTGCCCCCCACCCATGGGGAGCCGGCGCTGGGGGCCGCCCCATCGCCCTGGGCAGCTGTGTCACAGCTGGACGGCGCTAGGGCAGGAAGAGGAAGCGCTGGCCACGGCGGCACTGTCGGAGAGCCTCTCCACCCACCATCTGCCCCGCACGGCCCCCGTGGGGCATGTGTCCCTTCTGTCCCACCAGCCACTTGCTCACCAGAGCCCCACAGCCCAAGGAAAACACCCCGACCGTCCGCTGCCCTCGGCCATGGTCCCACGGTGCCAGCCAGGTGGTGAACCACCCTGGTGGGCCCTGCCCGGGCCGCTCACGTCGATCTCTGGCACTGGCCATGGGGTGCTGCTGGCTGGTACGGTGGCTGTGGCAAGGCCAGCCGGCCCTGTTCTGGTCCCCGTCAGCCCCGTCCAACCCCTCTCTGTCCCACCCAGAGCTCCCCAGCCGCTCTCATGCGTCATTGACAAAAAGATCAGGGGTGAGGATGGTGGGGGACACCGCGCAGTGCCTGTTGTCACCAGCCCCTGGACACGTAGGCTACGGCCACCCCAGTCACCCTCAGTGCTGGCCCTGTACCGACTTGCCGGACTGAGCCGAGACCCTGGCCGCGGGCCCCCAGCACCGTAGGGCGTCCGTGTGTGGGGTGGTGAGAGGCGCTGAGCCTCCCGCGGACCCGGGACCACCCGTCACGCACTTACCCCAGAGCAGCAGGAGCCCTCGGGACAGCCGGCCGGAGCCCGTCTGCGCGCACGGTGCCATCCTGCAAAATCCTGCCGGCTAACGACCGGACAAGTATTTCAATGGAAATAACAGGAAGCAACTCCTTTCCTCTGACAGGGGCAGTTTGACTACAGGAGACGTGTGAAAAATGAGATTCGCTCAGCGCTGCTTTCAAGCGGCTCTCGCGGCGGGACCCCGCGGCCGCGCGGTGCCGGCCCCCGCGGGCATCGCTCCCGCGCCCCGGCACCCCGCGCCTCACCCGGCGGCCCAGAGGCTCCGCTCCCCGCGCAGCACGTCCAGTTTTACGAGGCCGCTATTTGTTTACTTGTGTATTTCTCTTTAATCCTGTCTGGGCTGGGTTGTGAAATCCCTCGTCTCCTGCGTGGAGGGCAGGCAGCCCGGCAGCCGGGGGGAGTGGACGGGGAAGCGTAATGTCCCCGGGCAGGCGGGGCGGGGGGACCCGTAGCCCCGACATGGTGGCTTCTGGCTCACCCGGGCACCTGCCCCATGGCCGGTATCATCGGGGCAGCCCCTGCTGGGGCTGGGGAGGGGAGGGTGGTGACAGTGGTGGTGGCACGACTTGCCCACGGGTGCGAGGCCGACACAGGCAGGGAGGTGGGGAGAGGGCAGAGACTTGGCCAGTGTTGCCGGTCCTCAGCCTTGATGCCTTCCTCCCGCACCGCTCGGCTCTGCCGGAGCCCCCGCTCCTGGCACGGTTCCCCCCCATGTCAGCCCGCACCGAGGACGACCCCAGCCCCCTGAGGACCGAGCTGAGGCCGGCTGAGCTCATTGCACCTTTGGCCCAGGGCGGAGCGCGAAGCCAAAGCTTCCCCTTTAACAGCCCGGGCGTCAATCAGAGCCTGATGAAGCTCAGCTCAGAGGGACCCTCCCTGCTGCAGAAAGATGATCTCGCCGGGCGTCGCGCTCCCCGGCAAATGTCCTGGCAGAGCTGCCCGACCCTCCCCGGGCCACGACTCCAGGGCACCGCGGGACCTTTCAAAGGCAAGCGGCTGCATCTGGAAGCCATCAGGCCCTGGCGCTCCGGGGGCCGCGGGGTTGGAGCCCCCCTGGTCCTGCTCTTTGTTGGAGCCGCTGGAGCCTCCGGCCGGGCGGTGGGAGCCTCTGCCAGGGAGACACCCAATGATCTCAGCGTGGCCCCCCCGTCCTGGGGCATCCAGAGGGGACAGGCAGGGACGGGATGGGCAGGGACGGGATGGTGGCTGCCAGCCAAAGCCTGCGCTTGCCCCCGCCCCAGCCTGGCATCCCCATTGCTCCCACCCCGGGGTGCGCAGGAAGGGGCTCAGCCCATACAGGGTCAGGACCCAGCACCCTTCTTCCAATGTTCCCCCCACCCCAGGGCAGATGCAGGCATCCAGAGCCCCAGGCCCAGCCTCCCCCTGTGCCACGGAACCCACTCCATACCCAGGGACACCCAGAGCCCCGCCCGTGCTCAGCCCTGTCCCCGTCACCCTCTGCCCCCTTGTCCTGCTGTTAGTTCCCAGGGCTGGGGGGCAGGAGGGCTGTTGCCGGCCCCTCGCAGGCAGGGGGGCAGGCAGGGGCCAGGCAGCTGCCCGCTGGGGTTTGAGCCCCTTTCCGGGCTCTGCTGAGCGTGAGTGCAGCTGCAAGGGGCACGAGGCAGCTGAGCCCCACAGCCACAGCCACAGCCATCCCGGGGGGCACCCCGCTCCGCATGGGGGTCCCGGTCCCCGTGCAGTTGGTGAAGTATTCGGCATGGACCTGCAGGAAGAAGGCGTCGAGGACAGCGCAGGGCCAGGGGCAGGAGAGCAGCTGGGCCAGCAGCTGGGTGCAGCTGGAGAGTTCGCTGTAGGTGCTGTGGAGGGGGCGGTGTGAGGCCAGCCTGCCGGCATGGGGACAGGGACACATCCACTGTGGTGGCCCTGCAAACGTCCTGCAGCACCGGGGGTGATGCTGACCCACCTGCTGATCTTGTCCCAGCGGCAGCGGCTGCCCTCGGGGGTGGCCATGAGGGCGGCGTGGAAGGGAGCCCAGCAGTAGAGGGAGATCCAGTCCTGGTAGGTGTCCTGACAGCGAGCTGGCCCCTCCAGCACCTCCAGTGGTCCTGCAGAGCACCCACCAGGCTCTGGGATGCCACCCTACCCCTACTTCTGCCCCCAAGCCTGGTTTTGGGTGGGTTATTTGTGATCACCCCAGTGGAACACTCCAAGCTCTGCCGAGTATGGGCCGGTGCCCCATTTGCCATGCGAGAGTCCAACACACGGCCCTGGGGATCCCACGCTGGGGCTGCAGGGGCCTCATGGGCTCAGCCAAGGTGGGACCTGAGCTCTTGTGAGCCCCAGCACAGACCACAGGGGACCCACTGAGGTCTGTGAGTGGAGAGGGAGGACAGCCAGGATGGCAGCTGGACTCACCGTCCTCATCCATGTACAAGTAGTGACCTGTAAGGACAGACAGTGCTGTCAGTGCTGGCAGGACCTGCAGGACCGTGCCAGGACATGTCCCTGTCCCCCAGCGGTGCAGACACCCCCACCAGCAGCAGAGCACAATGTGTGGCAGCCATGGCCAGAGTTACACTGGGACGATGGCACCTGGGTCTTACCTTCCTCCTCGAGGTCCCCGTACTCAGTGTCCCCACGCCCTGCAGCAAGGAGACAAAGGGTGCCAGGGCTGCACAGCCAGCGACAGCCCCAGCATCCAGCCAGCTTGAAGCACGAGCTGGGGTGATGCCAGCGCACCAGACACCCCTTGTCCTCCCAGGCCAACCTGAGCACACCCAAGGTGACCGTCCAAGCAGAGGGAAGGAGAGCAGGATGCTCCTGGCTCTGCCTTGGCCTTTACAACCAGGGCAGAGCGGTTTCACCAACCCCATAGGCAGGGAAACATGTGGCAGACCCTGCCCAGAGCACCCTCCAAGGGGAGCCAGGGGAGCTGGAGCACAGACGAGTTGGGATAGGGGAGATACACGAGCCAGGGACACCGTGGGGGCGCACTGCCCAGCCAGCCCCTCTGCCTGACCCCCTGGATGTCTCCGTGCAGACACCCCCCATGCTGCAACACACAGCAGCGGCCCCGGTGGCTGCGAGTCCGGGCTGCCCTTACCCCGCTGGAGCAGAGGAAGGAGCAGGCAGCCGAGGAGCCGCACCCCGAGGAGCATCCTCCCGCCGCCGGGCCCGCTGCTGCCGGGCTGGGGCTGAGCCCGGGGCTTTATCCCGATCCCTGGCCCATCCCAGTGCTGCCCGCCCGCTCCCGAGCCAATGCCCGGGAAGGTCGGGGGGACGCCGGGCTCCCGCCCCGCCTGACTCAGCGAAGCTCCGAAGGCATCGGCTGCGGGTTCGGACGGGATGCGGGGCTGCGGGCACCAGCTCGTCCCCCGCGGTCACCCCCGCGGGGCCCCCCGCCCCGGACCGCCATCCCGGAGCTGCCGCCGGGCTGGAGGGGAAGGACTGGGCCCCCGCCGGGCAGCACGCAGCACCGCCCGCTCCCCGCCGCCGGGGCCCCCGCAGCAGGAAAGCCGCCGCCAACAGCTGCTTCCTGTCCGGCGCCGCCGCAGGAAGCCTGGGGCCCGCCCGACCGCGGGGACCGGTCCCCCATCGTCCCGCAGCGATACGGGACCCACGTCTTGCGGGAAGCCGGGCCCGGCCGTCCGCGCTCCACGGCCCCGGCCCGGGGGCGCACAACGGCCGGAGCCGCCGGAGCGGGGACGCGACCGAAGCGTGGGGGCGTGGCCTCAACGCGGGGGGTGTGATCCTAGAATAAGGGCGTGTCCTGGGGCGTGACCACAGCGTGGGGGCGTGACGGCAGCATGAGTGGCGTGTCCAGGGGCGTGGCCGCAGTGTGGGGGCGTGACCGCAGAATAAGGGCGTGTCGGGGGGGCGGGCCCGCAGCGGCGCAGGCGCGGTTGCGCAAGGGGCGCGCGGCCTCCCCCGGCGCGATGGCCGAGGAGTGAGTGCGGGGAGGGGGCGGCGGTGGCGGAGCGGCCGGGGGTACCCGAGGGGGTCCCTGGGTCACCCGCGGTGCCCCCTGGGGCCTGGGGAGCAGCGGCCGCGCGGGGCGGGGGGGGACCCGTTCCCCGTCTCTAAGCGGCCTCGGCCCGCTCCGGTGCGGGTCACGGGCACAGCCGAGCTGCGGCTCCCGGTGCGGAGGGGGCCGGTTGGGAACCCCCGGGGCCGTGACGATGCGTGGCCGGGGGGCCGGGAACCCAGCAGCCCCTCCCGGGGCCTCTCGGGGTGCAGCGGGGCCCGGGGCCGCGGTGCGTTCCGTTCCCCGCTCTGCCCGCCGGGCTTGGGAGGTCGGGGCGGGCAGGAGCCGCCGGTTCCCACGGTCCCCCCGGCTTCCCCGTGCGCTTCGAGCCGCGGTCGCTCCATAACCGGCTCTAGCACGGTTTTACGCAGTTATTTTTTCCTGTGATGCATTTAAAATCCGCAGGTTTTTTTTTTTCCCTATTAGCCCTTGTTTACAGCTTTAAGCTCTCCATTCTCTGCTGTTTATTCTTTCCGTACTTTTATAGAAAAATGGAGCTTGCCACTCCCCCAACATCAAAGTGCATTATATACTGGAAAAGAAAAGTCAAGTCTGAATACATGCGCCTCCGGCAGCTCAAGAGGTTCCAGGCGAACATGGGAGCCAAGGTACGGAGATAACGGTGGGAGCTCGAGCTGAAAGGGCATCGTCTAAATTCTTTACTTGTGGTGATTGAGAAGCTGTCTGATGGGCGCTCGTCCTGCGAATCGATGAGCTGTAGTTTAATTGCATGCTGGATGAGTTGGAAGATATACGACTTCTCTTCACGCTCCGTTATGAGCCTCGAGCCGCGCTCTGTGTCTGCTGTAGGTAGAAAACCAGCTCTGGCATCAATAACTGCAGCGGGAGGACTCGTTTCCACTTGTTCTTTAACGTATTTCCCTCTTGGTGCTGGTGGGTTTCGGGATTTTAGAAGCAGTCGTCTGGAATCTGGAGTTCTGGGTAGATTTTCAGCCCAGTTTTGTGCCAGCACTGAGTTTAATCAGTTTTATTTCTCACCAGCGTCATCCATTTGAAGCGCCCTGCCGTGCGTATATGCTTTCAGGAGGGTTTTTTGTGTCCTCAGCGTGTTTTCCTAACGTTTTGAGCGCCGCTTTCTCTCATTTCAGGCTCTGTTTGTGGCCAACTTCGCGAAGGTCCATGAAAAGACTCAGATTCTGAACGAGGACTGGAAGAAGCTGCGAGTGCAGCCGGTGCAGCTGATGAAGCCGGTCAGCGGACACCCCTTCCTAAAGCAGGTGCGGAGAGCACGAGGGACGCGGCGGCAGCTGGCGGACTCCAGCCGGGGCTTTGCAGGGAGTTGCGAGGCTGCAGGATCGTTGTAGGGTGTGCTGTCCTATGCCAGCATCTTCTGGGGTGCAGAAATAGGGGAAAAAAAAAGAAGAAAACAAGCTTTTCTTGTGAAAAAGAGACCCCAGGGCCCCACTGTTTGTCCCGAAGAGCGTTTTCCTCACTGCCTTTCTCTTTCCTCCTATTCCAGTGCACCGTTGAGAGCATTTTCCCGGGATTTCCGAGCCAGACGCTGTACATGAGGACCCTGAACACGGTGGCGCTGGTGCCCATCATGTACTCCTGGTCCCCTCTTCAGCAGAATTTCATGGTATGTGGCCTTGGTGTGGTCAGCGTGTAATTGTTATGCGCTTGTGGAGCGATTATGCCTCCTTGTTTCAAGCGATATCTGCTTGGGAGGTGACAGATAGTGTTGTTTTAATTGCTTTTATCATTGAATCCCATAAACCAGCCTTGTATCCGCGCTGTCTTACCCAGCTGGTCTCTCCTTTACACCTGGCTCCCTGGTAGGGCCACCGTTATTTCACACCATCCAAGGAGTGAATACATCTTTTCCTTTTATTTTTTTCTTAAGATTTTTCTTCCTTTTTAAATGGAGAGGTTTATTTCTTAGGCAGGCCCTTCCCCTTGCAACTGAATTATCCTGCTGGTCTCACTGTAAGGATGCTACCGAGGACCAGTTTCTCCATTGCAAAAGTGCGGGGAGCGATTTAAATGTGGATTTTGGGGCGGCGGCGTTAAGATTATTGGTTAAATAAGCTGGGGGTGCGTGGCTGGCTTGGTGAAGGTCCCATGTCCTTGTTTCTGTGGTTAATATGAGAGTTCTCCTCAGTTTTGGCTGTGAGTTACCGGTTTGCTTCTCGCAGTTCCTCCAACACAACCTCTCTGATGATTTTTGGCTGTTTGTTATTCTTGGCAACGTGTGTGTTCCGAGTTCCTTCGAGCTTCAGAGGCGCAGCTTTTCTTCTTTAAAGCAAATTGCGCTTTCGGGGGTCGGAGTTATGGTGCCGGGATGGGATAACGATGCAACGTCAGTGATGAGACAGCTGAAAGTTCAGCTGGGAGACACAGCCTCTTCTTGCTGCTTTTCTGAGTTAAATCCCGTTTCTTTTTCAGGTGGAGGATGAAACCGTGCTGTGCAATATCCCTTACATGGGAGACGAGGTGAAGGAAGAAGACGAAACTTTCATTGAAGAGCTTATTAACAACTATGACGGGAAGGTTCACGGAGAGGAAGGTAACCTGGGAGCAGTCAGCACTGTCCCTTTGCAAATAACATGTTAAAGTAGTTGAGAAATCAGAAGGTGGCAGCAGTAACCAGCTTTACTGTGGGAGCTCTTAGGGCAAAAAAATCCCCTTTATCCCCACAAAATAACGAGGCAGGTTCTAGTTGCTAAAAGTACCGTGCGGCGGGTTTGTGATTTAACCCAGCTGGCTCACATCTCTGTGCTTCAGAAATGATTTCGGGGTCAGTCCTTATCAGCGACGCCGTGTTCCTGGAGCTGGTGAACGCCCTCAATCAGTACTCGGACGAGGAAGAGGAAGGACACAACGATTCTGAGGGTAAACAGGAGGATGGGAAAGAGGAGCTGCCGGTCACAAGGAAGAGAAAGCGAACCACAGCGGAAGGTGGGTTTGGTCACAGAAATTAGGGATTTGTTGGCCATGTTTCCATCCTGCAGTGCCCAAGGGGCTGCCCAGCGCTCTCCCGCCATCACTCTTTATTATCATACTAATTATTATTATATTAACGCGTGGCTAAGGGCACTGACGAGCTTGGCGAGTTCTGGCCGGGCAGAAGGGAAATCAGTTGTTCTCATTGTCCCCTGTGGACAAGATAAGAAATCATCGGTGTAAAGCTGAATTTAGATGAGTCATCTGGAAAATGATTTCACGGCAAGATTAGCAGAGCAGGGGGGTGTTTGTTACCCCAGGAGCCTGCGGGATCTCTGCTCCTGGGGGTTTTAAAGTGCCGGTCTGGCAAAGCATCTGTCGGTAAGTGTGGAGGTAGATCTGATCCTGCTGCGGGAGGTGAATCTCCTCAACCCTTGGAAAACAGGGAGGGATTTCATGTTCCTCTGCCCTCTCCTGTGCACCTGCAGCTCTTGTTGCACGAGGAGGCTTTGATTTGTGGGATTTTCACGTGTCCTGCGTGACCTCGGGGATTGCTGACTGGTAGTTTTGTCTTTGCCTGTGTTTTGTAGCCATACGGGTAGCACAGATACCAGGACCTGCTGTAAATGTAGAAAAGCATCGTCTGCAAATCCTGTCTTGGTAAAAATAAATAGGAGTGGTCCTTAAGAAATGATTAGTACTTCCATCGATACTGTGTCTGGAAATGCCTCAGCCTGGGTGCAGGACAAAAGGTTTATTTGTTGTGCATGGGATTAACTTTCAGCCTCTTAAAATCCAGCCCTGAACGCCTGCTGGAACTGCTCTCTGTGGGAGGAGGAAACACACGTTCCCATCCAGCTTAACCGAGGGATTATCTCTTCTTCCTAGGTAACAAGAAGTGTTCAAAGAAGCGGTTTCCAAATGACATGATCTTCACTGCTATTTCGTCGATGTTTCCTGAATACGGCTTCCCAGAGGATATGAAAGAAAGGTAGGAGATCCCTACTGAACTTATCCATTACCTTTGTTAGCAACAGCTGAAATCTGCCCAGGGAAGTGGTGGAATTTAAAAGGGAGGGATTTAAAAGGCGTTTAGATGAGGTTCTCAGGGACATGGTTTAGTGCTAGAGTTGGGTTGTGGTTGGACTCGATGATCCCAAGGGTCTCTTCCAACTGAAATGATTCGATGTATTTATGTATTTCAGAAAGCAGCACTGAGCAGAAAGTGGAGCTCAATTTGCTGCAGGCTCCATGAGCAGAGTGATTTTTTGAGCGTTAAAATCTTTAGTTTAGCCTCAAGGTGTCTAGGCCGGAGTCTCCACTGGCCCGGATAATCATGGAGTTGTGTAAAACACCTTGAATTAGCAAATATAGGCGCATCCGTGAGTGTTTCTCTTTGCGGAACAGGTACCGGGAGCTGACGGAGGTGTCGGACCCCAACGTGCTGCCGCCGCAGTGCACCCCCAACATCGACGGGCCGTGCGCCAAGTCGGTGCAGCGGGAGCAGTCCCTGCACTCCTTCCACACCCTCTTCTGCCGCCGCTGCTTCAAATACGACTGTTTCCTGCATCGTAAGTGCAGTCTCGGCCGGACACTTCCCTAGAGCCCTTTTCCTCCTCGTTTGCTTTCCTGGGTGCTTCGTACCTCTATACATACACCTTTGCTTAGTGTCTGTGCCTCCCCGGAGCCTGGCGGTGGAGCTTTCTAGGAGCTGACAGGTTGCCCAGGTGCCTTTTTGTAAAGACGGCTCCGCTCTTGGCCTCAAACGGATGGCAAAGCGACCTGCGTGGCCGTCCCCTCTTTGTCACCGCTGCTCAGCGCGCCGCCTTTGAGCCTGCTGGCAGCGTGGGCCAGAAATCCCGCCGCAAATAGACGGTACCCTTGCTTTGCAGAAGCTCATCAGGGGAAAGGGATGAATGTTTCACTTCCAAAAGTCTGGACGTGCCCCCCCCGTGTTTTGTTGCTACGCTGGAACTTTCAGCTTTCATCTTAGTCACGTTCCTGCGGTTTGTCCGCCCAAAAGCCTTTGGGGTCCTGGTCCACCTGTAGTTTCCCAGGTCTAAGGGCCTCTTTGGAAAGTCACAGGACTCTTTTTTTTTTTTTTTCCAGTGAATTATTTATTAAAAGATAAACTGTTAAGATCATGTGGTCTTATTGTTTCAGTCTGAAAGCAGATCTCTTTTTCCTATGGCCTCTCCTACCCCCAGCGCTGCTGAGTGTCCAGAATGGGTTGGATTAGGGGTGGCCGGGGGGTCCCCACTGCTGGGGCATCGCGGTGACTCCCCCTCACCTTCCCTGAGCTCTGCTGTCCCTGTTCTTGCAGCAATCGGGGAAACCCTTAGAGGATGCTAATAGTAAAGATAACTATTATTTTTTCAGCTTTTCACGCCACTCCTAATGTGTACAAACGGAAGAATAGAGAGACCAAGATCGAGCCGGATCCTTGCGGAGCAGACTGTTTCCTCTGGCTGGTACGTCTCTCGTGTTGCTGCTTGTTGAAACCAGGAGAGACGCGGCCTGGCCAGCCCTGCTCTGCAGAGCCCTGCGGGTCCTCTTCCCAACCTCGAGGAGTTTTCAGAGTCTGTTCTCAGCCTCCTTGGCTTCGTGGGGAGCACAGATCCAACTACAGACCACGGCAGATGCGTCTTTTAGCAAATCTGCAGCGAAGTTTGATTTTGTAGCTAGCAGATGGGAAACTGCAGGGAGAAATGATTTCCCTGGGCTCAGTGCAGCATTTGAAAAATGAAGCCTGGGTTAAAAACGCTGAGAAAGGAGTCTGGCGTGTGTGGGGAAGGCTTGAACGATTTTACAAGTGATATTTTCAGTAATATAGCCTGTGTGAGTGGGCTGAGAGCTGCAGAGGGAAGAGCTGGCGGTGGGGAGGTGGGTGCGTTTGAGGGTGTTGGAGATACGGGGTGTCCTGGGGAGCAGAGGGTGGGAGAACATCGCTGCACGGGTGGGAGACGGGGCTGCGGAGTGGAGGGACAGGGACAAGGAGCCTCTTTGGGCAGCAATTCCAAGAGAAGCAAAGTGGGGACGTGTGGCGCAGGCAGCGCCTCGGCACTTGAGCTGACCACACGAGGTGGGTTTTCCCCCTTCTCTTGGTGGCAGCAGGGCAGGGCTTGTCCCAAGGCCTGTAGAAAAGCCTTTCTGTGTCCCATACATCCACCACGGGCCTTGTCCTCTGCTCTGCCCGCAGGAAGGAGCCAAGGAGTTCGCTGCACTGCACAACCCCAGGTCCAAGTGCTCGGGCCGGCGCCGCCGGAGGCACCATGTGGTGGGAGCATCCTGCTCGACCGCCCCGGCGTCCACCGTCACCGAGGCCAGGGAGGGTGACAGCGACCGAGACACCGGCAACGAGTGGGCCTCGAGCTCCTCGGGTAGGGTTGGAGCCCAGGGTCACCCCTCTTTTCTCGCAGGGCAGGCGGCACCTCGCAGCCGGGGCTGGCCCTGCCTTGTCCCTGCATCCCGCACGTGGAGTGTGGAGTGTGGAGCTTCCCTAGTGAGGCTGCATCTGGAATATTGTGTCCAGTTGTGGCCCCTCAGTTCCAGCAGGACAGGGAACTGCTGGAGAGAGTCCAGCGCAGCCACCAGGATGCTGGAGGGAGTGGAGCATCTCCCGTGGGAGGAAAGGCTGAGGCCCAGGCTGCCCAGGGGGTTGTGGAGTCTCCTTCTGTGCAGACATTCCAACCCGCCTGGACACCTTCCTGTGTAACCTCATCTGGGTGTTCCTGCTCCATGGGGGGATTGCACTGGATGAGCTTGCCAGGGCCCTTCAACCCCTGACACTCTGGGATTCAGAGTCAGCAAACAGAGCTGGTGTTTAGAGCTGGACTTAAACACGAGAGACATCAGGCCCAGCACCATGCCCGCCCGTGTCCCCAGAGATGCGCTCAACCTCCCCCTAAAGCAGAACCCTAAATTACACCCCTCAACACCTCATCCCCGCGCGGCGCAGAGCAGCGTTCGGTCTGACGTCTCTGTTTCCCCACCAGAGGCCAACTCCCGCTGCCAGACCCCCACCAAGCAGAAGCTGAGCCCGGCCTCCTCGCAGCTCTTCGCGGTGGAGACGCCGCAGGAGCCCGTCGAGTGGACGGGAGCCGAGGAATCGCTCTTCCGCGTCTTCCACGGGACCTACTTCAACAACTTCTGCTCCATCGCCAGGCTGCTGGGCACCAAGACCTGCAAGCAGGTGGGTGCCGGGCGAGGATGGGTGTTGCGGTGCTTGGCCGCTGTTTGCTTCTTGTTTTTCCTTCTCTGCCACAAACCGCCATGAGGAACGTGTTGCTTTGTGGAGTTCAGGGTTGTTAGTTTGTACAGCTGCTGTTGCAGAGTGAGCCCCCCGCATGCTCGGTGCTTTATCTTCCTCCTGCTGCCTGGAGTGATGTTGGGTGCTCTGGCTGGGTGGATGTGCTGGTTTCCCAGGTGAGATGAGCAGCATCAGCCATGGGCAGCAAAACCAGGAGCAGAACTGGTGCAAGAACCGGGAGCCCCGCTGCATGTGCTTGTTTGTGCCCTCTCTCTGCTTTAGATAAAAACAACTTGAGTAGACAGAAGTTAATTCTTCCTTTTTGCTTCTGTTCTTTGGTAGGTCTTTCAGTTTGCAGTGAAAGAATCGCTTATAACAAAACTGCCAACCAACGAGTTAATGAATCCATCCCAGAAGAAGAAAAGGAAGCACAGGCAAGTGTTGGACAAGCTTGTTTTTGTTCTTGAAATGTAACCAGATCCACTGCTTTTTGTGCCAAAGCATTCCTGGTAATCCCCATCTGGCTCCCATCTGCTGTTGTGCGGGGCTGCTGGTGCTGGGCGGGTGCTGGTCCCTGGTCCCTGCCTGTCACCCTGGGGCTGCCACCCTGGCTGCGGGGCTCTGGCATCTGAACAGCAGCCTGATCATAACCTGCTTTTGTGTGCTGGTGCCCGTGCAGGCAGTGTTACCTGGCTCTGGCGTTTGCTGCTGGAGCGAGTGGGGAGAAGGGAACGGAGCTGGTGAGGGGCTGGAGCACAAGTGTGATGGAGCGGCTGAGGGACCTGGGGGGTTCAGCTGGAGAACAGGAGCTGAGGGGAGACCTTCTGATCTCTGAACTGCCTGAAAGGAGCTTGGAGCCAGGGGGGTCGGGCTCTGCTCCCCAGGAACAAGCGCCAGCAGCAGAGGAAACGGCCTCAAGTTGCGCCAGGGGAGGTTGAGGTTGGATGTGGGGACCAATTTCTTCCCCAAAGGGCTGTGGGGCATTGGAACAGGCTGCCCAGGGCAGTGCTGGAGTCACCAGCCCTGGAGGGTTGGACAGGCAGACATGAGGTTCTCAGGACATGGGGCAGGGACAGGGTGGGGGAACAGTTGGATTCCATGATCTTGAGGGTCTCTTCCAGCCACAATGATTCTGTGATTCTATGATACGCCTTAAATAACTAATGCTGTAGCTGCCTCATTCTCATCTTTCTCCGCTCTCTCTCTGCCCGGCGAGTGGTTATTAATGCATGAAGCTGCAGACAGTCCTGCTGGCATCTCCCGCCTGTCCCGCTGTCGCGCTGACCGGCCGTGCCGAGCAGCCGTGGCGGGTGCGTCCCCTCAGCCCCGTTCTGCTTCTCTTGCAGGCTCTGGGCTGCGCACTGCAGGAAGATTCAGCTGAAGAAAGGTAACGTTTGCCGTGGCCGCATCACGCGAGGTTTGCGTGGCCACCTGCCCATGGGATTGAGCTCTCTGGCTCCGACTCGCGCAGCGAGCGGGCATTGCTGCCATCCCCGCGCTCTCGTTTGGCTGAGGTTTGGCGTGCAGCCCCGCCGTAATTTATCTGCCGTGTGTTGCTGCTCAGGGCTCTGTGTCTGGGTGCTGCTGGGCTCCCAGCCCTCTGCAGGCACACGGGGATCTTGCACCATCTCAGCTCCAGCGCCCTGATAGTGCTGGTTTTAGACATTCCTGCAGTGTGCAGCTTTTAATCCGGGCATTTCTCCTCTTGTTCTAGATAATTCGCCTACCCAGGTGTACAACTACCAGCCCTGCGACCACCCCGAGCACCCTTGTGACAGCTCCTGCCCTTGCATCATGACTCAGAATTTCTGTGAGAAGTTCTGCCAGTGCAACCCTGACTGTAAGGAGCAAACCTGGGGCTGGGGGGTGGGAGCCAGTTCAGGCTCCGAGATGCTCTGTGCTGATCTGTTCCGTTTGCATGATCCAAACAGTTTGTTTTTAAACTGCGTGTAATTTGTAGAATCATAGAATAGAATCATAAAATTACTTGGGTTGAAGGGACCTCCAAAGCGCATCCAGTGCCCCCCCTGCCATGACAGGGACATCTTCACCAGCTCAGGGTGCTCAGAGCCCCGTCCAGCCTGGCCTGGGATGTCTCAGGGATGGTTCATCTACCACCTCTCTGGCCAACCTGGGCCAGGCTCTCACCACCCTCAGGGCAACAATTCCTTCCTCATGTCCAGCCTGAATCTCCCCTCCTTTAGTATAGAATCATAGAATAATTAGTCCTGAGAGCCAGATCAGCATCCCGTGCATCCCTTGGTCATGGACAGCCTTAGTTCTGTGCCTGCCAAGGTGGGACCTGGCTCAGTAGAAGCTTCTGTGGGGCAGGGATGCTGCACGGCCCCTCTGTTCTCTGGAGAAATCCTCACGGTGCAAACCCCCGGGCTGCGTTGCTGCAGGTCAGAACCGCTTCCCCGGCTGCCGCTGCAAGACCCAGTGCAACACCAAGCAGTGCCCGTGTTATCTCGCCGTGCGGGAGTGCGACCCGGACCTCTGCCTGACCTGCGGCGCTTCGGAGCACTGGGACTGCAAGGTGGTGTCCTGCAAGAACTGCAGCATCCAGCGCGGGCTCAAAAAGGTGAGGGACGGGGGGAGCACGGGAGCCTAAAAAGTGACTCCAGAGGAGGGTTAAGTCTTCAGTTCTGCTGGTCACAGCAAAGGACAGCATGTAAAAATGACCAAAATGGAGAGAAAGGTGCAAATTGGTGACACTGGGGTGGTGCCCTAACCCTGCTGTGCGCAGCAGGAGGTGGAGAGGGGGTATGATCTGGGCGGGGGTGCTGGTCCTGCTGACTGTAAGCGTTTCCTTTTCACTCCAGCACTTGTTGCTGGCACCGTCGGATGTGGCCGGCTGGGGGACGTTCATCAAGGAGTCTGTGCAGAAGAACGAGTTCATCTCTGAGTACTGCGGTGAGGTCGGTGCTGCTGCGCCCTGTGCTCGGGCGCTGTGTTTGGGGCAGCGCATCCTATGGCTGCTGGTCCAGTGGGGACAGTGGGATGTCCCCAGCTTGGCCACGGGCTCACCCTTTGGTTGGAAAAGCCCCTCAAGCTCATCGAGTCCAACCATTCCCCCACCCCTGTCTCTGCCCCATGTCCTGAGAACCTCATGTCCGTCTGTCCAGCCCTCCAGGGCTGGTGACTCCAGCACTGCCCTGGGCAGCCTGTTCCAATGCCCCACAGCCCTTTGGGGAAGAAATTGTTCCCCACATCCAACCTCAACCTCCCCTGGCGCAACTTGAGGCCGTTTCCTCTGCTCCTGGCGCTTGTTCCTGGGGAGCAGAGCCCGACCCCCCTGGCTCCAAGCTCCTTTCAGGCAGTTCAGAGATCAGAAGGTCTCCCCTCAGCTCCTGTTCTCCAGCTGAACCCCCAGGTCCCTCAGCTGCTCCATCACACTTGTGCTCCAGCCCCTCACCAGCTCCGTTCCCTTCTCTCAACTCGCTCCAGCACCTCAAGGCCTTTCCTGCCTTCTCCCTCTCCAGCTCATCTCGCAGGATGAAGCCGACCGGCGGGGGAAGGTCTATGACAAGTACATGTCCAGCTTCCTCTTCAACCTCAACAATGGTAACTGGGGCTGTAGGGGTGGAGGAGATTTGGGTGTCCTGGTGGGCAGGGTCGGCCGAGCGGCAGGTCTGCCTTTAACTGCAGTTTTCTCTCTCTCTTTTAATAGATTTTGTTGTCGACGCCACCCGCAAAGGAAATAAAATCCGCTTTGCCAATCACTCAGTGAACCCCAATTGCTATGCCAAAGGTGAGATATCCCTGCCCATCAGACCTCTCTGGGGTCCTGCTCAGCTCCATCCTCTTGACACCCATCCTGAGATACTTGTCACATTGATCAGATCCCTCTCAGCTTCTCCTGTCCAGTTGAACAGCCCCAGCTCTCTCAGCCTTTCCTTGTTGGAAAGATGCTCCAGGCCTCTCATCACCCCTAAATCCAGACCCAGATGGCTGCTGGAGCTGGACCGTGCCCCGGGCCCAGCAGCTCCCAGGCAGGGCAGGAGCGCGGTGAGATCCGCCCTGGGCTGGAGCTGCACGTCACTCACGTCGTCTCTGTTTGCAGTCGTGATGGTGAACGGAGACCACCGGATCGGGATCTTCGCCAAGAGGGCCATCCAGGCGGGCGAGGAGCTCTTCTTTGATTACAGGTACCCCGAGAAGTGCTCGGGTGACCCCGCTTTTTGTGCGTGCATTTGTGGGGACAGCGGGAGGTGGTGACAGCGGCTGTGACTTTATCTCGTAGGTACAGCCAGGCAGATGCCCTGAAGTACGTCGGCATAGAGAGGGAGACTGATATCATCTAGGCTGTGCTGTGCCCAGCACACCTCGCTGCTGCACCTTATAAGCGATGCCATGTTTGCTTCCCGCTGACATGACTGCTGCTCTTCCCGTTGCTGTGTGTGTCATGAGCGCTGCTTTTCCATCCAGACGCCCAGAGAGGGGCTCGGGGCAGGACCGTGAGCGGCTGCTGCCGGGCCAGCAGCTTTTTCCAGCCCTGGGCTCCGGATCCCGGCTCTGCAGGGAGCCCATGGACCGAGGCAGCTGGGGCTTGAAGAAAAGTGAATTCTCGGTGTTTTTCCATCTTCTGCTGGTGGCTGGAAGAACAAGAACGAACGAGGTATCGCCTGCAGACAGACCTGGGGGGCAGAGGGGCTGGTGCTCCCCTCCAGCCCTGTCCCCTGCGACAGGCTCTGCCCTCAGGTGCCACCTCTTGCTGCTTGTTTTGTCATGTTGACAAGGACAGTGACAGGGTTGGAAGCCATAGAGAGGTGGCCGCAGCGGTCCCCAGGCTGCTGTCACTGCCGTCCTGTTTCCCTTCTGCCCCAGCTGGCTGGGGGACAGAGACCCCCCGGCCATGGCACGCTGGTGGGGCTGGGGACAGCAGCACTATGCAAAATGTCACTTTGGGTAGGGGACAGCGCTGAGCTGCTCAGAGATGTGACGGGTGCTGCTGCAAAGCACAAGAGGAATCCAGAGGCAGCAGGAGCCCTGGGGAAGCCCGTCCAGCCTTTCTGGTGGCCATGGGGTGGCTGGGTGACTTGTGCCTGTCCCCAGCTGCTCCCCGGCCCTTTGTGCTGGTGTGTGGATGGTTCTGCCAGGGAGTTTTTGGGGGGGAATCTGGAGCTGCACCCAGAGCAGGAGACAGGCAGGTGCTTCCTGACCACACGGTACCAGAGCTGGTTCTTCCACCCTCCTCTGCCAGGACAGTCCCTTTGTGGGAAGTGTTGGGGACGTCAGGAAGGTCCCCGCAAAGCGATAGAACCTGTTGTTGGTGTTGGGTGTTGCCGTGTGGAGGTTTGGACGGGGCCCAGTGAACCTGTCACTGTGGTGACCCAGGGACGGCTCCTCGGGGACCCGTGAGGGGCTTGTGGCACCGGCCCTGGGGATAAAGGGGAAATGTTCCCTGGCAGGGGGAGGTTTGGCCTTAGCACCCCATGCAAAAAGAAAAAAGCACTTTAATGATTCTCAAGTGGCCCTGTGTTCCACTCCGGGGTTGGAGGGGCCACAGAGGGCTGGGGTCCCTTTGCAGGGATGTTTTTGGATGGGGGGCTCTTCCCTCAGGGTGACCTGAAAAGATGGGGATGTCCATTAGAAGCCACGTATGCTGCCCGCAGCCCCCCTGCTGTGGCACCGGGGGGGCAGGAGCCCCTCACCCCTTTTTGGGGGCCAGTGTTTGTCCAGGGATCCTCCTCCTTTGGGGAACCACAGGCTGTCTGTCCGTCCGTCTGTCGTCCCTGCTGTCTGTGATGCCCTCCCGGGGACTGGAGGCGTTTGGGTCTGTCTGGAGCGGTGCTTGTCCCCTGTCACCTCCGTCCCCCTCGCTCCCCCGACCCCACTCAGCGTCCTCTGCCACCTCGGCCGTATCTGCACTATGCCCAGCTTGTGTCTGTGGTTTGTTGACGGTTAATAATGCACTTTAACATGGCTTGTAGCCTTTGTCACAATAAAGTGGTAGCGAACGTCCTCGCTTTGGTCTCATCACCCCGGGGAGCGGCACAAAACTGCCCCCAGGATTCATGGTTTGGCCTCCCCAGGTCCCAGCACAGGGACGGTCGCTGCCCTGGGCCTGCTGGCCACATCAGTGCTGGTATCAGCCACGATGCTGGTGGCCTTTGTGGCCACCTGGCTCATGTTCAGCCTCTCCCAAGTGCAGCTGAGCCACAGCGGGGACATGGGAGCTGCTGCCCCAGGCTGTGGAGCATCAAACGCCATCATTCTGCCTTTATTTGAGCATCTTCACATCTCATTCAACAAAACAGGTTGGTTTCTTTGTTTAAAATGAAGAGCCCAGTGGAGCTGGGCCTTGGGGGAAGACAAATGCATTTCTGTAACGTCGTCTTAACCACAACACAACGAGTGAACAGGAGTTTTCCCTGCGCTGGAGGTAACGGGTGGGATCAGCACCTTGTACAGAGAAGTAGCGAACTACAGACCACGCACCCGGCACGCGGAACGGGACGTGACGCCCGCCCGGAGCTTCCCTTCGGGGTTTTTGTTGTTTTTATACAAACCGAGAGAATAAAAAAATCAGAGTGTAGTAGAGTATCCGGCAACGCAACAAAAAGAAAGGTAGAAAGGATCCGTACCCGATCGTATGAAAGCAGCATCTCAGCGAAAGTGCGGTGGCGTCATGCGCGGCAGCGGCTGCGGCTGCGCGGGCAAAATATTGCTCGGCGTGCCCTGAGGCTGGATATCGCGTGATATCGCAGGTTATCGCGTGGTATTGCGGGTTATCGCGAGGTATCGCACCGTCATGGCTCTGGCTAAGCGAGCGAAGCAGCGGGTAAACTACGCGCGGGCGGTGCTAATGGGACGGCGGCGACCGGGGACACCCGGCGCGGTCCCCGGCGCGAGGGCGGTTGAGCTCCCGCCGGCGCGGGGCAGGATTTGGCAGCAGCCTGTCCCCGGCACGGGGGCCGCCGGTGTCCCCGGGGCCAGCGGGGCTGGGGCTCGGCGGGTGGTGGCCGCGCTCCGGGGCCGGGTCGGTGGCGGCTGCGGGGAGCAGGTGCCGGTCGGTCTGTGCGGCGGCGGGTGTTGGCAGTTGAGGTGCGCTCGGCCCTTTGGTCCCGCGACGCTCGCTCCGTCCCCGGGGCAGCTGCGGGGGCTGCGAGCCCGTCCCACCCCTGGCCCCCTTAGTCCCCTTTTGCCTCCTCCAGTATTTGGGGCAGGTTCTGGTCCTTCCGCACCGACAGCGGTTTGGCGGCTCCGCCGTAGTCCTGGATGGCTTTGGGCTCGTTGGTGTGGTAGGAGCCCTTGTAGCGGTGGTAGTAGAAATACAGCAGCACCAGCAGCCCCCCCAGCAGCAGGAGCAGAAAGATGATGACTGTGGGGGGAGAGGAGGTGGTGAGGGGCTGGGGGGGGACAAGGTGGGGGGACACCGGCCAGGGGCTTCACTTACAGCCGATGATGATCCCGATCCAGCCGTCGTCGTGCACGTGCGGGAACTCTGCGGGGACAGAGCGAGCGGCTGAGGCTGGGGTTCTCACACAGGGGCACCCCCTCTGCAACCCTCCCCACCACAGCACCTACCTGTGCCCATGTACCAGGGGTCCATCTCGGGGGGGATGAGGATGGTGGTGAGGGGCAGCATGGAGGCGCAGCTGGACTCCACCAGCTCCCCGCGGATGCTGTAGGGCCGCAGGGGGCTGGTGGGGCGGAAAATGGCTTTGAGGGGGACGAGGCTGTTGAACTTCACCCCGGAGAGGCAGCCGGAGAAGCCGGGTGTGTTGTAGCGCTGGATCTCGGGGTCAATGACACCAGTTTCTGTGGGGGGACAGGAGGAGAAGGCTCATTCCCCGTGGAGGGCAAGGACCGTGCTGGGCAGAGGAGACCCCGGAGACCCCTGTGTGTGGGGGAGTAGGACCCAACTCACCCATCACGCGCCCCAGGTACAGGTTTTTGGGGGAGTCCAGCTTGCTGTCCACGAACAGGGAGAACTGCTGCTCCATGACGGGGAGATAATCCACCTGGGAGGGATGTGCATGGCATCAGCATCCTCTGAACCTCTTCCCACCCTGCCTGGGCCCCCTCCCAGCCCCACAGCCCCCACACCTGGGTGTACAGCGTGCGGTGCAGGCGGGTGATGTTGACACGGTGGGGTCTCCCATCCGTCACCGGTTTGGTGGTGAGGGCGAAGACATAGGGGCTGGTACCCAGCTGGTAGCGCAGCTGCAGGCTCCCTGTGGGCAGAGCGGGGCTTTTGGGGGGCGAGACCACCCCCTCCATAGGGCTGGGGAGGGTGGAGGAGGGTCCTGTGTGGCCTGTGGACCTCGGGGAGTTCCCGCAGGCTCTGGGGGACCCTCACCATCATCCTTGATGAGCACGGCCATGTAGTCCTTGACGAAGGTGCTGACGTAGAGCAGGACGGCGGGGGCCGAGGTGGTGCTGAAGCTGAAGCTGACCTCCTCGCTCGTCAGGTTGTAGCCGGGCAGGGGCTGCCAGGGGCTGCTGACGATGCTGGCGAACTCCCGGGCGGCGTACAGCGACATCGGCAAGATGTTGTACCGCACCCACGTGCCCTCCTCAAAATACCCACCGATGTCTGCAGAGGGGGGACCCGCAGCGTGATGGGAGCGCCCGGACCCCCCACTCTCAATTCGGGCGTGCGCAGCCCCTCACCGTGGTTGCAGAAGGGCCCGTCGAAGGCGGAGATGCTGCAGTTGCAGCTGTAGTGGCTGTAGCGCTCGATGCAGGTCCCGCTGTTCTGGCAGGGCACCGGCGGGTCCTGGCAGTGGCCGGTGCAGTTGACCCTCACCCCCTCCGTCTCGTTGGCCTTGCCTTCCAGGTTGAGCGTCACCCCGTTCATCCGCAGCGCCCGCAGGCACCCCAGGAACGGGCGCATCTTGTGCTCCGCCGCGCCTGCAGCGGGGCCGAGACTCAGCGCCCTGCGGCACACGGGGACCTGGGGGCACGGGGACACGGCCGGGGGGTCTCACCGACATAGAGGGGCCTGTCGAAGTCCAGGCGGACAAAGCTCTGCGGGGGCGCCGGCCGCACCACCCAGGGCAGCTTGTCCACCCGCAGCCGCGCCAGCTTGACGTTGAGCTCAGCCTTCACCTGGTGCCACTCGTCGTCGTTCCAGGGCACCACCGACCGCACCGTCAGGTTCTCATCCCCGTTCCCAATGTCATAGGCGAACACCACGTCCCTGGTGGCTGCAGGGACACTGTGTCGGGAGGAGCCCCCAGCCCCGCCACCCCCCGGACCCCTGCCCGCCCGTACTGTTGAGCTCGATGCGGATGTAGTTTCGGGTGCCCGGGTTCTCCAGGAAGACGCCGGACAGGGCGGTGGTCTTGAAGTAGAAGGAGATGTCAAGGCTGTGGTTGGCCTGGAAGGTGGGGAAGAGCAGGGCTGCGCCCCTGTTGAAGGAGACGGTGTTCCACGTGTTGCCTGTGGGGAGCAGGAGGGGCGGTGAGGGACAGGCAGGGGACCCCCGTGGGCAGGGGACCCTCTGCGGGTCCGGTCACTCACGGTCTCCATAGCACCGTAGGGGTCCCAGCAGGAACTGGGCTTCGGAGCCAGAGCGGTTGGTGTCCCCAACCACAACCTGGGTGACGGGCAGGTGGTCCACGAAGGTCAGGAGACCCTTGTCCGTCCTCCTGCAAGCGGCAACACGTCGGAGGGGCCGTGAGCGGATCTGCTGCTTCGCAGAACCCCCCAGGATCTGCACCCCCGGTGCCGCCGGCCCCCCCACTCACCACAGCGCGTGGTCAGCATCGCAGTTGCAGAAGTACTTGGGGTCGGCGCAGTTCTTGTCCAGCCCACAGGCGCAGCGCTGGATGCCCGGCCGCGAGCCCCCCCAGTAGTAATGCCGCTCGTCATTCCGGCCCATCCAGAAGCTGAAGGGCAGCCCGGCTGCGGGTACAGGGGAGGGTGAGGATGCGGCCCCACGGCACAGCCCCACGGGACGGCCCCGCTCCCCCCGGTGCTCACAAGGGGTGTTGAGCAGGCGGGAGCTGTAGCAGTGCAGCTCGATGCGCTGCTCGCAGTACTCAGATGCATTTGCCAGCGCCGACACCTCGGCCCACGAGGCGTTCCAGTACTCCACAGCGCCCAGGTAGGGCTGGTCCACGCTGGAGCCCGTCACGCGCGTGACGTAGTGGCGGTTGTGCCGGATGATGGTCCACGCTCGGTCCTCTGTGGAGTTGGGGGGCGTTAGGACCAGCCCTCTGGGACACCCCTGTCCCCTTCATCCTGCCCCAGAACACAGGCAGGGGCTCATCTCTGGGGGGGCCGGCAGAGGGACCCACACTCCCTCCTGCCACCCCCACCTCGGATGTCGCAGTACACCGTGAAGGGCTTGAGCGGCCCGCTGCCATCCGGATCAATGGTGTAGTTCCCTGAGGTTTTCCCGCTGACGCGGTAAGCGTCGCACGACTCCTTGTAAAGGGCTGGAAGAGGGAAACGGGGCTGGGGTCGGTGGGAGGAACCATAGGTGCCCGTCCTGTGCCCCCCAGCCCGTGAGATCCCAGGCTCACATTTGTGACAGGTCTCCCCCTTGTACCCCGTCAGGTCGCAGATGCACATGAAGTCATCCCAGGACTGGACGCAGCGGCTGTCGTGCTCGCACAGGTTTGGGGTGCACCTGAGGGCGCAGAGGGCTCCTGTCCCAGCACCGGCACAGCCCCCGGCCCCCACCCACCCCCTGTCCCGACCAATACCTGTCGGTGATGCCACAGACATTGAAGAACACGTTGAAGTATTGCGCCAGCCGGTGCTGCACCATCAGCTCCACGTCCACAGGCTGCATGTCCACGTTCAGCATCTGCAGGCAGCCGTGGAAGGCCGTCTGGTTCGACCGGCAGCCGGTGACCGAGGCTGGTTTGGGGCAGCCTGGCAAGGCACAGCGTGGTAAACATCCCCCCAGATACTCATTGCCCCCCTGGGGCACCCATCGCCCCCAGCCCCTGCCCCACCGCCCACCTCCAAAGAAGTACTGGCTGCCAGTGCGGAGCTGGAAGGGATGCGCCACCCGAAATTCAGCACCATCATCATCGTCAATGGTCACCACGGCTGAGCCATCCCGCGCCACGAGCTGCACCGAGTGCCAGAAGCCATCGTTGAGGCGATGCCCTGCGTGGGGACAGAAGGGTGCATGGGGGGGCACCGCTGCCAGAGCAGCCCCCAGCCCCGCGCCAGCTCCGCAGCCCACCTGCGGCAAACTCCAGTTTCTTCTTGCCAGGCTGGGCGATGGAGACGTTGATCTGCCCCTCGCTCAGCACCACCTCGAGGGAGCCCAGGCGGTCGGCGAAGCTGGTGTAGAGCAGGAGCCCGGCGGTGTCCCAGGAGCGGAATCGGAAGCTGACGGCCAGGCGGTTCCTCCGCGGGATCCCCGGCACCCTCACGTAGTTGTTGATGCCGGCGAAGGTGATGGGGTTGTTCAGCTGGTCCTGGCAGTAGTGGCCCACGCTGCCCTGGGGGTGACGCAGGAGGCGGTGAGGGAGCGGCTGCTCCCGCAGTGGGAGACCCCCCATCCCCACAGCCCCCATCGCTCCCGCTCGATGCCGTTGCCTGGCAGTGCCGGGTGCCCCGGGCCAGGGACGACCTTGTGTGGTCGATGTGGCACCACTCAGCCGAGCACGGCTGCTGCTGGCCTTGTGTCACCCCACTGCAGGGGGGAACATGGCCCTGGGGACCTGGCTGTCCCCCAGGAAAAGGGTCGCCCCACAGCAGGGATGGGACCCCTGGGGAAGGGGCCACCCCCCGGGCTGGACCTCAAAGCGGATGTTGGGTCTCCGGTGCCGGGCCAGGTCGGCGATGTTGACCCCGTTGAAGATGATGTTCTCCACGCAGCCTCGGAAGTTTTGCCGGTAGGTGAGGTGCTGCTTGTCCTGGTCGATCACCCCCCCGAAGAAGATCTGGGGTGCAGAGAGATGGGGGTCAACCCCTCACCAGGGCACACTGCACGTCAGCATCCTGGCTGCTCCCCACCTGCTGGACCCACCTCGGTTTCGAGGTCGAGCTGGTCGAAGGTGCCGCGGCAGCGGAAGCGCTTGACCTCCCCATCCAGCGTCAGGTTGACGTGGTGGCCATAGCGCTCGATGTGCAGCGAGTGCCAGTGCTGGTCGTCCAGGAGGCTGCCCACGGCCACTGTCGTGTGGCCCTCGCTGGCGTGCAGAGGGCTGCTGCCTGGGGACGGGCAGCCTCAGCCATGGCAAACCCAGGTCTTGCATCCCCCTCGACCCCCAGACCCAGCTCACCTAAGCTGATGTGCAGGAGGAGCTGGGCTTGCTTGAGCTCCACCGTGATGTAGTCCCCCTGTGAGCCTTCCCCGTGCATCAGCACCCCGTCCTGCTCCAGCGTCTTGAAGTTGAAGGAGATGTCATCCTCGCGGGTGCTGATCCTCTTGGCCCGGAACCGGTAGGAGATGGCATCATCCCCATCAAAGTAGAGCACGTGGGACCCTGGGGACAGGAGAACAGCCCCAGACACATCACCGCCCGCAGCAGCAGGTGCCTTGGCACGGTGAACGCTCTTATCTGTTGTGGTTTATGCCAGAACTAATGACTGCAGACCACTTGGAGACAATCCCCTCTGGGAAAGCGTTTTCTGGGTGTGCCGGAGCCAGGAGCTGGCCACAGCCACCGGGTACTCACGGTAGGGGCAGCCGTAGAGACCCAAGCGCAGCCCAATCTTCCCACGGGGGTTCCAGGCCACCGGGATGATACGGATGTAGCGCGCAAGGATGGGGTAGTGCAGATCGTGCCGCACCACCCCGCTCTCATTCACGTTCCCAAAGAACGTCTGGGGACAACAGGCTGCCATCAGCATCCCGCTCCACGCTGGGGGTCTCTGCTCCCCCCAGGGGACCCCATCCCACAGAAATCCCTGGGTACCCCCTTACCCAGTTGCTGCCCTGCTGGAAGAAGGGTTTCCAGCTGGTGGGGTGGTCTCCGTAGAGCACGATGTAGCGTGTCAGCCAGTCGTAGGTGTTGAACGTCCCCTGCGTGGCCACCGCGTTGATCCGGTGCTTTTGCATCAGGTCGATCTGGAGCCAGGGCTGCTTGTCCCGGGGGTCGGGGGACCAACCGCTGGTGCCTGTGGGGGGAGCAGCTCAGCCAGTGGCTCCTGGGGATGCTGAGAGCTCTGCTGTGGGTACCCAAGGACCCCTCAGCCCCATGCAAGACAAGACCACACCAGAGGCACCCCCTGATCATACCCCTCCCCCCCAATTTGCACCCCAGTCCTGTGGGGGGACTCACTGTGCAGCCGGGCAAAGCTGGCTGAATAGAAGATGTTGTATCTGGAGGAGGCACCGATGGATGAGGAGTAGAGGGGCGCGACGAGCTCATCGTAGCAGGGTCCTGCGGGAAGAGAGGGGCTGGGGGCTGGGCTCGGGGTGCAGAACTGGGCGGTGTCCCTACGGCAGCCCCCCCCGGCGCGGTCCAGCAGACTCCGGGGGCTCTGGGGACCCTGCGGGCTCTGCGGGCCGTGGCGTGGCGGGTCCGGCTCCCGCTCTCCCCTCCCACTGCAGCGGAGCTGACACACCTCTGCGGGCCCCGCCGCCCGCACCAGCCGCCTCTGCACTGACGTGGGCGTCGGGACCCCCCCCGCCTCGCCTCGCCCCGCCTCGCGTTGGGGAGCCGCCGGGCCACGGTCTCGCGTGGGAGGCCGGGGATGGTGAGGGGGGCTGTGCAAATACCGGCGGCATCTGCAGAGGGGACTCCGGTGGGGCCGAGGTCGGGAGCCCCTCGCAGGGACCCCCCCGGCTGGGTCGGGGGGAACCCAGAGAGCCCAGGAGCGTTTGCTGCACCCCTAGCCCTCACTGCAGGGCCAGGGGCAGAGGCGCTGCGCCCACGCTGCATCACCCCCTGCCCGCATCGCCCTCTCCCCGCATCGTCACTCGTCTCCATCCCCTGCAGCCACGGGGTCCCCGGGTCACCCCGGCCCTGAGGGAAAGGGCCAAGGGCCGCAGAGAGCCGCTCGGTGATGCCAGGATCGTTTCCCCCTGCGCGGGCAGCCGCCTCAAAGCCCCTCCCGCCCCGGGAAGCGGGACCAAGCCCGGCGCAGTCCCGGGGCGGAGGCGCTGACCGAGGTGCTGGCGGAGCTCGACCGGGTCCCACGGGACCGCCCGCGCCCGCCGGGGCGTCCGGACACGGGGCCGCACCGGGCGCGGAGATGCGGCGCAGCGGGGAGGGTACCCGGGGCACCACTGGGCGCCCCCGGGCAACCCGGAGTCTTCGGGCGGGTGCGGTGCCGCCGGTGCGGGGGCTGCGGCGGGGCGGGCCCGAGCGGGGCGCGGGGGAGCCCCGGATGCCCGGTGTCCGGCCGTGACCTTGGGGACGACGCGGAACGGTGCCCCGGCGGGTGGCAGGGGATGCCCGGGGGAGAATGGGGGATGCCCGGGAGAACGGGGGAGCCGTGGGCCGCTCGGGTAGCCGGGGCGGCTCGGGGGTGCGGGGCCGGGACGGCGGGTGCGGTCCCGCAGTGCGGAGCCGCCGTTTCCGGGGCTGCGGCCCCACTTACGTGCGAGGCAGCCGGGGCAGGGGAGCAGGAGGCCGGCGCAGGCGGCGAGAAGGAGCCCGAGGAGGGGGCGAGCGCCCATGCTGGAGCGGCCCGAGCGCCCTCGGCGCCGCCGCTCCCGGTGCTGCAGCCGCGCGGCGGAGCGGGGCCGGTGGCTCCGCCCATGGGGCGGTGGGGGCGGCCCCGGGACTGTGGGGCGCGGGGGCCGGGCTGGGCGCAGCGCAGAGTCCCAGCCCCCCCACCATGCCCCGCTGCCTCACCCCCGAGGGACGCCGCTTCTCCCCCCGGACACCCGGTTCTCCCGGGCCTTGGCCCCGTGCGGTGCCCGCCGCCCCGGGCTGTGGCCTTGGTGGGTTGGGTGGGGGTGAGTGAGTAGATCGGGTTGTGGGCAGTGGAGCAGTGGGCAGCCCACGGGGCGGACTCGAGTGGGGCCGTGCAGGGAGTTCCCTGGGCATCACCGCATCCCGGGCATCACCGGTTCCCATGCAGCCTCCAGCACTCGCCCAGCCCTGTCCTGAGCCCCCGCCGCACCGGGGAACACAGCCCCCCCTCGCAGACCTGGCACCCACAGACGTGGCCCAGGCGCCCACGGTGGCAGCGGGAGGGGTTTTGGACTGGTGCCCACCAGCCCTCCTGCAGCAGATGTGGCGGCGGTTTGTAATCAAGCCACAGATTAAGGCCTGCGGGTTTTGGGATCGCCCGTCTCTCCAGCGGCGCAGGAGACGGGATTTAGCCTCTGTCTGTTCCCAAGACATCCCCACGGAGGGGACGGGGGGGCTGGCAGCTGTGTGGCCTACATACCCTGCCTACCCCACAGCCCCACAGTGCCCTGTGTCCCCCCAGCTCTGTGAGATGTCCCCCTCTCCCAGGAGCCCCATGCAGCACCCTAAGCCCATCCCTGAGGAACAGGGATGCGCTGGGGACCGCTGGGTCCGAGCAGGCTCGGTGTGCTGGGCAGGGGCTGTGCTGGGTCCGAGCAGGCTCGGTGTGCTGGGCAGGGGCTGCGCTCGGTGCGAGCAGCTCGTGGGCATTGTCCCCCGGGCCTGGCAGTGTGACTGTCACCTGCGGGCAGCACGTGCCGGCGCCGCTTCCTGCGCAGGCAAAGCTGAGGCTGGGGCCAGTGGGCGAAAGAGGGAACAGAAAAGCCCAGGTGCAGTGGGGCCACGGTGGCAACCAGGAGTTCTGCTACCAGGGGACACAGCACCTGCCCTCCCATCTCCCGGACCCTCGCAGCACCTGCGAGTTTGTCCCCAGGAGAGGCACAGCCCCAGAGGTGCTGATTGCTCTGGCCACAGCCCCATGTCCGACACTGTCCTGGATCAGGTCTGTGACATCCCAGGGGGACATGCAGGGTCCCCACCTCTGCCCAGCTGCTCTCCAGCCAGGGTGCAGCAGCTCCCGGGTCCCACTGCACCACAGGCACCGGCTGGAGGCAACAGGAGGGCCGAGCGGGGATAAGCCACGGCAAAGACGGCTGTAGCGGGGAGAAAGGGAGATTGAGGGATTAACACGGCAAACAGCTGAAAGCCCGTTAAAGCCAGGGATCAATTTGCTCTCCCCCTGGGGAGAGGAAAGCGGAGCCTCTGCCCCACGGGAATTAATCTGTCCCTTAATGAGGAGTTGGGAATTTTGTTGTCAAGAACCAGCAACATGCCTGCCCAGCACCGCGGGGGCGCCAGGGGAACAGGGGTATGGGGGTGCAGGGGTGTGGGGGTGCGGCGGTGCTGGGCAGGGCTGGAACCCCTGGTGAGGAGGTGCCCTGCACCAGCAGCTGCCCCAGTTCCTGGAACTGCCACATTTCCCATCAGAACGAGCTGATCCTGGACTGGACACAGCTCAGTTGCTCCCACCAGACCAGTGTCCTGCTCAGCGTCAGCCCACAGCACCCCACACTCTTGTCCTTGGCTGTGCTCCCTTCAGATTCCCCTCCAGCCCCACAGAGGCACCTCTTGCCATGGGGCAGGAGCTGCAAACGGCTCCAGGGAGGGCTGGGGTCTCCTGAATGCACTGCTTGCCCTTGGCCAGGCCCTGCTCCCCAGAGACGGGGCTCCCCAAGTTGTCCCCCAGCCCCACGTGATGGGTTGAGCAGAGCTGCTATTCCTGTCCCCAGCACACAGATGCTAGCCACAAAATAATAGCTGCAGGATGGGCTCCAGAGCAGCGTCGCATCTGCCTCCTCGCCTTCCTCCCCTGGGGCTGGGTTTGTGCTCTGCACCGCTCTTGGTATCGGGAGTGGCACGTGGTCAAACCACAGGTTTGCAGAGCACTGAGACACTGTGAGCTCCAGACCCACCGGGCCAGGGAAAAGTCCTGCTGTGCGATGCAGGAGCAGGTGAGGGGCCGTGGAGAGAGGGGTTCGCTGGGAATGGGCAGGGACCCCCCTTGCGGGGTTTGCTTGTTGTTTTCAAATGTTTCTCTTGTGAGCTTGTGGGTTTGGGCTGAAAGACAAAGCCCCAGGGAATGCAGGACAGCACCTGATGCTCCAGGTCCCCAGGACCCAGAGCAGGGAAGGGGCTGGCGGAGCTGCTGGGGTGTCAGCCTGCCCTGGCACTGGGTTCAGACCCCACCTGTGGCCCCGGAGCAGGACGAGGATCAGGCCCGGCTGCCTGGGCTTGCTGATGGGAGCTGGAGGGAAACTGCTCTCAGAAGGCTGCTGTGAGTCAGAGCTGTGCCGGATCCTGACCTCCGTGGCAATGGGGCCCCAGACGCCCGGCGCCGGGCTGCAGGGCTGTCTCCTCACCCTGGAGCAGGACTGAGAGGCTGGGAGCTGGGAACACTGTGCACAGCTGTCTGCAACCTATGTGAGGCAGTAGGATGTCCCAGGACCTCCCCATCTGGGAGCAGGATCAGGCGATGTGGGGCTGTGCTGGCACTGGGATCCTCAGGGCCACGCATGGGTGGGTGGGTGCTTTGGACAAGTCCCTGCTTGCACCCTTGGGGGCTTACACTCACCTGGGGACACCGGCATGATGCTCCAAGGCCCAGCTGCACAGGGCAACTGGTGCTGTGGGCTGGGTGCTGAGCCCCAGAGGCCATCAGGAGCAGATCCCCATGGCGGGTGCACGGTTAGTTCGTGGGACGTGGTGCTGTGCCGGGGACGCCGCGGCTGGGGTCACGTCTCCCCGCCAGCTCTGCACCGCAGGCAGCTGCTCGAGAAGCGTGTGGTCGCTCTCGCAATGAGTGATTGCGGTGAACCTCCCGCTGCCTTGGTGTGGGTGTGAGATGGAAAATTCCCCGAGCACAGGGCTGGGGGCTGTGGCACGCCCGGGGTTCCCGCAGCGGGGCTGGGTGGGGGACGGCTGCCCTGGGTGCGGTGCAGCCGCCTGCCACCTCCAAGCATCCCTCGCTCAGCATTCTTCTATGCAGGCAACCCTCAGCCCCACTGCAACGGAGCCGACCGCCACCACCGACTTCTACCCCGGGTGGGACGTGTCCTTGTTGGGGGACGGCAAGCTGCCCGAGCTCTGCGAGAAGCAGGCGGTGCAGGGCTTCGCCCGCACCTACCAGCCGGCTGTCTACCTGCTGCTCTCGCTGCTGGGCATAGCGGGGAACGGGCTGGTGCTGGTCACGCACACCCGCTACCGCCGGGCACACAGCATCACCGACGTCTGCCTGCTGCACCTCGCCCTGTCCGACCTCCTGCTGCTCCTCACGCTGCCCTTCGCCGTCACCGACACGCTGCAGGGCTGGTCCCCCGGCACGGCTGCCTGCAAGGTGCTGCAGGGCCTCTACGCCCTCAACTTCTACAGTGGCTTCCTCTTCCTCACCTGCATCAGCGTGGACCGCTACGTGGCCATCGTGCAGGTGCCGGCTGCTTGCCGCTTGCGCCCACGGGCTCGCCGCCACGGCTGGCTGACGGTAGGGCTGGTCTGGCTGCTGGCCACGCTGCTGGCGCTACCGCAGTTCATCTACGGTGAAGCAGAGCAGCACCAGGATCTCCAGCTCTGCCGCGTTGTCTTCCCCCGGGCGGTTTCACGAGCAGCACGGGGGGCCACCAACCTGGTGCAGGTGGTGCTGGGCTTCGCGGTGCCCTTCCTGGTCATGGCAAGCTGCTACGCAGCTGTGGCCCGGACACTGCTGGCCACCCGCGGTGCCCAGCCCCATCGGGCACTGCGGGTGCTGCTGGCCCTCGTGCTAGTGTTTGTGGCCCTGCAGTTGCCCCACAGCCTGATGGTGCTGCTGGACGCGGCCGAGCTGCTGGCCAGCTGGGAGGTGAGCTGTGCCCAGAGCCGCCGCAAGGACCTGGCCCTGCTAGTCACAGGCGGGCTGGCCTACCTGCGCTGCTGCCTCAACCCGCTGCTCTACGCCTTCCTGGGCCAACGTTTCCGCCGGGAGCTGTGCCTGCTGGCCAGCGATGCCGGCTGTGTGGGACCCCTCGACTCGCGCTGCCCCAGCTGCCCCAGTCCCCGCCGGAGGACGTCGCTCTCCACCTGCCAGGATGTGGTGTAGGGACACAGCACCCAGGGGCTCAGCCCCTCCGTGGCTTCTCGTTGGTGCATGGATGTGCTCCGGGTACCCGCAGAGCATCCTGGCAAGGGCAGCACCAGACAACACACACGGTGCCCACACACATGTGGGCAGAAGGAGGAGCAGCCCCACAGCACCCGTGGGACCTGCAAGCGCCTCTACGGCCCAGCGCGCCGCCGGGCCGGGGGGGACCCTGCGATGACACACGTATTGGGGGGCCATGCCGTGCGGGGGGGCTGGAGGCGGTGGGTGCACACAGCTGGGTCCCTCCCTCGCAATAAACCCCGGTCGAGCAGCGGTGGGTGAGCGGCGTCTCCGTGCGGGACAGGGACGCCCCGAGGGGGGACATGGGCCCGTGCTGCCGGGGGGAATTTGCCCAGGAGCGGAGTGCGGGGGAGCGGGGCGGGGGGAGCTCCGTGCCCACCGGCGCTGGCGGGGTGATGCCTGCAGGAGGCAGCACAACCTCGCGCTTCCTGCAGTCCCCTGCCTGTCCCCTGCCTGTGCCCTGCCTGTGCCCTACCTGTGCCCTGCCTGTGCCCTGCCTGTCCCCGCGATCCCCTTCCTGGGCTCCCCCAGCCCCGCGGTGCCCCCAGCCCCGCCCAGGCGTTCACGGGGCGCAGCTGGGGACTGGGGGCAGGAGCGGGCGGCACCCCCCAACACAGCCCAGCAGCAGCAGAGCCCACACCGCCATCCCAGAGGGCACGGTGCTATAGGGGACAGGAGTCCCGGGGTGGTGACAGCAGAGCCTACCCCGGAAAAATCTGCAGTGGATCCTGTTGGAAAAACCCCTCCCGAGGTGGGGGGCCACAGGGGCCAGAGGGACTTTCCTCTCCCCTCCTCACTTCCCCCACGAAGTCCTCTGCCCTGGCGCTTCCCAGCCCAGCGGCTCCCACTTCCCCCGGGGCCAGGGCACCGCGGTGGGGGTGGCACGACCTGGATGCGCTCGCCCCCAAAGGGTGCCGGGAGTGGGACGGGGTGCAGCTCTGGTGCAGCCACTCGTGGGGTCTCTGCAGTGGAGCTGGGCATGCAGGGGAGCATCTCCCGCCCCACTGGTGCCCACGGCTGCCTCCGCTGCCCTCCGGCCCCACGGCGGGGCTCAGCCCCCCGGCGCAGGCCCGGTGCTGGCTGCGTGGGAGGAGAGCTGGCAGCCGGCGCTTCCTGCGTGCGCATCCCAGCACCGCAGGCTCCCAGAGACGGTGTTGACCCAACAGCTGTAGCAAAGCCAGAGCCGCGGCTGGTGTGCTTAACCCCTTGCAGGGCTCCAGGGCCAGGGCGCTGTCACAGCACCGATGGCTCAAGGGTGCTGCGGACTCTCTGCTGCTGGGCCGAGCCCGGGGCTGCAGCACCGGTGTGACATGGGCTCATGGGGACGCAAGGGCTGGCAGATCTGCCCAAGCGCGGTGCCCACCTGCCCGCGGAGCTCCGGTACCACACCGGGCTGAGCCGCCTTCGCGGCTGGTGCTGGTGCTGGTGCTGCGGCACGGAGGGTTTGGGTCAGCCCATGGCGCCGGTGCTGCGGGACAGCTCGACGCCGTGGCCGGTGGAATCCCGGAGCTACCGGAACCAGCGCTCCTCCCTCCGGGGTCTGTGCCCGGTGCCGGTGCCCAGGCCCGGTGCATCGTGCCGGCGGTGGCTCCGGGAGCACCGGCCCCGTGACAGCCCGATCGTGCGACACGCCCGGATCTTCCCCCGTCCGCCGCGCGCCCCCGCCCGGTAGGTGACGCAAGCGGCGGCCCCGCCGCCCCGGGCGCGCTGGCTCCGCCCCGGGCCGCGCTCGGCGATTGGCGGGGGCCGGTGACGCGCCTGGCCCGGCCCGCCCGGGGCGGCGGCAGCGGCGGTGGGGCCGGTCCCGGCGGTGGCGGCGGCGGCGACGGCCGGTGCACGGCGCGGGCGGGCGGCGGGCCGGTCCCGTCGCTGTCCCGTCGCGGTCCCGTCCCGTCGCCGGCGGGGCGATGCCGTTCCCGGGAGGGCTGTGGTGGCTGCTGTGCTGCCGGCAGGGCTTCACGCTGCTGCGGCGGGACTACGGCGACGCGGACCGGGAAGCGGACGGCGAGGCCGAGGAGGAGGAGGAGGCGTCCTTCGAGCTCCGCGCACAGGGAGACCAGGTGGGGCCGGCACCGGCACCGGAGCCGCGGCTGGGCATGGCGCGGCGGGACCGGGGGTGCGCGGCTCCTCTCGCCCGGGGTGCGCGGCTCTGCCCGGCTCGGCGCGGCCGTGCGGCCCCGGGCCCGTGCTTGGCCGCGCTGCCCCGGTTCGTCCCGGTCCTCGCCGCCGCGGCGAGAGCAGCTGCCTCCCGCCCGGGCACGTTCCCGCCGGTCCCGCCGCCGGGGTTGCCCTTGGCGCGTCCCCGCCGCCGGCCGGGGGATCGCGGGGGTTCGGCCCGGTGGGTGCGGGGAAGCCGCGGCCTCCGGGCGGGCGCTGGGGGTCCCGGAGCCCGCGGGGCAGAGCCGAGGGGTGCGGGGGCCGCTGCCGGCTGCATCCCGACTCGAGGCCCTTGCTGGTGCCGCGGTGGCGGGACCCGGGTGCCCGATGGGTGCTGGGGCGCAGCTGAAGCCGGGGCGCTGCCAGGCCAGCTGGGCGGCAGAGCTGCTGGTGGAGCTGGGTGCTGCCCTGCCTGCGCTGTGCTGCCTGCACCACCCTGCCCTTGCCTGCTCGTCGGGGCAGGAGCCGTGGAAGTGGAGGTGCGAAATCCCACACTGAAGCCCATACCTGCCCTGTGCTACTGCCAGGGTCACGTTGGCCGGTGTACAGAGGGTCCCCACAGGACGGGTTCCTCGGGACGGCCACAGCTCTGCACAGACCTGTCGGGGCAGGCCGGGGCTGTTGGCGGCACACGGCGCCCCGGGAGCACGTGCCGGGCGCGGGGAGCAGGCCTGGATCTCCCCACTCCGGCTGCTTCCTCTGTTTAGGGAAGCAGAGCGGCGGAAACCGGCGCTTCCTCCGGCCGGGCTGCGTGCGGGACAGCTGATAGCGTGAGGTGGCGGGGGGAATGCCGACTGCCAGGGGTTCCTCCTGCACCCGGGGCCACGGGGCTGTGTTCCTGCCTAGAGGCGACATAGGAGGTGGTGACAGCCTGACCACCCTTGCTGTGTCCCCTCTCCCACTGACCACCATGGGGTCTACAGCACAGCCTTGCTGTCGCCAGGCTGCCCTGGCAGCACGTCCCCTTCCCTGGCAGTGCCAGCCCCCCGGGGAGCAGCAGAGACAGCAGTGGGGCTGGAGCTGGGCCCTCTGGGCACCAGTGGCAGTGCCAAGGGCATGGCAATCGCAGGAGCTGTCTTTGGGCTTCCAGCATCCCATGGGCTGTGCTGGCTCTGGAGGTCCAAGTGTGGGCGGCCGTGACGCCAGTTCCCCGGGGAGCCCTTTGCCGTGGCTGGGGAGTCCTTGGAAACCCACAGTGCCGGCCGCCCCTTCCTGGGAGCGTGGGAGCAGCGGCCCTGGCCCTGCCGCCGCGGTTCCTCTCTCGTTTATTTATATCCCTGCGAAGGAGCCGGCCACCACTGCCGCCACCTCCTCCCGTGGGCCGTGGCTGAGGAGCTGGGTGCTGTCTCCGTGCCCGCAGCCTTGCAGGAGCGCACGGAGCCGTCGCCGGCAGCGGGACAGTCACTGCAGGAGCTGGCCCCGTGCATGGGTGCCAGCGCTGCGTGACAGGTGCCCTTAATGCCATGGGTCAGTGGCACCCAGCCCTGCCCCACGGCGCAGCCGTACCTGCAGCGGCTCCCCCCTTCCTGCTGCTATTTTTAGCAGACATCTCTTTTTCTTGGCGTTTCATGGTGCGCTCTGCCCTGTCACTTCTCCGGCTGCCCTGTTGGGCCGCAGCTGGCAGGAGCATGCGCGCATCTCCCGGGACAGCGTCCCCGCGCCCCGCTGTGCCGGGGTGCCCTGCCCCACCCGGTGTCTGCCCGTGCCTGGGCACTGCCTCGTGTCCCAGCACATGTGCCGGGGTTATCACGTGAGCGGCACCGTCCACGTCAAGTTGTGCTGCGCGAGGAGGAACCATCTCCCATCCCGCGGCAGGGCCAGGGACTTCCCTGTGCCGCGTCCCACCGCCGCGGGCAGGAAGTCAGCGGCCCCGGCACAATGGGACTTTGTGCCGTAAGCGTATTACTCAGCACTGACCTTGTGCAATTCTGCACGGTATTCAGCCTGCTGGGTCAGCTGAGGATACACGGCCAGCGGCTGCCCCCGCGCCCGCAGGGTGCCCCAGCTGCTGCCCTGGCTCATGCCCTGGCTGTGGGGGGCATGGGGACTCCCTGCCCCATGGTGGCAGGACACAAATGTGTCTCTGTTGGCCCAGAGCTGGGCTAATGAGGAGCTGAGCCATCATCGGGGGAATGTTTGGGGGTGCCAGGCGGTGATGGTGGGGCTGAGACCTCTCCTCTTTCCCCAGGGGTCCCTGGAGGTGAACCTGAGCCAGCCCACCCGCAGCAACAGCGGCTCGGAGCGGTGAGTGTCCCCCTGCCTCAGTTCCACCAGGCGTTCCGTCACATCCCTCACGTGGTGCTGGGGGCCTGGCACGCCGTGGGAGGATGCCCCGGTGCCGCTGTGTGCCGTACCGCCCTGCCTGCCGGGTCAGCACTGTGCCGTGCCAGTCTGGAGCAGGGGACAGCAGAGACGGGACTGTGACGCTCTGTCCCCGTCCCTGGTGCGTCCTCGGGCACATCTCCATCCCTCTGCCATGCAGGATGGCTTGGCTGCTGCAGGCTGAGCCGATAGGTGCCATGGGTGTCCCCTGCTGTGCCAGGAGGCTCTGCCAGGCCATGCCCACCAGCGGAGCCGTGGCCGAGGAGACGGGGTGCTGGGGCACAGGGGCCGGCTTGCTCCCTGTCCTTCCAGTGCTGACGCCGCTGCCAACATTCCTTCCTGGTTGTTCATTTTCCGAATTCCTTGGCAGGGCCGCGACTGCAAACAGCTTATTTTTAGCCAGGGTCATCTGCACCCGATGGCTCTGCTGCATTCCCACCGCAGGGTTTTGGGGTGTCCGGAGCTCCTTGGGACCTGGCTCACCCCAAGCCTTGGACCGTCTTCCCGCTTGGGGGCCGTGGGAGGCACCCGTGGGCACTCAGGCTCAGCCCTGTGTCCCTCTCCAGGTCCCTGCTGGTCGCGGAGGAGATGCGCAGCCTCATCGTGGAGAAGGGCCCAGGGCCAGTGGACGATGATCCTGATGCTCTCGTGAAAGGTGGGCACAGGGGTCTCTGCTCCTGGGGTAGCCAGGACTGGGGGGATTATGCCCGACCATGGCTTGATCCCATCCCAGAGCGGGAGGGGACACCGGCAGGTGCCAGGCAGACCCTGCCCTGTGCCGGTGGGGCGGATGGTGCCAGCAATTGGGGCTGAGGCTTCCCCTCCCCAGGCTGGCTGCAGCGGGAGGTGCGGGGCGGCGTGAAGACCCCCTGGATCCGGCCTCGGAAATACTGGTTTGTGCTGACGCCCGACTCCCTGGACTACTACAGCAGCAACGAGAAGGGCGCCCGGCGCCTGGGCTCCCTGGTGCTCACCAGCCTCTGCTCCGTGCTCTGGCCGGACAAGCAGACCTACAAGGAGACAGGTAGGGTGTCGCAGCCCTCGGTTGGGCTGTGCCTTTGCAGCTCCTCGTGCCCTGTGTCACCCTCCCCACCCCGGGAGGCCACTGTGACGCAGAGGAGGGGCTGGGGGTCCCTGGGGCAGCGGGTGAGCTGTCTGTCCCTCGCAGGCTACTGGAGCGTGACGGTGTTTGGCAGGAAGCATTGCTACCGCCTGTACACCGAGCACCTGAACGAGGCCGTGCACTGGGTCTGCGCCGTGCAGAAGGTCATCGACAGCAAAGCGCCCGTCCAGACGCCCACCCAGCTGCTCATGCGCGACGTCGAGGTGAGCCTGTGGCCCCACAGCCATCAGCAGGGCTGGGATGGACGGTTCCCGAGTGCCCGTGCCGGGCTCTCGGCCGTGCAGCCCCTCTGCAGCTGCTGCCATTGCTTCACCCCTTCAGGAGCACTGCGGCAGCCCCGAGGTCCTGGAGCAGATCTACCGCTGCAACCCCATCCTGCGCTACACCAGCAGCCCCCTCTACGCTCCCCTGCTGCCCTTCCCCTATGGGAGCCTGGACCAAAGTGGTGAGGGGCGGGAGGGGGTCCCACATGCTGGGCTGGGCTCTGTCCGGCCCTGGGTGCGGGTACAGTGCTGGGGGGGGCATGGGGAAGCCCATGGGAATGTTAACCCACCCTGGCTGGATGTGCAGAAGAAATTTTTGACCCTGAGGGTGGTGAGAGCCTGGCCCAGGTTCCCAGAGAGGTGGTAGATGAACCATCCCTGAGACATCCCAGGCCAGGCTGGACGGGGCTCTGAGCAACCTGAGCTGGTGAAGATGTCCCTGCTCATGGCAGGGGGGCACTGGGGGAGCAGGGAAGGTCTGTTCCAACCCAAATGATTCTATGATTCTATGACCCTGTCCTGCAGCCCCCAGCCCCCGCAGCTACACCACGCTGCGCGACGAGGCCGTGAAGCTTTTCAACTCGCTGCAGCAGCTGGAGTCGGAGCGGGACCCGGTGCCGCTGATGCAGGGCGTCCTGCAGACCTGCCTGGACCTGCCGCCGCTGGTGGATGAGATCTACTGCCAGCTGGTGAAGCAGACCACGGAGCCGCCGGCGCCGGGCGGGCAGAGCGACCTGCACTACTGGCAGCTCCTCACCTGCATGAGCTGCACCTTCCTGCCCTCCCCACCCGTCCTGCGATTCCTGCGCTTCCACCTGGACAGGTGAGCGATGGCGGAGCCGGGCTGCAGGAAGGGAGCTCGCCAGGTGCCGGGGCCACCATTGGGCTCGTGCCACCCTGACCCTCCTGGCATCTCTCGCAGGACGGAGAGCCGGTTCCCTGCCTCGGAGATGGCCAAGTATGCCTGCTTCATCCGCGAGGCACTGGGCAAGACAAAGGGGCGGGAGTGCGTCCCCTCTCTGGAGGAGATCCTGGTGCTGATGCGGCGGCAGGAGATGATCTGCACCGTGCACTGCCCGGGAGCGCCCGCCTGCAGCGTGGCCATCAGCTCCCACACCACGGCCGAGGAGGTGAGGGGCTGCGGCTGCGCCAGCAGCTCGGCACGTTTTGGCACGGGGGGGGCTGGGTGTGCTGGGGGGCTCCTGTGGGTCTCTCCCAGAGGGGCTGGGGGCCATCTGCCTTTGCCTGCCGTGACCTGTCTGTGTCCCCTTTGCAGCCCTGAGCGCCGCGGCCAGGGACGCGCAGTCACCGTCGGTTGCCTTTGTCTTGCCCCAGGTGGCCCGGGAGCTGGTGTCGCGCCTGGGGCTGTCCCAGAGCCCCAACCTCTTTGCGCTCTATGAGCAGTCCCGGCGGCGGGAGCAGCCCGTGGGCAACGCCACGCTGCTGGCCGACGTCCTCACCAGGTTTGAAAAGTAAATGTCCCGCTCTGCTGCCTACATGGGAGAGGGGCTGGGAGGACCAAGGGAGGGAGGGGATGGTGTGGGGACACCTCTGTCCTGTGCTGATGGAGTCGGTCCCTTCTGCCGCAGCCTGGCCGGGGAGGAGCAGGACCCGCCATGCCGGCTCTGCTTCAAACACTATGGCTTCCTGGACACGGACAACGTCCCGCGGGACAGCCTGGAGTTCGCCCTCCTCTTCGAGCAGGTGAGAGCCATGTTGGGTGGCTGTGCTGTGCCCTCCCATCACACCAAGAACGGCCTTGAGGTGCTGGAGCGAGTGGAGAGAAGGGAACGGAGCTGGTGAGGGGCTGGAGCACAAGTGTGATGGAGCGGCTGAGGGACCTGGGGGGTTCAGCTGGAGAACAGGAGCTGAGGGGAGACCTTCTGATCTCTGAACTGCCTGAAAGGAGCTTGGAGCCAGGGGGGTCGGGCTCTGCTCCCCAGGAACAAGCGCCAGGAGCAGAGGAAACGGCCTCAAGTTGCGCCAGGGGAGGTTGAGGTTGGATGTGGGAACAATTTCTTCCCCAAAGGGCTGTGGGGCATTGGAACAGGCTGCCCAGGGCAGTGCTGGAGTCACCAGCCCTGGAGGGCTGGACAGACGGACATGAGGTTCTCAGGACATGGGGCAGCGCCGGGGTGGGTTGATGGTTGGACTTGGTGATCTTGACGGGCTTTTCCAACCCAAATGATTCCACACTGGGGGTGGCTGTGCCGCGCCATGCCAGGGAGTCCGTGCCGCGGTGACCACGCTGTACCCGCTCACCCCCCTCCCGCAGGCGCACGAGATGGTGCTGCGGGGCTTCGTGCCCACGTCGGAGGAGACGCTGCAGACGCTGGCAGCTCTTCGCCTGCAGAGCCTCAACAGCGACTTCTCCACCCACGCGCCTTTCCCACGCCTGGAGGAGCTCTTCCCGCCCTGCGTCCTGCACGCCCGCCTGCCGCCCCCCCGCCACCGGCCGCCCCCCAAGTGCCGGGGGGCCCGGCTGCGCGCGGGGCTGCTGGCCGGGGGGCTCTGGGGACAAGCGCTGGCCAAGCAGCGAGCGGAGCGGGACCAGCGCCTGCGGGGCCGGCTGCGCGAGGAGGGGGCCAGCACCATGGCCGCCATCCTGGAGAAGTGGAAGCTGCTGCAGGGCATGGGCCGGCCCGAGGCCATGGCCGCCTATGTGGCGCTGGTGCGCGAGTGGCCCGGCTTCGGCTCCACGCTCTTCGACGTCAACCTGCGCGTGGTGAGGCCGCGGTGGGATGGGGACGGGGACAGGGAGCAGCTGTGGCAGGGGGTGGCCCTGACACCCTGTTGTCCCCCCACAGAGCGCGCTGGGCGCCGTGCCGCAGCGGCTGTGGTTGGGCATCGGCGCCAAGGCCGTCTCGCTCTACAAGCCGGGGGAGCCCGAGCCCTTGGACAGCTTCTGCTACGGCCGCATCTCCTCCTTCGGCGCCTCCGACAGCAGCACTTTCCGTCTGTCCGTGGAGGACCAGGACCTGCTCTTCGAGACCTCCCAGGTACAGGCAGCCGTCCCTCTGTCCCCCTGTCCCCCCTGGGGTTGTCTGTCCCGCGGGGCTGACCCAGCGTGTCCCCTCTGCCCTGCAGGTGGACGAGATCGCCCAGCTCCTCAACACGTACCTCACCTCAGCGGGCGCCCAGCGACCGCCCCGGCCCCACGAGCCGGTGGCCACCAGCCCCCCAGCTCCCCCCGGACCTCCCCAGGGGCTCTGCCCCACGCCAGTGTCCCGGCCGCACCGGCCGCCCGTGGGCTCGTTGCACAGCTAGCCCAGTGGCCAGCGCAGCCACACAGGGTGCTCCCGATGGCCAGCACAGGGGGTGGCTGGCTTAGCAGCAAGCGCTGGGTCTGTGCCGCTCCCCCGGCGCTCCCCGCAGCGGGGGGACAGGGGCTCGTGCTCCCCACGCCACAGTTGCCTTTCTGGTTAATTTTCCTTAATTTATTTCGAGACGCCTGTGTCCCCCACGTCTCCCAGCACTTTCCCTGGAGGGCAGCGGGGCCGCCGTTCCGCGGTCCCCCCGTGCTGCCCCCAGGCTTGTCCCCGTTCCTTGCACCCCGGTGCCTTTGCCTCCAGCACTCGTGCTGCCCGGCAGCTCTGCCCCGGCTCCTGCCACCCCCGGGGGGGCTTTGCCCAGGGCAGGGGGCTGCCGGGCAGCGGTGCTGTGCCATCGTCTGTCTGTCCGTCCGCTGAACCCACCCCCCCACTCGTCTTGGAAAGCTGCAGGCGGCTTTTGGCTGAGCCGCCTCGGGGACCAGCGGGCGCCTTTGGTGGCCCCGTGTAGGGCTCGTGGTGCGGGGGTGGCCGGTGGCTGGTACGGCTGGGGCTTGGCCCCTCAATGTTGCCTCTGTAAAGTTTGTCGGTTCTGTCTTGGGGAGGGGGGGGTTGTTTGTTTTTCTAAATAAATGCACAAAGGAAAGGCTGGGATTCCTGTGCTGGAGCTCGGGCTGATCCTGGGTGCAGTGGTGGCGGGGAGGAGCAGCACAGTATGTCCTTGGGGACAGGGACTGTCATCCCTCCGTGGCTCCAGCCAGCACAGGCTGCTCGCGGCGCCCTTTGGCATTTCATCAACAGCACGGGCAGCTCCCCGGCACCCCCTGGCACTGCCCGGCCCGGCCTGGGGGGAACTGCCCCGGCAGCGCGGCCGCTGCCAAAGAGGGCGTGGGATCCCGGCGCTGCCGCGGCGGGGCCGGTATTTTTAGCCTGTGCCGCAGGGTCAGAGGAAAAGGCTAATTCTCACCTTGGGCAGCCTGGGCTTGGGCCGATGCCAGCGCTGCCCCGCACCCCCATCCATCCCGCCCTGACTCACACAGGGCCGGAGCGGCCGTGTCCGTCTGTCCCACTCTCCATCGCCACCAACCAGTGTCCTTCCTATCCCAGAGCAGCCAGGGCCCCCCCAGCCGTGGTGAAACGCTAACGCGGGCACCCGCGCGCTCCGCGGGCAGGGCGGTGCCACCTCCTGCCCCTGGTCAGCCGCGCCGGCAGGTCCTGCCGGTATTTCTGGCTCTGCTGCAGCGGTCGCTGCTGTGGCTCCCAGCCGGGGCAGGGCTGGCCCCGCACCCCCGGGACGTGCAGGGGAGCAGCGGCCCCGGTTCTGCGCTCCCGCCGAGCCAGGACACGGTCGGGCTGCGGCTGCGCAGCGGGGCCGGCCAGCTGGACTAGTGCTGGCCCGCTGGGCTAGTGCTGGCCCTGGCGGCGGCTGCAGCTGCGTCGCTGCTCGGCTGCTCGCTCCAGGAGCCGTGGAGGCAGCGTCAGTGCAGGAACAGCCTTTATTAAAGCAAAATAACCTACAAAAATATAGATACAGCCTGTGCCCCAGGCCTGATCTGGCGAAGGAGGAACGAGGCTCCTGCCCAGGGCAAGGACTAGCTCAGCCACACCGAGCCTGTGCCCCAGGCCTGATCTGGCGAAGGAGGAACGAGGCTCCTGCCCAGGGCAAGGACTAGCTCAGCCACACCGAGCCTTTGGCCGCAGGGGTTGCGTACACCCAACTCTTTGGGCCAAGCCCCTTCCAAGCCCCTGGGTTTGCTCTCATTCTCCTCCGAGCGTGTTGCTCGCACGGGTGGATTTATCCCTCCCAGCTGCCCCAGTCCTGTCCTGGGCCAGGGCAGGCGGTGGAGCGGAGCCTGTCCCCTGACAAGGGGCTCCGGGGACAGCGCTGCTCCCCGCAGAGCTGCTGGCGCCGAGGAGCACAGCGTGTGTGTGCAGCCGGTGTGACGGCCCCACGGCGGCCGGGCAGCACTGAGGGTGCTAAACGTGGGCGCAGCAGGGATGAAACCCTGCCAGCGTGCGTGGAGGTGGCCGTGGGACCCCGCCGTCCCCGGTAGAGTGCTCACTGCTCCTGCGTGCCCCAGGAGATGTAGTCGGGGCGCGTGGCGGCGTGGTACTCGTCAATCAGCTGCTGCACGATCTCCCGGGAGTTGTCGAGCTCGTCGAAGTTGTCCTTGAAGATGTCCTCCTTGCGGAACTGCTCCAGGAAAGCCTCCCGCTTGCGGAGCTTGTCGTACTGCCGGCACGTCCGCTCAAACAGCTGGAGAGCAGCGCAGAGGTCAGAGCTACTGCCCCATGTCCTCGCAGGACACCCCCCAACCCCACGGAATCCCCTGGGTGCTCCTGCCCTGCACCCAGCCAGCGTTCGGGATCAGCTTGTGCTTCCAAGGCTGCCTTTGGCCGGCGAGAATCATCGAACAGTTTGAGTTGGAAGGGACCTTGAGGATGAGCTCATTGCAACCCCCTGCCATGGGCAGGGACATCTTCTACTAAACCTGTCTGCTCCAAGCCCCATCCAACCTGGCTTTGAGGACTACGAGGGATGTGGCATCCACAGCTTCTCTGGGCAGCCTGATCCAGGGCCTCCCCACCCTCGTGGGGAAGAATTTCTTCCTTATATCTCATTTAAATTTACACAGAGTCCTGTTCCTGGGACAACAGCACCGGGGTGCAGCAGGACTGACGGGCCACCAGCCCTGAGCCACACTGTGTCCCAGCCCGGAGCTGCCCACGCTCCCCTGACCCGCAGGACCCGGCGTGGCTTTGTGAAAAGCCCAGAGAAGATGCATTTGTGACTGAAAAGACATGAGCTGCGGCTGTGACACAGGGGGAAGGCACTCACCGAGGAGATGTTGGTGTGGTTTGCCATCATGAGGCCGCTGACACGGTGTGCGGACGGCAGGTAAGGGGACTTGCGGGACAACGCCACCTGGATGCTGGCAGGACCCCAGGGGATGAAGTTGGCCAGTTTCCTCTCCCGGATCCGCTGCAGACTCTTGTGAACCTGGGGGATGAGAGCGGCAAGGGGCAGCGGCGTGATGGGGAAGGAGCCTGGGCCCAGCAGACCTGGGAGCTGCTCCTCACATCATGGACAGCTGTGGAAAGGTGGATTTCAAGGGAGGTTCCTCATATCAAGGGACCAGCAGCCTGTCCCCAAGACCAGGGCCGGTTCCCAGGTGCCACCCAGTCTCGCCCAAGGGTCCCCACACAGCGCAGGAACACACCTTTTAGCAGGGTGACAGGACAAGGGGTGATGGTTTTAATCTACAGGGGAGATTCAGGCTGGACATGAGGAAGGAATTGTTGCCCTGAGGGTGGTGAGAGCCTGGCCCAGGTTCCCAGAGAGGTGGTAGATGAACCATCCCTGGAGACATCCCAGGCCAGGCTGGACGGGGCTCTGAGCACCCTGAGCTGGTGAAGATGCTCATGGCAGGGGGGGACTGGATGCGCTTTGGAGGTCCCTTCAACCCAAACTATTCAACAGTTCTATAACCATGCCCTTCCCTGGCAGGACACACCGTTCCCATCAGCACCTGAGCGTGGGCGCTCACCTGCGTGGGATCCACCTCCCCCTGGATGATGTTGAGGATGGCGATGTAGCAATGGTTGGTCTGCCTGTCTCGCCCTGTGGACACCATCACGTTTTTTGGCTGCAGCAATCTCCTCATCACATCCAGGACTGTGGTTTTCCTCACGCTGGCCACCTGCGAACGCCAGCCAGGGGTCAGAAGGAGCCGGCGTGCTGCTCCCTCGTCCCCCCCGCCGCACACACGCACACGGGAGCGGAGGGCAGCTGGTGGGGAAGCTCTCGCCCCGGGGATGGAGCCACATGCAAAGCCACATGCAGGAGAGGGCAACCCCAAAGCCACACAACAGGCACGGCCAGGCTGAGAACCGCGTTGGCGGATGCTCCGACACGAGGGGGTTGAGCTGTGTCCCCCCCAGCAGCACAACAAGGGCTGGGGCAACGCTCCAGGGACGCATTTCATGTTTTTGCCGTCAAACTTGTGTCCTGTTCCGCTGCTGGGGGACAGGAGAGGGGTCACTCCCTACTGAGGCACCGCACTCCTCCCTGGGAGGACAGATCACAAACTCGATACCCTTTTCAGAGCCAGCAGTTTTTCAGATTTGCTCCTCTGAGTAACATCCTGAGGAAACGCAGGCGAGGAGAGGAGAACAGCAGCTGTGAGCTCCCGCGGAACGGAGACGCGGCCGACGCAGGTGAGCGCCTCGCCAACCGCAACCGCCCCACTTACACCGGGGGGGCCGGGGGGGCATTGGCTAAACACAAGTGGTAGCGTTTGGTGCAGCCGGGGGTGCAATTTCCTCCCAGAACACAGATCACACCCCGGGAAGGGGCTGATACCTGGAGCCCACGATCAGTCTTGCTGTGACAATGTGTTCTGCCCCAAGCCCCCCTGGTGGTTGCAGAACTGGCAGGGCCACCGCTGGGGTCGCTCTGATTGTTTCTAAGGGTGGATTTTTGTCAGCTCGGACACCGTCAGCTCTCCCAAAGCTGCCGCAGCGGTCCTGACACGCGCAGCAGGTAGCTCAGCACAAGCACAGCTGCCTGCTCACACCTGACTCATATCGCAGGCGGCTGTCGCGTGGCGCGGACACACGGCTCTGGGATTCGGAACACGCGATTACAGCTCGCAGCGAGCCCGTGGGACTGACGGATGGCACGAGGTGAGCGTGGCGGCTCCTCCGGCCCTCGGGGAAGGGTGGAGTGCCTGGCGGGCGGCCTTACCGACTGGTCCGTGGTGAGCGGCGTGTAGCCCGTCATGAGGAAATGCAGCCGGGGGGTGGGGATGAGCGAGGCGATCAGCCCGATGAGGTCGTTGTTCATGTAACCAGGATACCTGAGCGTGGTGGTGCTGGCGGACATGATGGTGGAGACCTGGGGGAGAGGCCAAGTCAGTGTCCCTGTCACTGCGTGGCTGTGGAGTGTCCCCATGGAGGTCACACAGAATGACAGAGTGGCTGGGTTGCGGGGACCCCTGTAGATCCCCAGCCCTGCTCACACAGGGTCACAGAGCAGATCACACAGGATCCCAGGGGTTTGAATGTCTCAGAGAAGGAGACTCCACACCCGCTCTGGGCAGCCTGGGCCAGGCTCTGGCACCGCAAAGGACAGAAGTTTCTCCTCGTGTTCAGATGGAGCCTCCTGTGTTTCAGTCTGTGCCCGTTGCCCCTCACCCTGGCGTTGGGCACCACTGAACAGTCTGGTCCATCTGACACCCACCCTGGGATACTGATCCCATTGAGCAGATCCCTCTCAGCTTCTCTTCTCCAGCTCAACAGCCTTTCCTCACCAGAAAGATGCTCCAGACCCCACATTATCTCTGTAGGTCACCCCAGGGAAGGGCAGAGGACCCTTGTTCACAGCTCCAGGCTGCCCATCACTGCACCCAGCCCATGGAGCAGGTTCAAACCGAATCACAGACCCCACGCCGGCCTCTCCTGAGGGCAGAGCCCTTCTCACCAGCTGGTTGATCTGCGAGAACGACGGGTTCTGAATGTGCAGCCGGTCTGTCGCGATCCGATTCAAAGCCGTGTTGTCCAGAACCACCTGCAAGAGTAAAACCAGTTCTGTGTGGAGCCTGGGAGGCTCAGCCACATGTCCAAGGGCACCAGATCACCCAGCATCGTCCCCAAGTGCCGCAGCCAGGCAGAGCCCTTGGCGGCAGGTGGCAGACACTGGAAACCACGAGCTGACTCATCTGCAGAGCGTAACCGACACTGTCAATGGAGGCTCTTCCCTCCCTCCCACCTTGGCTGCGCTCCCCAGCGCTCTCCCCAAGAGCCTCTGAGCCAGCACCTTGCGGCAACCTTCAGCCCCAGCAGCTCCTTGTGCCCTGCAACGCGCAGAGATAAGCTGGGAGAGACGAGCAGCAGCTTGGTTAGGACTGACGGAAGGCCCTGGTGAAGGGTGAAGATGCTGCTTGGCTGCGGTTGCGGGTGCTGGAGGTTGCAGCAGAGCTCTGCGGGGGAACTGCAGCCAGTCCCTGCCGCCGGGGGAGAAGGTGCTGGATGCCGGCGGCAGAACAGCAAACCGGACAGCTAAGCTGGGGTTAGCGCAGAGTCCCCGTCATCCCTCGGATCATTCCTGGGGCTCCTCTGGCCCCTCTCCAGCAGGTCCATGTGCGTCCTGTGCTGAGGACCCAGAGCTGGACCAGCACTGCAGGGGGGTCTCAGCAGAGCAGAGGGGCAGAATTTGGAGCCACCACATCTGCTCAGTCCTTTTGGACGGGGGATGCACTCGCTGCGGCGCCTGGGGCTTCACTGGCTGCTGCGGCACTCGTCCCGCAGCCAGAGCATTTGTCCCAGCAAATCTACTGTGTTTTCAGCGCTGGGGACACGTCTGCTGCGCAGGAGGTGGCAGCACCACTGGCGCGACACGCAGCAGGGCCCTTACCACGCAGTCAGCGTTCTGTGTCAGCCTCTTTAGCGTCAGCAGCGAGTTGTACGGCTGGACGACAACATCGCTCATCTCATCCTGGTTTGGGAAAACCGAGTAGGTCTCTACCAGCTTCTTGGGATACCTGGGGGGAAAAGCCCGGCCACCGCAAGCGTTAACAGCACCGAGCCGGCGCTCTCTCCTCCCACCGGCTCCGTTCACGGTCTCCAGGGCTCGGGACAGCAGTGAGTCACCGGCGCTACGTGCCAGAGTTGGCTCCTGGGGAGGCAGAGGATTTGTCCCGGCAGTGCCTACCCCAGCAGCGCAGGAACCGGCTGCCAGACGGAGCTACAGGCGAGGCTGAGCCATCCGCAGGCTGATTAAACAGCTGCTTACGAGCCTTTTCAAGAGGCTGCAAGCTCCAACAGGCAGGGACGGCAGCTCAGAGCGCGCAGCCGGAGCCTCCCACCCTCCCCTGCGCACTCGGGGTGTCGAGAGGCAGCTGCCTGATAAAAACCGCTGAGGAAAAGCAGAGTTTGGACAGCACGAGTCCCGTTTCAGAGCCTCTGGAGTCCCCAGGCGTATCGGGAGCCGTCCCTTCCCCGGGCGGCGCGCCAGGGATTGCACAAGAGTGTTTGGGTGGGGGCGGCGGCTCTGAGTCAGCGCTCCCCAGCTCCCCGTTTTGGCCGGGTGCCCGGGCTGGGCCAGACTCTGCCGCCAGGGAAGAAGGGACAAAGCTGAACGCTCACCTGTCATTGAGCCTCTCCAGGAGGTAGGAGCCCAGCCCGGAGCCCGTTCCGCCGGCAATGGAATGGCAAAGCACAAAGCCCTGGAAGGAAGCAGAACGCGGGTGTCCAGAAAAAGCAGAGAGTCACCAACCAGGGCGAAAACCCTGCCTGCGACAGGGGAGAGTGCGGAGCTGCCACCCGCGGATGGACGGGAGGTTTGTCGCGGCTCCTGCAGACCACAGCGACAGCCACGCGCTCCTCAGGCCACTTCTGCAATCCGGCACACGCCACAGAGCGCAACGGCTGCTCAGGATCCCCCTGGATTCCTCCCGCCCCAAAACAGCTCCAACGTGACCTTCAGAGTCCAGTCGGTCGCACAAAATGCAGGTTCTCAGTGCCTTCCCGGGCCCTTCACACCATCCCCAAACTTCTACCAAGCTCCCTCTACCTGCCTTGAGGGCAGATCCCAAAACGGGCTCTTGGATCTTCTGCCGAATCATTTGTTATGATGGCATTTTCCCTTCCCCTGTTGCCGTGTGACAGCCTGACACAAGCACCGGGGAGCCCTGTCTGTCCGTGCAGAGAAAATTTACAGCGACAGTGGCCAAAGTCCGGCCAGGGGCACAGGACAAAGCAGCCGACGAGTCCTCCGAACCACTAGTGCCCTTTTAACCCGGCTGCAGAGAAAATGAAGTAAGCCTGCGCTCACTCCACGGATCTCAATGGTGGAAAGCAAAAAGCACCGTAATGCCCACAACTCTTCCTGCATTTGCGGCAGAAGAACAACGAGGATTTCTGGGGAAGCCTGGCAGATGTAGTGATGGGCCAGACCTCCTTTCCCCAGTTGCCCTCTCTACGTGCCCTCTGCTTGGCACCCAGAGGGAGCTGAGGACGTCTGAGCACATCAAGGGGCTGAGCTCGACCTTACACAACAGCAGCCTGGCTCTGAAAACAGCCAGCAGGGCAGTCGGCTCCAAATCCCCCGGTTTACTCACTTCCAGACTGTCGCTGCCATCGGCCTCTCTGTCTATGATGTCAAAAATATCTTCGTGGATTTTTTCTCCCTGCAAGAAAGACCAGACCAAGGTTTGTTCCTTTCCCACAGAAAATGGAGCAGAGCTGCTGGAGCCTGGTGTGAAGCCAAGTCAGATTCACAACGTGACCCTGCGCCCAGGGTGCCACCAAGTGTCAGAATTAAGTCCCTGCTGAATGACGAGGTGTTCTTCAGAAACCGTGACACGACAAAGCCACGACAAAGCCTCAAGATTAACGAGCTGACGTGCGTTTGCACCCAGGAGCTGTTACCTGCGAGAAGCCACTGGCCCAGTTGTTCCCAGCTCCCCCTCCGTGCTCCGACAGGTAGATGTTCTCCGGGTTGTAGAGGTTGGCGTATGGCGAGTTGAGGATGGAGTGGATGACTCGGGGCTCCAGGTCCAGCAGCACCGCTCGGGGGATGTAGTGCTCATCGTCCGCCTGTAACGAGGAGCAGGGAGGTCACGATGCAAAAGCCGCTTCTTATTTGCAAAAGAAACCGCGAGTGTGTGTGCCACCCCCTGGCCGCGGCAGCGTGCGGCACAGCCGGGAGGAGGAGGAGGAGGAGGAAGGGAACTCGTTATGTACGGCCAGCCCGTAACGCAGCGGTTTCATGCGCCCAGAGCGTGTCCTGAACGCTGGGCAGGCGGAGCGGGGGCGGCCTTTACGTAAGGTGGTATCTATGGCAGCCTCAGCCGCGCGGTTCTGCCTCCACAACACATCCATTTCCAGAAACTGGAGCGCAGGCAGCGCACAGGCAGCGCGCAGGCAGCGCACAGGCAGCACAGGCAGCACAGGCAGCGCACAGGCAGCAGGCGCTTGGCTGGGGCTGCTGCTCAAACCAGTGTCACCCCACCAGTCCCTGAACTAGGGGGGCTGGTGTGGGAGCTGCAGCGGTCACAGCCACCCTGCCCCCCTGCACCAGGGAATGGTTTGGGTTGAAGGGACCGTAAAGCTCCCCCAGTGCCCCCCTGCCATGAGCAGGGACATCTGCACCAGCTCACGGTGCTCAGAGCCCCGTCCAGCCTGGCCTGGGGTGTCTCCAGGGCTGGGGCACTCCAGGCACGGAGCAACCTGGTGCCAAGTGATGGCGCATCCCGCCACACCGTGTGCCCGTTCCACGTCCCGGGCAGTACCTGGTAGAAGAAGACGTCCTTGCGGTCGGTGCCCTCGGTGGCGAACTCCTCCACGATGCCCTCGGGGCTGATGCCGTGCTCGGCACAGAGCTGCTTCCAGAACTCGAACCCGACTGCGGGGAGACGCGGCCGGTCAGACGGGCCGGGAACGGGGCCGGGGCCCCGGGATTGTGCCCGGATGCCCGGAGCCCCGGGATTGTGCCCGGAGCGGCCCCGGTCCGGCAGGCCCCGCCCCGGGCTGACCAGACCCCGCCCCTTCTGCAAACCCCGCCCCCTCTTCAACCCACGCCCCAACTCAGGAGGCCACTCCCACGCCCCCCACAGCATCCCGGCCCCGCCCGGAGCGCGCGCCCCCCGGCTCGGCCCGGCCCGCCGCGCCGCCCGCCCGCCCACTCACTCACTCTGGTTGCCGCACTGGCCCAGCTGCAGGGTGATGATCTCCCGCGGCATGGCGGCCCAGGGCTCCGCTCCGCTCCCGTTCCTCCGCCCGCTGCTCCCGCCGCGTCTCCCGCCCGGCGCCAACGGCACTGCGCGTGCGCGCGAGCGCACTTCCGGGACAGCGCCGCTCTCCCCCCCTCCCCTCGCCACCGCCCCTCCAGGCGCCCCGGCAACGCGCATGCGTCCTAGCAAACGGTAACGGCCGCGCCTGCCCCAAGATGGCGGCGGCCAGCGCGGCCTTACTTCCGGCGGCGGCGGGGGCCGCCATGTCGGCGGCGGCCGGGCGGCGGATGTTGATGCCGTGAGGGAGCGATGGCGGCGGCGGGGCCCGGCGGGACCGGCGAGCGGCAGCGGCGGGTGCAGGAGCTGAGCGCGGCGCTGCGGGCCCGCCTGGGGCCTTACGAGCCGCTGCTGAGCGCCGCGCAGGCCGCGCTGGTGTGGGAGCGGCCGGGCCGCAGCGCGCTGTGCTGGGCGGCGGTTCACGGCCTCTTCTGGTGAGCGGGGGCGGCGGGGCGCGGGCCGGGGGGGCGGGAGGGGCCTGTGCCGGTCGCGCCGACGCCCCGGAGGGTCCGCGGGGCCACGCAGCCCCCGGTCGGTTGCCCCGCGGGCGCTGCGGGGCGTTTGGGCTCCCCCGTGGCGGCGGGGCTTGGGGGGCAGGAGGAGCCGGTGCCTTGTCCACCGGTCCTTCTGCCGTCGGTCACGACTCCGCGACCCCCTTCACCGGGACCCGGAGAGCGAGTGCCCCGGGAGGAGCCTCCCCCAGCCGAGCCGCCCGTTCCCCTGCACGGTTTGTGGATGAGCTGGGACCCCAACACCGGCCTGGAAACTGCTCTGAGCTTTGTGCTGATCCATATCCCAGGGTGGGTGTCAGATGGACCAGACTCTGTTCGGTGGTGCCCAACGCCAGGGTGAGGGGCAACGGGCACAGACTGAAGCACAGGAGGCTCCATCTGAACAGGAGGAGAAACTTCTTCCCTTTGCGGTGCCAGAGCCTGGCCCAGGCTGCCCAGAGCGGGTGTGGAGTCTCCTTCTCTGAGACATTCAAACCCCCTGGGATCCTGTGTGATCTGCTCTGTGACCCTGCGTGAGCAGGGCTGGGGATCTGCAGGGTCCCTGCAACCCAACCACCCTGGGATTCAGCAGAAAAGGAACCTGGAAACATAAAACTAATGACCCAAACTATTCTGGGAACAGCGGAGCAGGTTCTGCTTGGCTCTGGAAAGCGGGGCTGTCCTGCCAGAAGCGACACGAGCAGCTCCCTAAAGCTGCTCAATGGCATCTGCCTGATAAGCCCCTGCCAGGCTGGGTGCTGAGCGATTAGCGCTTTTCTCTGGCAGCAACCCTTACTGAACGACCGATTTCGTTCTGAGTTGGTTTGCGTTATCCCATTTGTTATCCCAGATCTGGTAAGTCCCGCTCTGTTTGTTTCTTCCCCGTAGGTTTTTTGCTCTGACTTCTCTCCGTTTGCTGTTCCTGGTCGCGCTCACACTTATCATAGTAGTTTGCCTAGATCAGTGGAAGAGAAGAATCTGGCCTGAAATTGGAGGTAAGTTGCAACATTTGAGTTGATACCATCAAATCCAGCGCTGCTTTTAGCCCTAGAGGTGTAAACGCTCAGCCCCGCCTGGAGTTAAATAGTGAAAATCCTGGAGTTTTTGTTTTGTGAGCCTAGGAGCAGGCAAGAACTGCAGGCACCTTAGGAGAATCCAAACCTAAATAAACATAAGAGCAGCTTTTCATGCTCGTGACACTGGTCTTTGTCTCATAGTCTTGAACCATCTGGCGTACGTGAACCAGCGCAGGTTTTGACGTGGTGATTCACCTTCCGAGCATTCGGTACGAGAGCGAGGAGTTGAAGCGTGTGTGGAATACATGTGGGTTTCTTCTCAGAATCTGTAATAAACCAGCTTTGTGTTGTAGGAGAGACAGCTTAATGGCTGCTAATGAAGTTAGTCTAGAGCTTTCAGTAAACGCAGCAGTTCTAGCGATCGTTTGTGACATGAATATGAATATAAGCGCTCTTGGCAGCTCAGGGTGTCGCTGGCTCTGCGTGGCCGGTTGGATTTGAAGCGGCGTGGCTGGTTTGTGTGCTCCCAGAGGCGCTTCCTCGCTCACCAGCACGTACAGCTCCCAGTTTCTGCTTCAGCTCCTGTTCTCCAGATGCCTCGGGAAGGCGCTGGAGCTGTTCTCGGTTTCTAGCAGCAGCTTGGCTCCGGCTCTGCAGCTGAAGTGCTGAGGAAATGTCTGTCTAGATCCCTCAGATCCTTGGTTTCTATTTGCCGGGATAACTGAGATATTCCCACGTCGCTTTTCAAATCCCAGCCTGGGTGAGAAAGTATCAAAGAACTTAAATCTCTGGTGCGTCTCTGTACATAAACTGTTGTTCTTCGCTGTCTGGGGTGTGCAGGGGAAGAGAGGGAGGCAAAAGTGGGATTTGTTTGCCAATACCCGTCACTATACCAGAGCGGCTTTCCAGACAATGTCCAACAAATACTGAGGAGACTCTCTTGCAGCCTTGTACTATCATACGTACACGTTCAGAATGCATTATGGAGTGATGCGCCTCCAGTTCTTAATTAATGCCTTTTCCAGGTATTCCCCAGCTCATTAAAGCTTTACTTAAATCCCGAGAGCTAAGCGTTCTCATGGCAAATTCCTTGCAACTAATGTAGTGTCTGTTCTTAATATTTTAGTGGCGAGACCTGACGAATTAGACAATGAGAGGTAGGAAACTAATTGAATCCTCTGCTTTTTGGTGCTTATTGTGATACTGTGTCATTATCACTTGCACGTGCTTGTAACTTTGGCTCCTTAGAGCAGCAAGGGAAGGGGAGGAGGAGCTGATGGAGCCCTGGGCTCTGTCAAGCTGTTGTGACAAGTTCTTTACTTGCTCAAGCCATTATGTTGTATTATACGTAATTTTTGCCTCGTACTGACCTCCAGTAACTCTTGCTTGAGTGTTGTAAAACTTCCCCGGCCACTTCGCCCCGGCACCCCTCGCTTAGAGGTGCTGCCCCAGAAGCAATTCCTCTTGTATCACCTTTCAGTAGCAGGAAAACATCATTTTTTAAAAAATAACAGGGTGTTTTGAGACTCCCTAGGGAACATTTACCAGGAGTCCCAGGAGTTGCTGCATAGTTAGGATCTGACTGCAGTGCTAATAAAGGGTTGAGAAATGTTGGGGTGTTGGCTTCCTAATAACACCCTCCACTCTCTGGACACACCTTCTGTGCTCTGGATCTTTAGCTCCTGATTAAATCACTTGAGCTGCTGCCAAATGACTATTTATTTATTTTATTTTATTTTGCAAGAGGCCCAGGTACAAAAGGAATTGCTCTTCCCAGCCTTCAAATACTTGTGACTAGCAGTTAAGAAGCACTAATAGAACGTGCCAAAGATGAGTAACCAAATATATTAATTAAGGTACAAGGCTGCTTGTAAGCCTCACGCTGAATTCTTGGGGGTTGCAGCTGCCCAAATAAATGCAGAGAAAGCACATAGATTCGCTGAATTTCATTCTGCGCTGCCCTTTCCCTCCAGTAGCGTGGAAACTGGTTAAGCTGAGACACTGGAGGACTGAAATTACTGCTCCTTAGCTGCTGGGGGAGAACCGGGGTGCCTGTAGAAGCGCTGCTTTTGGCAAGGGGGTGTGTTGAGACTGAGCCTCGTCTCTAGAGCCCAGCGGCTGGGGGAGAGGAGAAGGTCATGCTGGGATGAGGGTTTGTAACCGGTGACTTCTGCACTGACGCTGATGCAGTAATACCTGAATTCTTCGCTGCAGCTGGGGCTACGTTCACCCTCGGCTGCTGGGAGTGCCGGAACTCTGTCACCATTTGGCCGAAGGATGGGTGGCTGCGACCAGCTTCTTGAGTAATCTCTTCGTTTTCAAGCGGCAAAACCCTGGGAAGGTGAGAATGTACAGACGTGGGCAAATCAAATGGTTGGTGCGGAGCCTGCGCTGAGCACGGGGATCCTCTGAGCCGTGGGGCGTTACCGCGGGAGCTCTCCCACAACACCACCACCACGCCGGTTACGTGGTGGAGAGGAGTAGAAAGCACCGGCAGAATAATCAGGTTGTGGAGGAGGGAGGAGAAAACGAGTGTCGGCACGTTGGGTGCACTAGTGAAGTGTAAATGTGGCTGCTCCTCCCGGAGGTTTTTGAAGTGTTTGTCAAGCTCATCTCCCTCCTTGGATTTTAACAGTTTGAGAAAGTGTGGCAAGCTTCTTTTTTTAAATTTTTCTTCTTTTTTTTGAGGCTTATGCAAAGAGGAACCCGTACCGTGGTGGTAGCATCCCTGTCCTTTCCACCTCGAACGGTTCTGTCTTTAGCCTCAGCCTTTTGAGCAGGGCCTGTTGTGACAGCACGAGGGGTGATGGTTTAAACTAAAGGAGGGAGATTCAGGCTGGACATGGGGAAGAAATTTTTGACACTGAAGGTGGTGAAACTCAAGAACTGAGCGAATCTGCTGCTTAACCCTGGACACTCACTGTCTCCCGTGTCTTCAGTTTTGCCTTCTAGCATGTGGAGTCTTCACGTTCCTGGCCGTGCTGGGCCGGTACATCCCCGGACTCTTGCTCTCCTACTTGCTGTGTAAGTCGATCTCTGTGCCAGTACAAAGTGAAAAGGGGTAGAGATGAGCGGGATCTGAACGTCCGAGGGCTGAGGCTCTTCTGCTCAAACAAAAAGCTTGTGTAAACTGCTTGAAAACTGAAAATAATCCATCCTGCCTGCAGTGTGGTGGTTCTTGACCAGGACTCTAAGGTCTCTGGTCCAGAGAGAACATGTTTAAGTGCTTAATAACTATAGATCTGAGCGCTAATAGGTTGGCTGGTGAATTTTGTTAAATGGGCAGCGGTGATTGCACCGATGCCTCCCACAGCGCTGCCTTCGGTACTCAGATCTTGCGGGATGTTTGCCAGGCTGAACGAACTTCTAATCTGCGTTCCCGCTTACCTCAGTGCTCTTCCTGCTGCTGTGGCCCCTCGCCGTGTACCACAGGCTGGGCCAGCGCGTGTACGGGAAGCTGGAGCCAGCTCTGCAGCGGCTGGATTTCAGCGTTCGAGGCTACGTGATCTCAAAGCAGCGAGAGAAGCAACGTAAGTGACTCAGTGACTCGAGCTCCTGGTTTTGGAGCGAGCCGGGGCTGCGCGTGGGGCGCGGCGGTCGCTCCAGCGCCCTCGGCAAATACCGGCCACTCGCTTTGGGATGGAAATAGCTCTTTTGGGAAGGTGTGAGCTTCTCCCGCTCCGTTTCTCAGCTGCCAGAACTGCGTGTTCCCTATTGCGCTGAAAAAAGGAGGAGGGACTCCTGCAAAGCAGCTGCTAAACATGTTCCTCTCAGCAAACGCTCTGTAGCAGCCCAAATCAGAAATATCGCGTTGCTCTGCCGTGGAACAAAGCATGTTGTGTTATGTTGTGTCTGAGCTTGCCAGTTCAGGGGTTTTCTGCTCCGGGTAAGGCTGATTCTGTACAGATCCCTGTCCTAGCAGCAGTAACGAGCTCTGACTCTGGTTTGTGGCAGTGCGGCGCCGAGCGCTTCGTCAGGAGGATGCGGATGATGCGAGTGACAGCGAGGAGGAGCTCGCCGCCTTCTGTCCCAAGGTAAAAAAGTGCCTCTGGAATAGAAGAGCTCAGCTGAATAGAACAAACCCTCTGTGTTCTGTGGACACGCAGCGTGTGGCCCTGTGCGCAGCACCTTGTAGCAGAGTTGTGCTGAAAAACCAGATGAAAATATTGTCATTTTAGAGAGCTCTTTCTACTCTGTCTCACTCAAGTATGTCCAGCGCTGCTTGTTCCAACTACAGGCTGGGCAGCGATGTATGAAATGAGCCTCCCATGAGGACTGGGTTTAACTGGTGGCCACTGGATTGTGTGTTTTGTCTTGAGGCCCGGGAATAAGCTTTCCAGTATTGATGTTTTCCATTATTATCTGCTGTTTCAAAGCTGGATGACTCTGTGGTTGCCAAGGAACTGACCATTTCTGACTCGGAGCATTCGGATGCTGAGGTTTCCTACACTGAGAACGGGATATTTAACCTTTCGAGGGGCCAGACTCCCCTGACGGAGGGATCAGAAGGTGAGAGGACATGGGTGCTTTCTGGGAGGTGTGGGATGCTGAGCATTGGCAATTTCTCTGCTGTGCGGTATTTGGTATTTGGCGTTTAACGTGACACGAATAGTGCATCTTCTGCATGGGGGTTTCTTCAGAATCCGCCTTTTTAGCACAATGATGACATTTTCCTAGGAGTGCAAGATAAGGTTTTTGTGAGATAAATTTTCTGGTCTAAGTTATGGTCTAGTTTTAACTTTTAAAAGTTAGAGTGGAGGAATGAATGTGCTTTGTCGCTTCCCTGGCCCAGACCTTCTTGGCCACTATTGAGAAGGCAATTCTACCCCATTCCAATTCCTCTCCCTTTTTGTACGTGATATTAAGGTACCTAGCACCACAGTATCTACCTTTACAGAAATCTTTGGTTCTGCAGATCTGCTGGAGACCTCAAGTAACAAGTGAACAGCAACACATAGAGCATTGTAGATTGAAAGTGAACAGCAACACATAGAGCAAGTAGATTGAAAGAGTCTTTCTGTGCTGGATGGCACTTTGTTTGGCTTGTACTGTGGATTTAAAGCGCTTTGTCCTCTTCTAGACCTGGATGGTCACAGTGACCCAGAAGAATCTTTCGCCAGGGATCTCCCCGACTTCCCATCCATAAACCCAGAAGCGACCGGCATAGATGACGAAGACGACACCAGCATCGGGATCCCAAGCCTGGCTTACCGCCCGCAAGGAGCGGAAGATCTGCACCTCCCTTACGACCAGGAAGAAGCCGGCGCGCTGCCACCCGTACACAATCTTAGTACCGACATCGCCGGGTTTGTCACCAGAGGGATGATACAGCTGGCGCTGTCGGGAGCCACTCAGCCGAGCTCCTCGCGCAGCGACAATCCCCAGAGAGGCACAAAGACTTATCTCCGAACCGCCAGCTCGGATTTGGACACTGATGCGGAAGGGGATGACTTTGAACTTCTGGATCAGTCTGAGCTGAACCAGCTGGATCCCGCTGGCTCCCGGGGCCAGTAAACGATCCCGCTGCTTCCCTCTGGTTTTCTACTGCGCATCGAGGAGGGGGATCCTGGAAGGAGAAGCCTTGCACAGTTCTCTAGATCGTCTCCTGCGTGAGTATGAGTGACGTGACAGCCGGTCGTGGCTGGGAACACCACTGTGACTTGTGACTCTGTAGCCTCGCTTGGATTTTAAATAAACTACACTGGTAATTCATAAAGACGTTGATGTGATAGCTCCACAATCACCCTGCACTGTCTGCCAGGATGCTGCTTGCTCCAAAATTCCTCACCCAAGACAATAAATCTCCGGAGACCACCGCTCAGACTGACTTTGTGTCGCCGAGAACAATCCTGAAGCCGACCTTTGGGTGCTGATGCGTAACCAGGTGGACGGGAGTGATTTTTTGGGTTATTTTTTTCCGCTCGGACTTAGCGTCTGGGATTTAATTTAAGACAACCATTCCCCGCTCCTCAGATGTGCACAGAATCCAAGTTGCTTCTTTCCCAGCAATACCCAGCTCCGGGTAGAAGCAAACCCTTCGCTCTTTTCGTGGACATAACGGTGCACGGCAACATTTGTTACCTGCTCATCTCCATCTCCAGCTTTCTAGTGACGCTGTTTTGTACGAGATGTAATGGCAATAAGACATCGACTGTGACAACTGTAGAGTCCCGCAAACAACATCTACGTGTGGCAGCTGCTTGTGTGTCGCTTTCCTAAAATAACAGACTAACGATTTGCTAACCCCCCGTGTTCCCCCAGCGCACGTTCGGTGTGGACAGGGGCCGTGCTGCACTTTTCCCCAAGGGACGGGTGTTCGGAAGAGGGAGGAGGCTCTGGCCCCGCTGCCTCCTGCCCAGAAGCCGATGGGGACACCAGCCCAAGCCACCGGTGACCGAAGAGCTTGTGCCTGCCCCGGTCACGTTAAACAAACCAGCACCTGCGAGGGGACAGAGGCCGTGTCCCCGGGCTGTCCCCCGCGGCCCCTCCGAGCTTCCCGGCGCTTTTTCTAAGCCATAGAACCCGTTTCTGGTCACATTTGTGCAGCAAAGAACGTATCTCTTCAGGGAAAAAACCCTTTATCTGCTGCTTTGTCTCAATCTGTGGTGGTGGTGTCGGTGCTTGTGCTGTCCCGAGGGTCACCGGGGGAGGGGGCGGCTCACCCGTGGTAACGGGGCGGGGTGGGGCCGTTAATGGGTTGTTTTACGCGACTATAACGCCCAGCTCCCCGGGGGTGTGCTGTAACGTTCCCCAGGGGGAACGGCATGTGCTGCTTCCCCCGTGCAGGTCCCAGCCCCATTCCCGCCTGCCCCGGGGGTGCGGTGGTGGCGGGGAACGGCGTGTGCTGCTCCCCGGTGCGGGTCCCAGCCCCGTTCCCGCCTGCCCCGGGGCTGCGGAGCCCCCGCCCGCTGGCCCAGCGCTCTCCCGCCGCCGCTTCCCCGTTGGCCCCGCAGCGGCAGAGCCTGTCCCGCCCTGGGGTCCCCGATCTCCTCCCGGTGCGGCGGAACCGTGGGCGCGAACGGGGAGAACCGGGAGGGGCGGGGCTTGGCTGGCCCCGCCAACGCCCCCAGCGCCCCGCCTTTTCGAGGCGTGGCTTCTCTGCCCCGCCAATCAGAGGCCGTATCGCTTCGCTCTCCCCGATTGGCGGGGAGCTGGCGGCGCGCCGGAATTGCGTCACGGCACCGGAGCGGAGCGGGGAGAGCGGAGGATGAGCAAAGGCCGCGAAGGGCCCGCGGCGGGCGGTGAGTGCGCGGGGCCGCCACCCCAACCCGGCCCGGGCCCGGTGACCGGCGGGGCCCGTCCCGCAGGAGCCGCCGCGGTGACCGGCGGGGCCCGTCCCGCAGGAGCCGCCGCGGTCCTGTTCCAGTACCTGCGGGAGCAGAACCGGCCCTACAGCGCCCAGGACGCCTTCGGGAACCTGCAGCGGGAGCACGGGCTGGGCAAGGCGGTGAGTGGGGCCGGGTCCCCGGGACCGGGTCGGGAGCGCGGGGCTGGTGGAGGGACCGTGGGGCCGGGCCGGGACAGGGACCACGGGCCGGGCCGGGGAAGGGTGCGGGCCGCGGGGCCGGTAGAGGGACCGTGTGGCCGATGTGCGGGGCTGGTGGAGGGGCCGCGCGGCCGGGCCGGGGCGCGGGTGACAGCCGCGGTCCCGCAGGCCGTGGTGAAGGCGCTGGAGCAGCTGGCGCAGCAGGGCCGCGTCCGGGAGAAAACCTACGGGAAGCAGAAGATCTACTTCGCCGACCAGGTGAGCCCCGGTCCCAGTGCTGTCGCCGCCGGCGCCCGCCCCCGCTGACCCCCCGTCCACCGCAGGAGCAGCTCCCGGCCGCCAGCGATGCGGAGCTCCGCGCGCTGGATGAGGCGATCGCCGCGCTCTCCGCCAAGGTGCAGGCGGCGCAGCAGAGCTGCCGGCACATGGAGGCGGGTGAGTGTGCGCTCCCCACCCGGGGAGACCCCCCGGCGGCACCGGGAGCGCCTGGGGGATAACGGGCAGCTGTGCCCGGTCACCGGGCTGTCCGCCCTGCTGGTGATCGGTGCCTCCCGCCCAGAGCTGAAGGAGCTGAACGGCTCCATGACAACCCCTGAGGTGGCCAGAGAGATCGAGGAGCTGAGGAAGGACTGTGCGAACTACATGGAGAAACTGGAGAGGATTAAATCTGCCACCAACCACGTGACGCCGGAAGAAAAAGAGAAGGTGAAGAGCTGCCTGGGGCTGAGTACCGGAGTGTCCCCCGTATCCCCTGTCCGACTGACAGTGCTCGGACGGGGGTGGGGGGTGTGTGGGTGCCCGGGCTGCTCCGCAGAGCCTGTTCCTGACTCTGTGTGATGGTGACGACTCTCGGGGTGCCCTGAGCTGCCTTGTGACCCTTTGCTCCGGGCGCTCACCCGCCACTCGGTCGGTCCCTCTTTGCCCATCGGGTGACCCGTCTCCCAGAGAGATTTACGTCCCGGCAGGGGCTTCCTGAGCCGCTTGTGCTGTCGAATAAACCCCCGGCTGTAGCTGGGACGTCTGTGTCCTCGGCACCTCAGCCTTATGGCGGCTTCGCAGGGCGGCTGTGGCTTGGTGGGTTCTCACTTTGCCGTGCTCTCCGCAGGTCTGCAGCGAGCAGAAGCTGTACTGCAAGGAGTGGCGGAGGAGGAAGCGAATGGTAACGGGGCAGTGGCAGGGAGGGGGTGGTGACAGGGGTGGTGACACTGGCGCCCTGAGGGGGATGTGGGTCTGTGGGGCAGCTCGGGGAGCGACCCCTGGTCAAACTGGACACTTTCCAGTGTGGAGAGACCTCGGGCAAGGGCTGCACGGGTTTGGGGAGGACTCATAGGGGACATAGTCGCCAAGAGCTGTCACCTCACAGCCCCCCCATCTCACCAGGCGACCGAGCTGCTGGACGCCATCCTGGAGGGGTACCCCAAAAGCAAAAAGCAATTCTTTGTAAGTACCGGGGCGGTGGCGGCGCTGCCGGGCCGGGCCAGCGCCCTGAGAGCCGCTCTGTGCTCGCCGCGCAGGAGGAGGTCGGGATCGAGACGGACGAGGAGCACAACGTCGCGCTGCCCGCGGCTGTGTGAGGCGCCCGGGGGGTCCTTGCCCCACGGAGACGCCGCTGATGCTGAAACTCAGCTCTTGGGATGTATTTTCCCTCTTTTTTTCAGGGCTTGGGCTGGTCCCGTGTATTTATATGGGTTTGGTTTAAAATGCTTTGCAGTTGGGGTGAGTAAAACCCAACACTGAGCCCTCTCGCTGGCACAAGGAACGTTATATTTTCCTGCCCTTCCGCGCAGTTTGCTGCGGAGGTCGCCTGTCCTTGGGGGAGGTGTAAGTGCACTGGGGTAAAGTTCCTGGTGTTCCAAGCAAGAAAATGAAGTGATTGCCTCAGCGAGTGGAGTAAACTTGTGCGTGTTCCTGCTGCAGAGCTCTGCCTCTGCTCCAGCTGCTTCCCCCGGGGCGACAGAGCGATACAGGAGAACGTGCTCCATTAAACAGCGCGGTTTGGTTCAGCTCTGCTTTGCTGTGGCGTTTTTCTCTGTTTAAAGTGTATCGGTGGGGCGCAGCAGAAACGGCCTGTCAGTCTCTGACCAGCTCTAGGAATAAAGGCCGAAAATCATTAAAACATTCAGCAAAATTTATTTAATTACTTTTCACAATAGAAAAATACGTTGCTTTTAGATGTGAGGTCTGTAAAAGTCCCCGCAGAGCAGCGGCTCTGCTCCGTGCCCCCGCTCCCCTCCCCGAGAGGATTTTCTTCCTCACAAAGCAACATCTTCCGGGCGAGACGCAGCTGCTGGTTCATCGTGGCCGTGTGTCACCGCAGACTGACCTCTGAGGCCTCCGCTGCATCGGAAAGGACACCCAAGTGTGGCCTTTAATGCATCATTTTGTATAAAATCACCCCCCGGAGGGGTTTTCTGCTGCTAAACGTGGGTAGAAGGAGGAGTTCAAACATTCGCACTGCAGCGTTCACGCAGCCTGGAGCCGAGCGGTGCCTCATCGACAGTGGAAAATACCAATAAAACAAACAATAAAACAATAATCTGCTGTCCCCGGAGCGGGAGCACGAACAGGGTGACAGAACGAACCCTGCGTGGTGTCACCGGGGCGGCAGCTGCACCAAGGTCTGGAACCCCAGCATGAGCAGGTTGAAAAGTGACCCGAGCGCCTCTGCAAAGCCAACACTGATAACGCTTCAGGATAATTTGTGTGATTTATAAAAATAAAACTCAAATCAAGGCTGGTTATGTACACGTGGATACAGAGAGGTTCTGGGGAGGAGCAGCAGGAGCCTGTGGCAGTGGCAGCTGCTGAACTGCATCCCCGGGCAGCGCAAGCGGCACCAAAACCCGAGGAGAAGAAGCCGGACGCGGCTCAGCCCTCCCAGCACAGGCAGGAGAACAGAACAGAAACCTCACTCGTTCCCCTTCAGGGGACCCATGGCTGCAGCACAATCAAGTTTCAGCAAGCCCAGCATCTCCCTGGCTCGTCCTTCCCCCAACCCCCCAAAAAACACGTGCCCCATAAGAGCCCCTTCAGAGGGAGGTACAAGAAACCCCCATTTACAGGAGAGGCCCATTCTGCGTCTGTTTTAACAGGAACCAGCAGCTTTTCGCACACGTTCTGGTTTCATTCCCCCTCCCTGGGAGCAGAAGGGGTCGGACTGGAGGCCTGAGGTGACAGCGGAGAGAGTCGGTGACACAGGCGAGCCCAGCGCGCCCGCCTGCGCCAGGGACTCTCTGGCGCTGAAAAAGACCTTAAAACACACCTTTTTTTTCCCCCCACTAAGTCCCTACAAATATTTGGTAATATTGACCGACAGCACCTGCGGGGCAGAGGTGGCTGCGCAGCCTCCTTTGGGTTGCGTAGTTAATACAATAAATAATTCAGAGAAGCTTTAGGAACGTACGCAAGGGAGCCGGCCCGGCCCTTCCCGACGCCCGTCACCGAGGCCCCCGGGCAGGAGGTGGCCCGTCCCCGCGGCTGTGGAGGCGGCGGCAGCCCCGGAGCTGCTGGCGCTGCAGGGGGAAGTTTCCATAGAGTTGACTCTTGAGCTGGTGCAGGACCCTGAGCACGATGTCCCGCAGCGTCTGGGGCAGAGGGGAGACACCGTCACAGGATGATTTTGGTTCGAAAAGCCCCTCGAGATCATCCAGTCCAACCATTCCCCACCCCAGCACTGCCCCATGTCCTGAGAACCTCCTGTCCGTCTGTCCAGCCCTCCAGGGCTGGTGACTCCAGCACTGCCCTGGGCAGCCTGTTCCAATGCCCCACAGCCCTTTGGGGAAGAAATTGTTCCCACATCCAACCTCAACCTCCCCTGGCGCAACTTGAGGCCGTTTCCTCTGCTCCTGGCGCTTGTTCCTGGGGAGCAGAGACCAGACACCCCGACCCCTTCACTCCAGCTGTGCCCAACAGTCTCTGCCCCATTTCTCATCCCCGCTCACCTGGGGCTTGCAATGCTCCTCGATCCAGCTGAAGACGCAAGCCGAGAGCTCCTGGAAACTCGTTACGGAGACGGAAGCGTTAAAGGACTGGAACAGGGAATCCATAATGCCTTGGAAAACGTTGAACTTCACCTCGTCGGAGACCTGGTCCTTCCCCTCGTTCGGGTTGTCCTGATGAGCTTTCACAATCTGCTCGTAGTTCCTGAAACGAACCGAGAGCCCCGTGGTCAGCAGCAGGATGAGACCTCGCACCCCCAGATTCTGCTCAGCCCTGGGAGCAGTTGAGAACCGCGGCAGGGATGGAGAGGACCAAGAGTTGGTAGAAAATCCTGCTGCAGCTGCTCCTGACACCAGGAGCAGATTGATTTTCTAAACTGGATCCACCTTCACACTCAACTCCGCCAACTGACCCAAGATAAACCCACACTAAAGAAGAAGGGGTGACAGGAGGCAGGGACAGCTCGGAACTGCGGGTGCCAGGCTGGCTGCGGAGCACCGAGCGCGCCCAGAGCCTTGAAAGGACGGCGAGAAAGAGCAGGAAGAGCTGGGCAGCAACCAACAGCTTTCCCTTACACTTTCATGATCTTCAAGGCCATCACGTCTTTCCTGAGGGTAGAAACTTCCTCCTCTTGCTTCTTCTTCTCCTTGTGCAGGAACTGGATGTAGTCGATGGCTGAGCATGAAAACACAGAGTGAGGATTTGACAGCACACGCAAGTCCCCCGAGATCCCCTCACAAGGTGTCTGAGCCTGGGCAGCACCAACACCTGAGCTCCCCGAGAGCATCATCACACCAGAAGGTCCCAAAGTGCTTAACCTCCACGTTTCATGGCTCTAACAAGGCATTTTGGGGGTTTGACAACACCCCCTTCCCTCTCCCCACCCTCAAGACTCACTTTTCTGGAGGACAATAGCCTTGCTCAGCTTCTGGGAGCCAATGGAGAAATCCTGCTGCTCACAGGTGGGCACGATGGCCTGTAAGTCATCGTATCCTTTCTGCGGGGAAGCAGAAACACAGCAAATGCGTTTGGAGTTCAGCAGCGTGAGACTGGTTGTTTCAAAACGTGCCAATTCCCAGCGCCCAGCAGGCAGCCAGCTGGAGCCAAGGGGCTCCCAGTGCGCTTGTGCTTGGGGAGGGTGGATCCGGCAGCAAAATGTAAGGGGAACGTGACAAAAAGAGCCGGGCGCTGGGTGCTGCGGGGCCCCGCGAGCCAGCAGGTTGCTGCGCTTGGGCGGCACACGCGGCCTCCGGCGTTACCTTGATGGCGTTCCGCCGCTTCTGCTCCGCCTGCGTGTGCGCCCGCCTGCGCCGGTCCTTGTACGACTCCTTGTAGGGCTCCTGGTGGTAATCGCTGTCCTCGTCATCTGCGGGGGGACAACTCATGTGAGCATGAAGACGCCTCAGCGGACAGTCCCCGAGCATGGGGGGAAAACGTGCACGGAGGGGGCGACGGCTACAGGTACCGGTTGAGCCCTAAGGGCCGTGATCAGGCCCAGAACAGCCCCAGGAACCAGGGACAAACACCTCGAGGTGCTGCCAACCCCCCCACTTTCCTCGTGACAGGGGGAAGGTGCCTGTGAAGGCAGCAAAACCCCACTGATCCCCTGCTCCAAACGCACGATGGGGGGAGAGCTCGTGGCGGCTGCAGCTGCCTCACAAGGGGAGGAGGAGCAGGCGCTGAGCTCTTCGCTCTGGTGGTGAAATGACAGACCCAGGGAACGGCAGAAGATGTGCTGGGGAGGGTCAGTGGGACATGAGGAGAAGGTTCTTCCCCCAGAGGTGCTGGACACTGAACAGGCTCCCAGGGATGTGTCACGGCCCAACCTGACAGTGTTCAAAGAGACTGGAACATCCTCAGACACACGGGGTGACCTGTGGGGCGTCCTGTGCAGGGACAGGAGCTGAACTTGATGATCCATGTGGGTCAGCTCAGGACATTCTGGACACCACAACACCCCGACAGTGCTCCCCCACCCTCCCGGGGGTGGGAACCCCCCCGGCACAGGGCTGAGAGGCCCCGTTGCCAGGGGACGAACCCCACAGCTCCACCTGTGTTGGGGACAGACGAGGCGCTGGTGGAGCCGATGCTGTTGGCCCGGGACACGATGCTGCTCTTCCGCGCGTTCTCCATGAAGAGCGCTGGGGGAAGATTCACAGAATCAGGGACAAGCCCCGGGCGGGGGACGGGGACAGGCAGGTCACCCGGCAGCCGCTGTCACCTGCAGCCACCACGGTGGTGACGGGGACTTACCCGAGTCCAGGCCATTGTCGCTGTAGGTCGCGTCCACCTTGAGCGGGGCCGGAGGAGACACATCAGCGAACCGGGACCCCCGCAGTCCCGAGGTCCCCCCGGTGCCACCGGCTCCCCCCCCCACCGCCGCCCGGTCCCCGAGCGCTCACTGAGCCTTGGGCTCTGCCCCCGGCCCCCCACCCCCGACCCGCCGCTCACCCCGCTCGGCCTCGGCCCTGCCGCCCGCCCTCGGTCCCGCCGCCACGGCCCAATCCCCCGCTTGCAGCCCCCTTGGCGGCGGCCAAACCGGCCGGCCCAGCCCCGGCCCCGGCCCCGGCCCCGGCCCCGGCCCCGGTCCCGGCCCCAGCCCCAGCCCCAGCCCCGGCCCCGGCCCCGGTCCCGGCCCCGGTCCGCAGCCCGAGCGCGGCGAACGGCCCCACCTTCCCCCACGCGTCCTCGGCCGCGCCGCCGGGCTGCTCCGCCATCTTCCGCCCGCCCCGGTCATGTGACCGCCGCACTGGCCGACGGGAAACGCAGTCCGCCCCGCGCCGCCTGGCCGCCAGGGGGCGCCCGCCACCGGCGCTGCCGGGGGAGGTGGGGCCGCTCCGTCCCGCGGCGCCTCCCACCTCGGTGCCCCCGCGGGACCGGGACCGGGACCGGGGAGGACTCCCCCCAGGACCCGGTCGGGGATGCAAGAGAGAATGGGGCCTGTCCCGGCCCCCGTGTCCCCAGAGCCGGGCAGGGACAGGGACAGCAGGTGCTGCGGTGGGCACAGCGGGCAGGACCAGCACACGGACACGCACCGAGAGAGAAACCTCTTTACTGCCGCAGGAGCGGTCCAGGCACCGGCGCAGGCTCAGCCCTTTGGTCCAAGGAGCCGCCGCGGTGTCCCCCCCGCCACCAGGGGGCAGCGGGACGCCCCAGCCCCTCCGCTGGGCCGGCGGGCGGGCCGGGTCCCCGCCCCGCGCTCCTCCCCGCCCGCCGGCTCGGTGACGCCAGCACACGGCCCCTCGGCCCCGTGCTGCGCTGTGCGGTCCGTCGGGTCGGTGCGCGGTGCTCAGAGGAGCGCGTCCCTGTCACGGCTCAGGCGCTGCTGCAGGAGGGCCCAGGCCTTCTCCACCTGCCACAGAACCAGCCCGGGGCAGCACCTCAGAGCCCGGGGATGCCCGAGTGGCGCCGGCACGGGCAGGGGCGTCACACGGGGGTCCCGTGCTTCCCGCCCCTTCCCTGCTGCATTTACACCCCCGAATTCATCCCTCGTGGCCGGGCCCGGAGGCAGACTCCGTGCTGAGCAGCACACCATGAGCGACCCGGGCACAGCGCCGAGCCCGCCGGTCCCCGTCACGGCCACCCGCCGCCCCCTCCGCCACCGCAGGCAGACCCAGCGCTGCAGCCAGCCGGGTCCCACCTGTTTGCGGGTGACCTCGGGCTCCCAGAGCGTGCACAGCACCACCTGCGACTGCTCCACCCTCCGGCTGTTGCTCATCTGGCTCCGCAGCCGGCTGCGAGCGGCCTCCTCGCTCAGCCCGTCCCGGGCCATGATGCGCTTCACCGCCTGGCAGGACCAGAGGGGACACTCAGGCACTCGGAGGGGACGCGGAGAACCCGCCCCAGCAGCAAGTGACAAAGGGGCATCGCCCACCTCCTCCTCGGGGATGATGGCCGTCCACACCTCGTGGACCATGTCTTGCCAGCCAGCCTCCAGCAGCACGGCCGCATCCAGCACGCACACGGCTTTTCCTGCGGAACGAGGCCATTCCTCATTACCTGGCAATCACGGGGCAGCGCGACTGCTCCTGGGTGCAGCCCAGCCACACGCTCTGAGTCGTGCCTTCCTGCAAACTGGCAGCACACGTGCTTTACTGCAAAGAACCTGGCGTGGAACACAGAGCAGCAGGGGGAGGTTGTGTTTGCTTACAGGGCACACCTGGGATGGCAGGTCAAGCCAATGCCTTCAGCTAAATGTCTATCGAGCTACCAACGGCACCTCCCAAGAGCTGGAAAAATTCTGCTCCCAGAAGGATCACACACTGCACTCACCGCTGCAGCACGACACCAAACTGAAGTCACTTAGGAAAGAAAAAGCAACCTCCATCCTCCTCAGGGGGCGAAGTCTGAGGGAACCTGGCCCAGCTGAGTGCAGGGGTTTGCTCAGCACTGAGCTGGTGACAATCCCCAGCAGAGAAAAGGGGGGACAACACTCCTGGTGCTGCCAGAAGCAGCAGATCCTGCACAAGACCATGCACCCACCTCCCACCTTTGTGCTGCGATGGGAGCCGCCCCGGTTACCTTGAGCACCTGCCTCCCCAATCTGCTCCTTGACCATGCGGGCGATCTCGGGCCACACAATGTCCGTGAGACTCTTCAGCCGCTCCTAGAAAGGACCACGGTGCGATTCGGTTACTGGCCCGGCCAACAAAGCCAGGAGCAGAGGGTCAGGTTCAGCTGCCACGTCACTGAGCTCCACTGGGCACGAGCCCAAACCACGAAAGGCGCAGAGAGCACCGGCTCCGCAGGGCTGCTGCTCCGTGAAGGACACACGTGGGACAGAGGGGACAGCGGTGGGGACAAGGAGGCAGCAGCAGCTGCTGGGGAGGGAGGAGCGTGTCCAGCATGGCCGCTGATTTGGCTACAGAGACAGGATCTCTGTGTCCTGCCCTGTCTGTACGTCGCCACCAGAAAGCACAGTCAGGAAAGCGCCATCAGCTCAAAGAGCTGAGAAACAAAAAGCCTCAGCACGGATGGAGAGCTCCCCGCTCACGAGATTAAACATTGGCAGTCTCTGTGCTGCTCTCACCTGGTTTCCAAACACTTTGGCCCCAAGGACTTTCCTGTTAATTGTCCCGTCTTCATTTAAGATTTCTGCAAGACAGAAGCAGAACAGGCTTGAGTAGAATGAATCCAACTGGCGTTCCCGCAGCAAGCCCAGGTCAGAGAGAACGGAATTCAGCACAGGGCTCTCAAAGAGACCCAGAAAGGAGCTGTAGGAGCTGACCTGGCAGCTCTTCACCTCCAGAAAAGGACAGGGAAGAGCTTTTCCTAGACCAACAGGAGCCCAGTTTCACCTTCCACACCAGCCAGTTCACGGGAGCTTTGGCACAGGATGCGCAAGATTTGGGTAAAGCAGCAGTTTGCCCCACTCGGGCCCAACCATCACCGAATCAGCTCCAGATCCCCATCTGGGTGGTGTGGAGCCAAAATCCCACGGGCAGAGGCGCGCAGGCCAGGACAACGCGCACCCTCCCTGCTCCTCCTCCTCCCGGCCCTCCCCGCAGCCTCCGGTGGCTCTACCTGCCCCAAACGTTGCCACCACCCGCTCATAGGCAGGGCCGCCGGGGACGTAGACGGCATGGCCCAGCTTGTCGGCGTCGATGAGGAACGCTCCCAGGCGCCCCAGGAGTTTGGCGATGGAGGTTTTCCCGCTCCCGGTTCCTCCGGTTAGGCCGATCACGTATGGGCGTGAAGGCAAGGCCGGGTTTTGCTAAGGGAAGAAGGAAAGTCGTTGCCAGCAGATGGAGAACACGGGCTATACTGGAGAAGGATCCTGACCACCCAGCCTGGAGATGGACATGAAAGGTCCTGGCCGTGCAGAGCAACGGGCTCCTCCTGCCGGGGGCCAGGACAGGCAGCCAATACTCCTCCGGAACGTGTGGAGGGGGACGAGCTGGCTCTGCAGCCCCCGAGGCTGCCACCCCTCCTCCCGCGGCTCTCCGAGTGTCCCCCCTCACCCGCGGGGGCCGCAGCAGTGTCCCCAGCAGCCTCTGCCGCAGGCTGGAGGAGCTGATCTTCTCCTCCTCGTTCTGACTGTGCTCGGGGTCCTTCACCAAGAGGATCTCGTAGAGAGCCAGCTCAGGGAGCCCCTGCCGAGAGAAGGGAGCCCCAAGGGCCGTGAGCTGCAGGGACACAGCAGAGGGACAGGCGAGGGGGTGGGAAGGGGCAGCCCGGTGGGCTCCGGCGCAGAAATTACATTTTCAAGTCTCTTCTTGTTCACGGCCTCCCCTCCCTTGCGGGTCTCCTCGCTGACCACCAAGCACTGCAGGTTGGGGTCTGTGATGGCGGGGCCGTAGGGGTCAACAAGAGGCACGATGTCGTAACGCAGCGAGGGCTTCACGTCCTCCAGGAACTCACGCAGCTTCGCTGCTCGAAGCTCGTATGGCTCGATCAGCTCCATCAGGACCTTGTCTGGAGGGAAGAGAAGCAGGAGAGCGTCTGTTTAACAACACTGAGCTCCCAGAGTGGCGGCGGAGAGCGAGACCGAGAGATGGAGACAAAAACCCATCTGTGACTTTGGGAGGCTCCCTCTTCCAGCTCCCTTTGCCCCCGCAGCTTCGTGTCTGCGCATCTCGGTCACTGGTGTGGACGGGACACCAGGTCCCCCGTCACCCCGTTCGGGCGCTTTGGGTGCACGGCTGCCAAGACCCAACACATCACTGGCCCCTGTCACGGCCCTGTCCTTGTCACCCCCGGCTTCCCCTGGCCCCGCACGGTGCCGGTCACCCCGGGACTCACGGCGGAGCAGGTCGCCGTCGGACACCCCGGCCAGGAGCCGCTGCCGGGCCAGGAGACAGCAGGCGCTGAGCAGCAGGCGGTGAGCGCCATGGAGCCGGTCGAAGGTCCCACCGACCACCACGTCGGAGAAGTCAGGCAGCGCCGCACCGGTGTCCTGGGCGTCCTCCTCGGGGTCCCCCCTGCCGTCCCCGGGGTCCCCCAGCAGCACGGCGGGCAGGTGCGGGGGGCAGCCGTAGGCGGCGGCGGCCAAGTGCTGCAGACCGAGCTGCACCGGCCCCGGTGGCCCCGGTGCCTCGGCGGCGGCGGCCAGCAGGACGCGGGGGGGCCGGGACAGGCGGCGGCAGCCGGGGCCCAGCAGGACGCGCAGGTCCAGGTCCCGCTGAGCCGCCGCCGCCGCGTACAGCGCGGCCAGAGCCCGGAGCAGCGCGGGGCAGGCGGGCGGCGCGGCGGGGAGCGGCTCGGCGGGGGCGGCCAAGCGCAGCCCCGGCTGCAGGTGAACGTACAGCGGCCCCGCCACCACCCGCGCCGCCGCCGCCACCGCCGCCGCCGCCCGCCGGGGCAGCGCGGCCAACGGCGCCGTGAGCACCAGCAGCCCCGAGCCGAAGGGCGGCATAGCCGGGCCGGGCCCCGCCGGAAGAGCCGCCGCCGCCGCACCGGAACGAGCCGCCGGACCGCCCCGGGAACGCCTCTCCGGGGAGCCCGCCCGGTGCCCGGTGCCCGAAGGCCGGGAGCGCGGATGGGAAGTCGCGATGCGTCCCGGTGCGGGCGAGCGTGGCGATCCCGGTCCGCCCGCGGAGGGAGGAGACAGACAGACCCGGCCCCCCGCCCGCGGCACCGGGGAATCCCCGGGCACGGTCCCGCCAGCCCCGCGGGGCACGGCCGGGTACCGGGGACCCCGGAGCTGAACCCCCCCGGGGACCGGGCTGAGCCCCCGCCAGCCCCCGGGCAGGGCTGTGATGAGAGGGATGGATCCGGGACCGTGTGGCTGCAAAGGGCTTTATTGGCGACACCGCGGGACCGAGATGCCCCAGCCAGGACGGACATCGCAGGGCTGGGGGGCCACCCGCCGCGTCTCGGTGGCTCTGCTCAGGGCTGGTCTCCGTGGGCCCCGCCGTGGCCGAACACGAAGTCGTGCATGGCCCGGACGTACGCGGAGCCATCGGGGTTGGCCAACCTCAGGCGTGAAAGCGGGGCGAAGAGCTGGGTGGTGACGCAGCGCAGGGGAGGGCAGGGGGTGCTGATGGCCTCCAGGAACACCTGGCACCGCAGAGGTGTCAGACCTCTCCCCAGCACGTCCCCACAGCCACCCCCAGGCATAGAGCCCTCCCCGAGCCCCCATCCCACCTGCAGGACCTCCTCCACCTCCTGGGCCGTCTCACGGAAGAGACTCTGGCAGTGCTGCAGGTACCGGCGGTAGAGTCCCCGTGTTTCAGCATCCAGGTCCTGCAGCTCGCTGCCCTCGGGGTCTGGGCGCTGCAGGTTGGCCAGGAAGCTGGTGTTGACGGGTCCGCACTCCACCAGCGTCAGGCTGCGAGATGGGGCAGCCCCGAGCCAGGTGTGAGCATCCCCTCATCCCAACATCCCGACATCCCTGCACCTCGGTGCCCGTTTGGCAGCAGCGCGGTTCCCCGCGGTACTCACTGGATGTTGAAGGGCTGCAGGACGATGGCCAAGCTCTCGCACAGCCCCTCTACTGCAAACTTGCTGGCGCAGTACACGGAGTTGAAGGGCAGCCCTGGGGCAGAGCTGCACTCTGAGCACTGAGTCCCTTCCCCGCGGCTCCCCGTGCTCCAGGGTGCCGGGGGTCCCACCTTGCAGCCCCCCGATGCTGCTGGAGACGATGATCCGCCCGGCCCTGCGGCGCTTCATGGCGGGCAGGAACGCCTGGATGGTGCGGACGGCCCCGAAGAGGTTCACGTCGAAGACGGTTTTCATGGCTTGGTCGGAGCAGGTCTCCAGGGGTCCCATCAATCCCACCCCCGCGTTGCAGACTGGAGGGCACAGTGCTGGTGAGCTGGGCACCGCACCCCCCGCTCACTCCCCAGCACCGTCAAGGTTCCAGAAGACAGGAATGTGGGGGCCCTTCCCTGTTGACGGGCCAGTGACCCCCAGCACCCACAAACCCAGCTCCTGCCCCGCCGAGCACACCCCATCCCAGAACTGCCGGCACCTCCTGTGATTCAGCACCTGCTCCCAGTGACCCCAGAGAGGTCCCCCCAGCCACCCCAGGGACAATGGGGACACCGGGAAGATCCGTACCCAGCACATCCAGCCGCTGCCCCTGCACCCGCCGCGCAGCGGCCGCCAGTGAGCGTGGGTCGGTGACATCGAGCTGCAGGACCTCCAGTGTGTCGGGGCAGCAGCCCCCCAGCTGCGCCAGCAGCTGCTCGCCCTTGGCCACGTCCCGCATGGTGGCAAACACTGCGGGAGAGAGCGCGGCCACCCGCACTGATGCCACCGAGCTGCCCACCCCAGGTACCACCGAGGACCCCCGGGGGTGGCAGCCCCCCCTGGCGCAGCGTCACCCCTTTACCTTTGAACCTGCGAGCGCCATCGGCCGCCAGACGCGCGGCCAGGCCCAGCCCGATGCCCGAGGAGCAGCCCGTGATCAGCACCGTGGTTTTCTCCATGGGCAGGCGGTGCCGGCCGAGGGGGCCGCGCTGTTTAAAAGGGATGGGAGGGGGCTCCCCCGCCCCCCGCCACGGGTGTTGTGTCTGCCGCCTTATCTCAAGGCCCCTCCACCCACCTCCCTGCACCTTGATGCTTGTGCAGCTGCTGCGATAAAGACCCCACGCAGCCAGGACCCCCCCGCGGGAGGAGACCCCGGGGCACAAGGGGGTTGGCAGAGCCAGCGCCAGTCCCGCCGTGCCAGGCACCCCGTTTCTCCTGCTATGCAGGCTCGGGGGCCAAGCGCCGCTCCCCTGCCCCGTTTCGTGCTGGTCCCACGCTGGGGAGAGGAGGTGGACACACACACGGGAGAAAAGAACGCCCAGCAGCCAGGCCTTTAATTGCTCTGTGGGCTGGTGGCTCCCAAAGCTGCTTGCCAGCCCCACGGCCAGGCTCTGCCTCAGCCCCCCAGCTGGGGGAAAAGGCTCTGAAAACCCCATTCCAGGGAGCGCAGCCCCAGCATCACTGCAGAAAACTCTGCAAAGTCTCTTTTGGTACAAAAGGCACCAAGTGTGGCCAGGGCCGTGTAGCAGAGGGTCCCTGTGGGCACTGGGGTCCACGGAGCGCCCAGGACCACCCGAGGGGTGAGGCTGGTTCGCCCTTCCCCCTGGGGCAGGGGCTGCTCTGTGCCCCGCGCTGCCGCCTCCCTGGCTGCTTCTCCACCATCACTGTCCCCACCGGCCAGCAAGGGCAGGGACAAGTGTCCCCTGTCCCTCTGTACAGTCCCAGCTCCCCCTGAGCTTCCAACTGGAATTGCTGGAGCAGCAGAGCCCTCACCTCCTGGGGCAGCCCGGCTTGTGGGGTCACGCTCAGGGCAGCCAGGCAGGGCTGAGCACGGCACAGATGAGTCCTTGGGGCACAGTCTGCCCCCCATCCAGCTCCCAGCCCCCCTGCGCACATCCAGCTTGGCCGGGGGCCACCGGGGCTCTGCACCTTCATTCCAGGACGCAGCCGTCACGCAGGAGCTGCGGGAGCCTGGGCAGGGGAGGCACACGGTCCCTGCCCTCCCTCCCTGGGGAGGCGCAGCCCGAAGTCACGCCGGCCCGGCCCGGCCGCGCCGCAGGGCGCTGGGGTAGTATTTGAGGAACAGCTTCCTGGAGATGTCCAGCGTGTCCCCAGCCGGCACGGCCGGGTAGCGCTTCTTGTTGTAGACAAAGCCTCTCTCCACCTGGAAGACAGCCTGGTTGAACTGGTCCTGGTGGAAGGGGCTGCCCGAGTTGAGGCTCTCCACCAACGCGGAGACAAAGAGGCTCCAGCGCACGCCATAGTAGTCCAGCACCAGCCCCCCCAGCTGCTTGTTGGCATAGTCCAGGATGTTCCCATTGGGTCCCCAGAGTGTCACCTGGTTGCGGGCGTTCAGCTCGTACTGCTCGGCCTCCTGGTCGCTGGTGGCCACGGCGCGGGCGCTCTCCAGCCAGCGGCCCAGCAAGAAGAGGCTGTGGCTGGACAGGAGGTTGTCCAGCTCTGGCAGCAGGTCGTACACCAACACGCCGCCGGCCGTCAGCAGCTCCGGCAGCGCGTGGCTCTGGAAAGCCCGGCGGATGCTCACGTAGTAGTCGCTCACCAGCTGCTGGGCCGCCTGCCGGGTGACGTCCACCAGGTCGTAGCGGAAGGTGGGGCTGGCGCCCAGCTCCGCGCCGGCGCTCAGCAGCAGGCGCCAAGCCTCGTAGACGTCGCTGGCGTTGTACCACAGCCCCGTGTCCATGCGCAGGGAGGGCCGGCGCACCAGCGGGCTGTGGTTGTGGTTGACGCAGACCCCGGTGCAGTTGTAGACGCTGCGGAGGAGCAGCTGCCAAGCGGCGGCCGCGGCGGCGTTCGGGGCACCGTAGCGGCGCTCGGCGTAGCGGGTCACCCAGCTGGGGAGGTCGAGGGGCTCCTGGCGCCAGCCCAGCTCGTTCATCAGTTCGTACACCATGTCGTTCTGCTCGATGCCCTCGGGCACCAGCCCGGTGCCAACCATGGTGGAGTTGGGGAAGCGGCGAGCGGCGAAGGGGCCGCGGTTGATGGCCTCCACGGTGCCAAAGAGGCCGTGGTTGCCCCCAAAGTTGTGCAGCATGCACCAGATGAAGGGCTGCCCGTAGAAGGACTCTGTCCACTGGTAGACGGGCTTGGACTCGGCAAAGAGGTCGAGAACGATCATCCTGCCGAGGGGGACGCCGTGCAGCAGGGCTCGCACCTGCGCCGGCTGCCAGAAATCCGGCTGGTGCTGGAAGAGCCAGCCCTGCATCAGCCACAGCGCCTCGGGGTCGGCTGGGGACAGAGGTGCACGGGGTGAGGGTCCCCTCTGGGCAGGCAGGTGTCCCACAATGCCCTGGGGACACCAAACTCCCCTCTTAGAGGGGGTTTGGAGGGTCTGGGACCAGCTGCTGCCCCCCCCGGCCGGCACCGTGCGCTGACCCACCTCCCGTCATCGACCTGAAAACCGCGTTGCTGACCCTGGAGAGATAGGCAGGGTCGGAGGAGAGGGGAGTCATCTCGTTGAAGGTGTCAGCACTGTAGACGTGGTCTGTGCCAAACTCCTTGATCAGCTCCTTCAGGAAGAGGGTCCCGATCACCTGGAACATGGGGTCCTCCGGGTCCAGCAGGTACGTACACGAGTAGGTGCAGTCGAAGTGGCTCCAGCCCCCGAGGCGAGTGGCGTTCACACGTGGGAAGACCCTGTGGGACGGCAGAGACGGGGATCAGGAGCAGGACAGCACTGTCACACCCCCGCGGGGACAGAGCAGCATCCCGGGGAAGCCGCTGTGGGCACAGGAGAGCCAGGAGCTGCCACAGCCCCAGGAGCACCCGTGTGCTGGTGCTGGCCACAAGTGGGACCCCGGGAAAGGCCCAGGGCTGAGACCCCGGGGAGAAGCTGCAGCCAGGGCTGATTCACCCGTGGGGTCTGTGAACACGTGGGGCTGCACCTACCGAAGAACCCCCTGGGGCACGTGGCCCGCGAAGGCCGGCAGCACCGTGATCATCCCCAGCGAGCGCATCCTCTCCACGATCCGGTACTGGGGGAGAGAAGGAGGGAGCGAGTTGGGGGCGAGGATCCCCCACCTCTTCGCGAGGGGCTCATGGGCACCACTGGAGCCTGGGGAATGGAACGGGAGCCCCCGAGCTTCCATGAGCACTTTGTCCTGGAGGAGCAGGGCAGGGGCTTGCACAGGTCTGTCCCAAGTGGGTGGGGAGCCCCGGTGCCCCCGGTACCTGCAGGTAGAGCTGTTTGAGGTGCCAGGCTGGCGGCAGCGGCCCTGCCCAGCCGCGGAGGTTCCCCATGCGGTTCCAGGCCAGGAACGCTGGCCCCGTGAAGTACGTGTCGATCTCCGACTGGTTCAGCCCCAGGGACCGGTACACCTGTGTGGGGCGGCAGAGGCTCAGCCAGCCCCACGGCCACCACCCCGCTGCCCTGCCCGCTCCCATGGACCCCGATACTCAACCCGCTGCCAGGCCGCCTCCTGCCCCGCGAAAGCCGGTGCCAGGTTGATGCCACTCAGCGCCATCCAGTCGATCTCCCGCTCCCAGCGTGCCCAGTCCCACCAGACGTAGGAGTAGCTCTGGGTACAGGCGTTCTGGTAGTAGCGGTACCTGGGGGGGAGCAGGCGGGAGGCTGCGGGCTGGACCCCCCGGTTCCCATTCCCATTCCCATTCCTGTTCCCGGCCCGTTCCCGACCCCGTTCCCGTTACATAAGGGCGCCTTGTCCTGGGCTAACGAGGCGTGAGCCGTGCCCGGCCCCGCGCCCGGAGCTCGGCCCGCACCCCCGGGACGGGGCGGCCCTGGCGGGACCCCCGCGGCCCCGTTACCTGCCGGGGGCGGTGACGCGGATCTCGGTCCGCAGCCGCGGCAGCGGGTCGGGCAGGCGGAGCTGCGCACCGGACCAGGAGAGGTGGCAGCCGCAGAAGTCGCGCAGGTAGCGGTACAGCCCGGCGGCCGCCGCCACCCCGCTGGAGCCCGTCACGGCCACGGCCACGGCGGCACCGGGCGGCGAGAGCAGCCGGTAAGTGTCGGGCCCGCCCGCCGCCAGCGCCGGCTCCACCGAGAGCTCCACGGCGGCGGCCCGGGGGCCCAGCAAGCGCCGCGCCAGCGCCCGCACCGCCGCCTCCTGCCGCGCGTCCCCGGCGTCCCCCCGCGGTGCCACCAGCAGCAGCAGCAGCGACAGCGACATCCCCAGTCCCGCCGCCATCGCCGCTCCCGGGCCCAGCGCCGCCGCGCTCCGCCAATCGCGGAACGGCCGGGGCGGGACCGGAGGTGGGAGGGGCCGCGCCGGTACCGGGAGCGCCGCTGGTTCCGCGGTCCGGACACAAGGGCTGCCGGTGCCCCGGGACCGCCGCGGGCTCCAGGCTGGTTTTGGAAATCATGTCTTACTTTTTCCACCCACGGGGCGAACCGCTCCGCGGCGGTCCCGGAGCATCCGCCACCCCGCGGGAACGGCGCTGCCCAACCGGTACCGGCTCCGCCCCTCGCGGGACCCCGGCGGCTCCCCGGGCCGGGGCCGCTCCTGCCTGAAGAGGTCGCTGCGAGACCGGGCAGCGGGTCCCCGCCGGCTCCCGCGGCCGCGGCCGGTGCCCGGGGGCGGGGAAGCCCGCCTGCGTCCCCCGGAGCAGCCCGGGACCCGGCTCGGCGCGGGGCGCAGGCAGGACAGGGGCTCAGCCCTTGCTGCCGGAGGAGCGGGTGGGCACAGAGCCCCGGGGATCCCCGTGGGGAGGCTGCGCCCCGGCCCCGCTGTGCACCCGCGGCCATCGCACCCATTTTGCACCCTCGGGCCCCGGGGTGGGGGCAGCAGGGACGTGCCCAGGGGCTCTGGGCTCCAGGAGGGACAGAGTGTGGCTGCAAGGGATGGCCCGGCCACCTCCTTTGGTGCAGAAGGGAAGGGGGAGCTCAGCGTTTCCCCCCAGCACAAGGGGACTGGGGCTCCTGCCCCGCCAGCCTGCAAGGGCTGCCCCTGCGGCCCCAGCGCCATGAAACCAGCCAAGCAGAGCCATGGAAACGGGCAGAAATATTGTGATTGCGCACGGGAGTGGTGCAAGAGCGGGGATGGGTGAAAGGGGAGAGCGGCCCCTGGACACGGCTGGCACAGCAGCAGCGGGGGACCCGTCTCCCCACCCGAGGGCTGCGGGAGGACAAGGGGCATCGTCCAGCAGCACAGAGCAGCTCCTCGCCCCCCCGGAGACATCAGGAGACGGGAAACACACTGGGCTGCAATAGCTTCCAAACACAATCGCCAAACCCACACAGAAACCTCCCTTCTGCTCCTCCCTTCCGCACATGTGGAAAAAGCTCCTCCAGCAGCTCCAGGCCCCGCAGGAAAGGCCTGAGTAAACACGGCCCCATGCGGGACAGCCTGTGACACAGGGCGGGCAGGAGCAGAGCAGCTCCAATCCCCGTGAAAGGACACCCACAACAGCCAGGTTTCATCAAGCCTAAGCTTTTCTTCCTGTGTAACCACTGGTTTTGCTCAGTTAACGCGTTTATCTGGGCGTGCAGGAGGCTCCGGGACAAAACGGCCCCTGCTCAGCCTCAGCCGCCTCGATAAGCAGCGTCATTCCAGCCGGTGTCATGTCACCAACCAGCCCTGCCCGCCCCACTGTACCGACCCTCACGGTGACAGGAGCCCAGGGCGGAAAAGCTGAAGGTCCCAAGTCCCCCCAGCCCCAGAGCACCCGGGGGAAGCAGAAAAGAGGCCACAGCGGCTGTAGTGCAGTTAGTTTAATTGACACAGTGACTGTCAGCAGCACGTTGCACCCGGGCAGCGGGAGCGGGGTCACCGCTCCGCTCGCAAACCAGTTTGGAGTTTGTCTTTCTTACCACTGTAAACAAACAGCTGATCTACCTGTAAACACAGTGACTACTCAGAGGTGCCCCCACTGTACATCCACTGCGATGTACATCCACTGCGATGTACATCCACTGCGATGTACATCCACTGCGATGTACGTCCACTGCGATGTACGTCCATTGCGATGTACGTCCACTGCGATGTACAGCGCACACACGCCATCCTCACATGATCTGAAACAGCCCTGCGTGGCGTTTCCCCTCCGATTCCAGGTTACAATGATTCTGGTTATCGTTCTATCTGTCCATACACAAATAGTTCAGATCCACTGTGACAATGAAACACGACAGTTACACACGGCACTAACACACACACACACACATCACCGCTGCTACAGCTACAGTGAGTTCAGGAGGCTGAGAAACTATTCACATCTTGCACAGGAGAAAAAGCAACAGCTACTGGGGCAGAGATCACCAAAACTCCAGCGCCGTGGGATTATCTGTTCTGCCTCGAAGGGCTCCTTAGCCCCCGAGCACACAACTGCCGTGACGTGGCGCTGGTACCTTTGCTTGATGCCAAGTCTACATGGGCCGTGTCTTTGAGTGCTTTGCAGCCTCAGGGATCCATTTTCAAACAAGAAACCCAAGAGGTTCCACTGCCAGGGGTCAGCACCCGAGACAAGAGTCGCAGGGCAGCCGAACCGTGTCCTCAGCGATGCTCCAGAAACAAGAGGTGGAAGGACCCTGGCTGCTGGGCTTGGGTTCGCCTGGGATAGGAGCAGATACAGGAGCATCTCGGCTCCATGGAGGAAAGGAACAGCCTCCATGGCAAGGACAAGGTGCTTCCCCATCACCAGTGGGCAGAGAATCACTGTGTGATGAGAGAGGCCAAGTCCTGCCCCTCACAGCGGCTCCTCAAGCCCTGGATGGAGTTCAAAAAGCTGAATCTCTGCACAGAATGAGACGTTGTTTTCGTCAGATTGAACCACGGCAGGTGCGGAAGCCGCGGAGGCAGGAGGACAACACCACGGATCATCCACTGCCCACCCTCGGATTTTGTTTAATCGGAGGCAGAGACACAGGATCCACATGGAAAACCTTCGTAAAACATAAACCTTCCCGAGCAGCGCAGCCTTTTCTCCGTGTGCTTGTACACCCGCTCAGCCCCAGCTGCATTTCACGCTGCCCCGATAACCCTGCGGGGGAATTCACAACACGACAGCTACACTATTACACACACAGACACTTCATGCTCTTAGTATCTTCAGTGCTAAACTTACGGGAACGAAACGTTTTCTTTGATCCAGTGTCACTCATTACCCGGGAATGTCAAAGCTCTTGGCTCTGAAACGCCCCGGGAACACTTGAGGGTGCTGCAATAAGTTATTTTTGCTATGGGAGGGTTACATGCAAGTTGGACACACGGGGAGGGCCTGGCCGGGAGCACACGACGCCGAACGGCGCTCGAGCGGAGGGTTTCAGTCGTCAAACCTCCCCTCGCGGATGGTGTCGAAGGAGAAAGGGAGAAACTTGAACCCAGTGCCAGTGTAGAACTTGTTCTGGAACTCGATCCTGCACGAGAGGGAAGAGCGATTGGTCATTACAGTGGCAGCTCTCGGATACGAGTGAGCAATTAGCAAGAACTCCATTAACAGTGTGATTATTGACCACAACGAATTGAAGCTTTAAAAAGTGGTATAATAACGTAGCGTACCTTTTGGCACAGAGCCCCTGTTTGTGTTTGGTTCTGCAGCAGAGCAGAACTGTCCAGATATCCCATTCCCATGGGCAATAAAAGGCCAACGAAGATAAAACGAACTCCCCGCCTGCAGCAGCACCTCGGAGCTGCTGTAAGATCGCGTTTTCCTATAAGATCTAATTTTCCTATAGGATCTCATTACCAAAGCTCACACTTCAGTTTGCACGAAGCGCCATGGCGTGACGCTGTGCTCAGAGCTCCTCATCAGCCACTTCTGTTTATTTACTTCCATATGTTTGCTTGACCCCACATGACAACTTCTGCCTGGCCAGAGACGTGCCCGGGCTCTCCAGCCGGACATCAACCGCGCCTCGTTCGCCCGCTTCCCCTCATAAACCCCGCTTAAAACAAGAACTACGCCGGAGAACTGGCCAACGGGCAGCACAGCCAAATAGGGAAGGAAAAGATAATAATCCTGTGATTCACAGCGAAAACAAGCGCTGAGCCTCGTGAGAAACACTTTCCACCGCGTGATCCAGCGAAAAGGTTAAAAAAAAGCCACGAAGCGACAGCAAATTGTAGAGCGATTCAACACAATGCAGGAGAAGTGTTTTTATGAAGCACAACAAGGCAGACTTGAATTATGATTATTTCTTCCCAAATGGGGGATCCCAGCAAACTGCAGAAATGCTGGTGTCCAGCTGCCAGATAAAGTGATTTCCCAACAGAGCCGCGAGGGAAACATCCCAAAAAGCAATGAAAAACCCCAAGCAGCCCAGTTTGCGCCCAGATCTGCCGCCTGTTCACCCAGATCCAGAGTTCCCGCGGAGGAATCCCGGGCTGAGCGGGATTTTCCGCGGGGGAGGTCGCGCTCCGGTTTTTCAGGAACCCTGATAATCTCCACAAGTATCTGGTGACTAAGGGGCTGTTCTGTAGGGAAACAGGAGGCAGCGGGCTGGGTGTGAGTCACACACAACCCCCTGTACATGACACTCTAACCCTGATGATGAAGCGTTCCAGCTGGCCTGACATCTAAAAGCTCCTTTTGGACACAACTGGATGCCCGAAACTCAGGGAGAGGCTGTTAGAAAGGGAACTAGTGAAAAGCGTGTTTAACCACATAAACAAAGCTTCAGCATTTTGTGTGGGGTTTTATTTCCGCACTTGTCTACTGGAACACCCAGAATCCAAGGTCCTTTCTTTGGTAGGAGACATCCAGCATCACCGTCACGTGCACCAGCTCTATTGCTCAACTTTGCTCCGTGTCCCATCATTGATCAAGTTCTGCAGGAGAATTGACTCGACAGTTAGCGCCGCGCTGTAAATAAACAGACTGGAAAGCGTTCTGGCAGTCGGCACCAAAGAAAAACCCACTCTTCAGCTTTTTTCTGTATTAATAATTAGCTGAAGCGTTCGCTGGACTGCACTCAAGTGGATTTTCCAACCGCGCAGGCTGGAAAACGGGGCGGCTCCCGCGGGAAGCAACCGCAGGGACCCCAACTTCTATTTACTACAAGTGCAAATTCCTGCTGGGTATTTATATTCTTAATGATTTGTGCCAACACCCGGGGTCGAGAGAACCCCCCACAGCCCGAAAGCCATCGGGGTGTTTGCGTACGGGTCGTTATATCCCTTTTTTTCTCCCCAAAAAGGGGAGCAGCTTCGTACGCGGCGCCGTGGGTCATTCCATCCTGCGTTCGCAGCAGGTTTGCCTTGTAGAGCAGCAGCGTGTTCCTCCAGTTGCGCTAAACGCGAGCTCTGCCTCGTCACCTTTACAAAGGAGAACAGAACTGCGGCGAGCGGGTGGGGAGCGGGGCTGCGCGGCTCCCGATGTGCCTCTCAAAACGCAGCATCCCCCTCGGGCAGCAGGGAAAAGCGCTTCCCATTCTAAACCAGGCCTAAAACTGAGCCTAAAATACCGCTTTCCACAGGAAAACAGCTCCGCTGAAACCGCGTCCCCGCGTCAACTCGTGGTCTGAGACCCTGCTGTGAAGCCAGTCGCAAACTTCTCCTTTTGGGCAAAGTCTGCTGCAAGAGCTTTGAAAAAGAGAAGTTGATTTAATCTAAACGTTCATGGCAAACTACGTTACTGAAAAGCAAACAGGTAAAATCTTTCAGAGGAGCGATGTTCTGGTGAGGGGATTGAACGGCGCGATGTGGGTATGGCTCCGGCACACGCGCCTGTACATTGGGCAGCACTCGGAGTCCTGCCCCCCAAAACCACCCACCTGCTGAAAGAATGCACGCTTTTGGGAAAAAACAAAGCACAAAATGATTCTTCCTCATTTGGGAGTGAGGGGCAGAGCACATGGAACAATTTGTGCTCTTTTTCCCCGCTATCAGCAAGACAAGTGCTAAATTCCTCCTCCTTTCCAGGAAGGCTGATCCACCCACACCCCCGGGATTCCTCGTAGGTGACTCGTCTCCCACAGCCAGAAAATCCCGTCTGCTCAGCTTGGTTTTAACCCCCCCGAAAAGGGAACACCTCCCGTTGGAAACATCCTGATTTCGCATTCAGAAACAAAAAGGAATGTCAACAGCACGTTCTTCTGGAGAACTGCAGGTGCTTTCCTCTCCGCTGTGATAACGAAAATCCACCAAACCCCAAAAGAATTTCAGCGGGTTATCTGCAGCCTCAATTATTACCTTCAACCTGCTTGTCAGGCCCTAAGCTTGAGCAGATTTTCTCTTAGAGAAAGCAGATTAAACTTTTACAGCTTTGGAACATGTATTTAGGGAAAATAGGGCTTCATGAAGAGCTTGGTGCCCTGCCCAGCACCAGTGATCCCATTTCAGCCACACGCGTCTCCCCTTAACGCATTTCCAGCCGATTCTTTAATCGCCCTTTAGAGATCTCCTGGCAAAGAGAAAAGGCGCCTCCTGGCCCAACTGCAGCCTCCAGGTCTCGTCTGTTCCCGGTGCTCTGAGCAGCATCCACAAGCGCGGTTTGTGGATATTAAGACGGGTATCTCCGGAAAAACGCGCTTTCTTATCTGAGCCCATCCCTTTGGCTAAAAAATGAGAAAACACGGAGCCTGCCAAGAGGAGAAGCTGCTCAGAGCTGCTTGTGTGCTGTGCTGGGAAACGCGCCACGGGCGGAGAGCAAAGCTCTGAAAATCCACCAGTTCCCAAGCAGCCGCGGACCAGCAGACCCCACGCACGGAGTTGTGCTCGCTCTCCGCTCTCCTCGGGCTGCTCGAGGGTTTGCAAGCTCCTTGCTCCCCGCTGATGCAACCGTGCGGTGGTGACGGCGGGACGGGGGGGCACCGAGCAACAAGTTCTCAAGCGGCTGGGGTGAAGATTTCTAGGCTGAGCGCCAGGAAAAGCAGCGGCAGAATCCCGCGGCCATTTGCAGCGGCCGCCCCCCCAGCGGCTCCGGGGCACAAGATGGCCACAGTCCTAAAGCTCCGCTCGAGCTACAAACACCCAGGGACGCGTGGACACGCCGCTCTGCACCCACAGAGGGCAGAAGGACGAACTTTTCCTTCCCCAGACAGGGGAGAAGTGAACAAAGCCTGGTTTTATTTCCTTTTTTTAAGGCACGGGCTTCCTTTTTCACTTAGAGAGGAATTTTTAAAAAGCACTCACAGCCTTTTCCTCCCACTTACGCAACAAAACACTCCTTGTGAACTTCATGGGACTTCGCTTCCTTCTCCTGATCTAACAGGAAAGATAATACCTTAAGAGACAGCAGCAACCAGAACGGTCCAGAGGACAGTTAGGCTTGGAGTTAGTTAGGCCTGGAGTGGACTTAGTTAGGGCTGGAGAACCCCAGGTGAGCAAAACCCACTCCCACATCACTCCTTTGATCCCACCAGAGAATGTGAAGTGGAACAATGAGCTCTCTTAAATATCAGAGAAAGCTCTTGGACACTTTCCATACGTGGGTGCAGAGAAAGCGATGAGTGCTCTAGTAATCCCTTCTTGTTTGCTGGCTCCCTGCATACACAGCGGCCTCAGAATCCCAGGAAAGGGGCCACAAAAGCATCTGCCAATAAGCAAGACCAGCAAGAAATGGATATTACTCCACAGCACCCCAATGGGAAGAGAAGAAAAGCCGCCCCTGTTCAGCAAGGTCTTATGAAGACGAGCAAGACCACTCAGAGGAAACTGCGCTCACAAAGGAAAACAAACTTTAGAACCAGGTCACAGACCAACGGAGAGAACAAAAATGTCACAGAATCACAGAATAGCTCGGGTTGGAAGGGACGTCCTGCTGGAAGCCACGAGCACGCTCACCTATCTTGCACAGCCTTTCCGTCCCGCTGCTCACAAAGCTTTGGTGCAACTTGTTTTTAAGTAGAGAGAAGTTTCTCTCCACGATCTTTACGCACTCGACCAGGAGAGCGGTGAGTCGCCAGAGGCGAGACTGAAACCTCTGACCCTTTGGAAGACACTCTGCTGTCAGAGCACACCCGCTGTAGCACTTTCAGATGCTTTAGGTAGACCTGTGGTACTCCCGCACCTCTGAGCATTGCTGACCTTGGCTCAGCGCCATCCACGACTCTAATTCACAGCCTTAGCTTTCCTGTGTAAGGGTCAATACAGTTTTTAGAAGACGGATTAGTGCATAGCCCAGGGAACATCAATTATCTTGCTATGAAGAGCTTTGCAGCTTTGCAGCTTCTGCACATTCCAGTGCACTCACCAGTGCAAGCGAAGAGCATGGAGAAAAGCCGACAGCCCCTCCATGACCAGCAGAATCGCGACCGTCAGGGTAGCGAAAGCAGCAAATATGAAGAAGAGGCCAAAGCCTCCGCCCAGGCTCCTGACGCTGAGGCCAATGTGGATCACCATGGTCCAGAGCACCTCCGAGAGCTCTGCCGGGAGAAAAGGGCTCGTTTCAGAACACTCAGAGAGAACTGAGGGTTGCTACGGTTTACTTATAAAGCAAAAACTAAAATGAAGCAAATTCCCACTATAATGAGGTGGGAAACAAGAGGGACAACATCAGGACGTTGCCTCCAACAGGGAAAGTCGTTGCTTGGCAGCTCTTTGCTTTATTCAGTGCTTGGAACTCCATCCCCCCCTTTCAGCAGAGCGCTGAGCAAAGAGATGCTGGTGTTTCCCATTAACGACTCCCAGCTAATGCAGACACAGCTCCGTCCTTCTCCGGCAGCGCTTGACAACAGAGCTCCCAGAGGCCACCTGAATTCCTGCCGTGCGCCTGCCCAGGGCCATCAGACACGTGGATATATTATAATCAATCTCAATATATGTCTGTATGATAGATGTTTTATATTATATTATTATATATTATAATAAACCTCAAATCCAGGAGGAAAACTCACGGGCGTGGGCCAAGCTGAGAGCCCAGAGCCTGAGGTAGGACGCGGTGTTGGAGATGCAGCCCAGGCAATACTCGATGGTGTGGATCGCCTGGTACACCACGGTGTCGCCAAAGTCAAACTGCAAAGAGAAGAGAGGATATGAAGGGGCCCACGAGCGTCGCCGGCTACAAGGGTTGGCTGACGGGGGCAGAACGAGCACACGAGCTGGTGCTAGTACCAAGGACATGGTGTTTGGAGTTAAACACCGATGCGGTCTTCTCCTGGTTTGCCACGTCGGTTTTAGAAATGAGATATTCTCATGTTTTGCTGGGTTTGCAGATCGGCAGCTCGCTGCTGCAGCTCGACTGTTAGTGATTGCACCTTCTAGCCTGTGCAAGTCGAGAGATTTCAAATTCAGCCACGGGCTTTGCCAGGAAAAGACTGCTCAGCAACAACGTGGTATTCACACGAGTTCACCGGTAAATTGCCTGTACCTCTATGGAAAACGAGACAGAATTCCAAGTCGATACTGCGGATGTACCTTTGCTACGGGATCGGCAAGAGCATTTTGCAAGATGTGGACTTGCCTCCTTCCGAAAGCAAAAACACGGCCCAAAGCAACCCTGAAAAAGCCCCATTTGTGCACCGTTCCTGGCGAAGTCTCTGTGTCCTGGTCATTTTGTTTAAATAATAAAGAACTTATAAGGAAGTGGGACGGTTGCTTATTCTGCAGCTTGGGAAAGCATTCCCTACGTTTTGGATTTAATCCATGCTCCAGAGATTGCTCATATTTAAGTGAACATGATGTTTTAAACAAATCAAGTGAGTAATGCTCTAAGCACGCACAGAAAGCTATTTATAGCCTTATTCCTCCCCTAGTGCACCCAGGGCAATGAATATTTCAAACAATTGCATTAAATTAGCTGTCAAAAGCCTAATTCTTTCTCCACAGAGCGTGAGCTGCAAAGCTGTTCACTAAAGCCCGTCCCGCGCAGGCGGCACGTCGCTGCGCAGCAAACGGAACGCGGTAAGTATTCAAACAGTGACCATTTACAGCCACGTGCAGCTGCTGGAGACGGAGACAGTTCCCACTCCGGGGAGAATCAGCGGGGCTGCATTTCTACAAATGAGCAGTTTCTCAGAACACAGCTCCTCTTTCACAAAGAGACACTGGTTAGAGGAGTTCTTGAACTGGTTTTGCTGTGCTTGCTGACTGGCAACAACCAGTATTGTCCTTAAAATTGGGACAAAACCAGCTTTAAACAGTTTGTCGCCGTTCAGAATTACCCAAGACACAACATAAGGCAAGTGAGACTTCTTCAGAAATTTCAAAGCAAAAACCTTCCAGTTTCAGCCTTCCAGCTTCACAGCTTTGCAGGTAAACTAAGAAAGGTCTGTAGACGGGGGACAGACAAACAAGCTGTATAGATGAAGTAATTAAAGGTCTGTTAATGAGCATGTAGGTATGAAGAATTAAAAATGGCCTGCGACACGTAAAGAGCTCAATCTTTTGGAAAACAAGATGTCATGAGACGTTTGATTCAGCATGTGTTTGACACCGACGGGGAATGGTCCGGGTACACGTGAAGGCAAAGCCGCTGTTTCTTACCACCTCATCCTCCGTAGGCTTGAAAACATAAGTTTACATTTAGTGCGGTGTCTTGATCAACATTAAGCATGAACACATTCAATTATTCCCTCCGAAACACGACACGGTAAAGCAAGAACACACCACATGTGCTACAGAGGCAAGAAACTGCTGGAGAATTAAGAGGCACCGGAATATTCCCATATTACATGAGATTAGCTCCTTTCTCCTCTCTACCAGACAGAAGGTAAAGTAACTAATATCACTCCTAACAGTTAAAATGAATATATAAGCAAGATTTCACTGCTGCAGAAACACAGCCCTTGGGTTTGGCTGATTCTGGAGCACAGATACACTGCGCTCCAGCCAGAGCATGAGCTGCATGTGCCACCCGCAGCCCCTAAATCGACGGTTCTTTGTAATGGGGGCAAACAGAGCCACACTTCCCTTTATATGCCAATTACACGGCTTTTTCTGGAGCCCTTGGGAATGACCAAGAGACAGTCTGTACGAAAACTGCGATGGAAACACTGAAAACGTTGCTATTTCAACAGCTCAGAAATTGGTAAATACATTTAAAAACCCCTGTCAATAGGTTCTGCATTGCCCCGAGAGCGAGGACGGTCAGCGCTCACCTCTTCCCCCTCCTCGGAGTGGGTGGATAACTGGTCGTGCTGGATGATCTCGGCATCCTCCTCGGTCGGTCCGTTGCCCACCCGGATCCCGCCGAAGTTGTGCGTTCCCTAACACGGGTGGAGAAAACAAAGAGCAAAGTGTCGCTGGGGTTTTGCCTCCAGAGCGCGTGTTTCTTACAGATCCACGTGCAGCAGCAGCTCCCAGAAGAAAACCAAATATTAAGTGGTAAGGCCCAGGTTAAGCCAGCTGTACAACTCTAATTCCCAGCTTGGATGGGAAAGTGCTGATTCCTGCTAGGGCTGGGGAAAAAAAGTCTGTCTGAGTGAGCGCTTGATGCATTTCTACAAGGTAACTGCAAGCCCAAGGAAAATTAAAGGCACGTTTCTCAAGAGGACATTTGCTGGCACAACAGAGCCAAGGGTTGTTTTGCTGGACAAGCACTGCCCAGCACTGCTGCTGCAAACGAAACGAGTCACAGAGGTGCGACCCAAAGCAGAACGGACCGACACAAATACACATAACATGCTTGCTCCCCACCAAATCAGGCTTTCCCTTGCTTGGAAATTCCGCCTCGTGCCAGGCGTTTGCTCTGACACTCCAGACCTGACACTCGGCTGCAATGCACTGCACTCCAAATAGAAGAGAATAACCCACAAAGCTGAAACTTTGATGGTCAGGAGCTCCTCTCACTTGACAACTGTACCCATTGCAGTTAATATTTCATTTACATCAGGCTTCCTCCTCTAGACCCTCTTACCACCAAGAGAGGATACACAGACCTTTTGGTCATTATATAAGCAGAGCTTATATGCCGTGTAAATGCATATTAGACAACAAAAGCCTGACTTGCACATGGTTATATTTGGATTTCTGTTCAGCCAGCAGCAATGAGTGCTGGACAGCAGGATTTTCATCTCCCTCCGGATGCTCTGAACACAGAAAACGCTCATGACTGACTCAAGGAACTACAAATTAAAACCTGTGACTCTGACTCACCTGGAGAGGCCAATGGAAACGCCACAGATGGAAAGAAAAGGCCCCGTATTCAGCTTTAGCACCGTACGGGTGTCATCTGTGACGTGGAACGTGAACAGGCTAACTCGACACATCCAGACGTTGTAAATTTAGGGATGACTATGCAAACCAAGGAGGTTTAAGACCCAGTGACCCGTCTGCTGTCACAGCTCATTGCTCTGCCATTCCACTGGAACGGCTGCTCCACGGCACACAGAATCACACAGAACCCCAGAGTGTCCGGGGTTGAAGGGCCCTGGAAAGCTCATCCAGTGCAATCCCCCCATGGAGCAGGAACACCCAGATGAGGTTACACAGGAAGGTGTCCAGGCGGGTTGGAATGTCTGCACAGAAGGAGACTCCACAACCTCCCTGGGCAGCCTGGGCCAGGCTCTGCCACCCTCACCAGGAACAAGTTTCTTCTCAAATTCAAGTGGAACCTCCTGTGTTCCCATTGCCCCTTGTCCTGTCACTGGTTGTCACCAGAAGAGCCTGGCTCCATCCTCCTGACACTCCCCCTTTCCATATTGATCCCCAGGAATGAGTCCCCCCTCAGTCTCCTCTTGTCCAGCTCCAGAGCCCCAGCTCCCTCAGCCTTTCCTCACACGGGAGATGCTCCACTCCCTTCAGCATCTTGGTGGCTGCGCTGGACTCTCTCCAGCAGTTCCCTGTCCTGCTGGAACTGAGGGGCCACAACTGGACACAATATTCCAGGTGTGGTCTCCCCAGGGCAGAGCAGAGGGGCAGGAGAACCTCTCTGACCTACTGACCACCCCCTTCTAACCCACCCCAGGTACCATTGGCTTCCTGGCCACAAGGGCCCAGTGCTGGCTCATGGTCACCCTGCTGTCCCCAGGACACTCAGTGATTTCTGAGATGAAGCTGCTGGGAGGCCGTCACATAAACATGATGTTTGGGAACACGTAATGCAAACAGAAATGCTTCACTGAGAAGAATCCTTCGACAAATACGCAAGAAAAGTTAAAAAGGGGAACTTAACCTGGGGGGCTGTGCTGGGAAGGTACTTTTCGTGCTGCTCGGCAGGTTTTGATTTCAGCAGCACTCCTGCAAAGAAGTGTCTCTGCATTCTGTGCACACATAACTATTCTCCTTCAGCCTGGTAGTTCTTCCCAAATGTATCAACTTTGCTGAACCTTCCTCTTTCCAAGAGAAAGTGGGTATTTTTCACCCTAAAGGTGCAGTTGTCATTCACTTAGGAAATTCAGACACATTCCACGCTCTCTTGATAATTAGACAGAAAGCCAACTCCCATCTTTAAATCCACCGGGTGGTTTTATTTGTCAATCCACTCACTGTCGCAGGCGCTGCTGCCTCTAGTGCCTGCTCGTTCGGGACTGTGCTGACCTGGGCCTCCACGGGCTGCCCTTCCTGATAGTGAATGGAAGAAAAAGAAAGGGAGGAGGAAGAAAACAAAAAGAGAAAGGGAGACGGATGGAGGGGACATGGGAGGATGGAGGATGGTCAGAGAAGGGAGAGGGAGTGTCTTTAACTGAACTGATCTTCGACTCACTTAACATCCCACAAGCCGTCTGCCAGACATGCAGGGAGAATTTTCAACATCCTCAGTGCACGTGTGCCAGGTTCCTGCATTTTTATATCAAGACGCTACACGGTACACTTGGAAACCTTGAAGAGCACCCCAGAAGGCAACGTCTCGCATAATAACTGCGTCAGGCTATCTTTTTCCTTTTATCTGTTATTTTTTACCATCCAAACCGCTTCACCAAAGATAGCTGGAAGGTCTGCCAACCAATTAAGCTTAAATCTCTGCTTCTACATCGTCAGCCTGGTGAAGGCACAGAAGTGCATCCAGCAACCTGTAGGACTGAAGGCTGACAAAGCCCAAGCCAGTTTCTATTCACTGCCAACATAAAGGGTTTTTGAAAGCAGGTTTGATGCTGGATGCAGATCTGAGAAGCAGACAGGCAATACTTTGCCTCCAGTAAAACCCACCTGCCTTTCATGCCCAGAATATGCACAAAAGAACATGTTTTACAGGTCACAATGCAGCGTGAACCTACATATCCAAGATTAAGGTGGAAAAAATAATGTTTCAACTGTAATTCATTTTCATATTGCATATAGAAGAGGTAAGTCACCCACCAAGTGCTTTCTCCTTAAGTACTGATGGCGAAGGACCAGGGGTTTCGCTACCAGCATCCAGGGCACACACAGCAACGCCACCACCACAAGGAAGCACTGGAGCCCTTTCTGGAAAAGAAACGACTCTCAGATGAGTCAGTGGCAGCTTCACGCTTGATTTCACAATTATAAGGTCAATTAAAGACTCTAATATCGTGAAGCATCTCTGAGCTTATTCTAGCAAAAGCACGTACCTGCCCCTTATAGAGCATCTTATTACTGGGGTCACTATAGGAGAACAGAAACATGTTGATAAAGTGGATTAAAAGGCTTGGTGCATCCTTTGAGGTGTGAGCATCGTAGGCTGTCCACTTGTAGAAAATGAGGATAACAAGGTATCCGAACAGTGATGACATGAAAATCATTTCTGGAATAAATCCAAGGTATATGTTCAGTGGCTTCTTAAAATAGCTGCAGGAAAAAAGAACAAAGGAGAGGTTATCATTACATTTGGTCAGCGTTAGGCATATGTAGGGCAAAAAATGTTAGTGATGTGCAGAGCATCTTTGGAACAAAACTGCAGGGGCTGAGCTTTTAAAAAACAGCTGGGAGTTAAACACATTAACTATCTGACATGGATAGTTCTGCATACACAGACAAACAGCTTCAATCAGAAATTAAAGTCTGATAAGGCTCCCGCATCTTAAACTAATAATACATTACACACAAAGGAGTTTTCCCCCAAAGAGAAAAACAGAGCAAAGCACTTACATGTGGTTGAGAAGACTCAACGCGACACCAAAGAGCATGTGGATAATGCCGAGAATCACCGACATTTTCATCTTAAAGGAATTGAGGAAGGCCAGCTTATTGGTGGCGATGTTCCAAATCTGCGAACAACGAGACTGAGTCAGCCAAAAGAAAACCAGAAGAGAAGGAAGATGTTCACTGTAAGCTCAACAGTGTTCACCACCCAGGAAGGACCAGGCTGTAAGAGCAGGTGTTTTCCAAAGATGGGTTTGTCATGCGGACATCTTTTGGGGAAATGAGCAGACAACCTTTTCTGCTAGGAACGCTGTCCTACAGCAACTGGCCCTGCCAGCAGAGCAGGAATCCAACCTTGCTTGTCTTTATCGCAGACAAAAGCTGCAGGAAAAAGGGGCTGTGTCCTTGAGCAAAGAAGTTATTATCCATTTAAATAAACAACTGCACACGCCTCTGATTTTCTGCACTTCCTCTTTAATGCGGAACACGCGCAAGCCCTGTGTCAAACACTAAGCGGGGTTGTTGATGTAGGCAGATGCAAAACAACACGACTTGGAAAATCACCTTTCCAAGACTGAATGAAAAAACTCGCTAACTAACTTCCCCCAGAGTAAAAAAGTAACTTCAAAAAGTGATTTGCAAATCTAACCAGATTTGATTAAAATGCTGCAGGTTAGAGAGGGTGGAAAAGAAGCCTTGAATGGACCTGAGGACACGTCTCTCTACCCTGAATCTAATGTCTCAGTAGGAAATTAGGTAATTTTGTCGTTCAGGAGTATTTCCAACACTGATAAAGAGCTTGCTAAGGAACGGCTGGGCGATGGAAATCGTTCACAGTGAACTGGACAGGCACTTTTCTTTCTCCTGACAAAGAGGGTGTTCATGAAGGACGGCAAAGGAAGGAAGAGCTCTTACCGGGTCAATGCCAAAGGGGTAGGGTCCGCCGAACACCCCGGGAATCGCGGGGTTCAGCTGCAGCAGAGGAGTGCGCTCCAGCAAAGCGTCTCTGTTTGGGTGTAAGTAGATCATACAAACATTAACACCAGCAATTCTTTCCTCTTTACGTAAATCTAACAACGCTCTTCCCTGGGAGAGCAAGGAATATCTCGAAGTGAGAGAACTCTAAGGTTCCTGTGTGGTCCTAGATATTTTGAGATGAATAATAAACGAGCAAGAAAGATGCGGGGATAGCAATCTTGCTCTGTCTGTGAGGAGAAAGGCGCTAAACTGCATCTTTACAAGTTTTCTGGGAAAAAAAGAAAAGCTCCTTTGAAACTTGATGGGTGTTTACACCCTGCTTCCAATTCTACCTGAGACTGAGTTCAGAGGTTTTTCTTCTCCTGAGCTGGGAGGACAATGGGGAAAGATCAGTCCCCCGCTTATCCCTGTCACTCTTTATCGGGTTACCAACTATTTACTCACGTCCAGTTGGCTTTTGTGAACATCGGCCGGACGCTCCATGATGAACCGAACATATTAAGAGACTTGGAGAAGCAATCGTTGTAGATGAGGCCTGTGTACGTGGAGAACAGTCCCATCAGCAGAATGATGTATCGACCACTAAAAACCATGTTGAACATCTAGCATAAAACAAAATGAATGTTCCGTGAGAAAAAGGAAGGTCTCTCAAAGACGAAACGGTGAAATCAGTTGGTTGCAGGACAAACAATAATCGGCCATATGGACTAAAAGCCCAAAATCTCTGCTTCCCCACGGTGAGGATTAAAGGTGCGAGAAGCAAAAACGAATCTGCATACAGAGGATAATCAGGCGGCGTGACTGCCCGCAGAGGATCTGGGATTAGCTGGGAGGACAAATTGCACCCAGCTGGCAGCGTTTGTTTGGAACTGACCCTGTTCAGCCTCCTCCACACTCTGGCAATGGGTCTTAATTCACCTCCTGTCAGCCTGAGCCCTGAGCAAGCAAAACCCATCTATCAGCAAAGGAGAATAATCTTGGAGATATGATATATATGTGCAGAAAATAGGAATTTTGCAGTGACTGAACCCCTTTATGATCTAATCATGGGTGATCTGTTTGCAACAGCTTATCTACACTAGATAAACAACTTCCTTCAAGCGACTGAAAGGAATCACTTCCTACGAATATCCAAAAGGAAAACCAAAGGAACTCACTACTGTTATGAAATCATGCTACTCAGTCTCTGGTCTGCAGGCTTTGCGCTCCGCGTGCTCCACAAATCCCAGATGGAAGGAGCGATGGGCATTGTCAACTCAAGGGCAGAGGAATGTGAGTAAACCAAGCCGCAACCCTTTGTCTTAAAGGCAAAGCTCAGCACGACCTGTCGCTTTACCTCGTTGTCACTCTTCTGTGACAGGATACGACTCTCCCGAAGCACCATCCAGACAGCGATCAGAGTCATCAGGATCCCGTGGCCGAAGTCTCCAAACATCACAGCAAACAGAAACGGGAAGGTAATGATCGTATACGGTGCTGGAAGAGAAGAGATCACACCCCTAGTGTACTCGTTTGAGTAAGCCCAGATTTACTACGGCACAATTAAAGCAATTTAGCAATATAACCGCCAAGCTGTGCTTCTGAGAGGTCTTGAGTACTCTAGTAGAAGTTTTCACGCAGGACAGATAGCACAGCAGAACATCACAATAAAAAACTGAGATAAACGTCTTGGACTTTTAGGACTATGACTTTACCTGGATTTATTTCCCGATACGTTCCAATGCCATAAGCATCAACAATGTTTTGAAAGCCACAGGTGAACTTGTTCGTTTTGTTGTATGTCGGTGGGGTCTGATTGGTTTGCATCCTGTTTAAAATGGACGGGACAGTGGATCCGCTGTGCTCCTGTTAAATAATTAAAAAAAACAAGAGTAAAACTCTCGTTAGCGTTTGGAAAACTACAATCCGGCGTATTTGGAGTGTGCTGGCACGATGACAAACGCACGGAACAGCTGAGGGAGGCTGCCGAGCTCCCACTGCGCCCCACTTTGCACAGTGGGAGGAGAAGCACTTGTGGCGAGGATGAACATTGTCTGATTAGGACAGACGAGAAAACTTGTGCAAGAGTTTGTTTGTGTTTTTAAAACAGCAAATGAAAGGACCTCAAGACACCCAGCTCTGTTATCTATCTGCACAGAGCTTGTCCACATCCTGGATAGCGCCTTTCAATATGTTCCACTAAATAACTGAACAGCGGGAGTAGCAAGCACAGCGAGGCTCCCTGAGTGTACCAAGGGACTCAAACACAGGAAAATGCCTTATGATTACAGCATCTTCCTGAACTTAAAGCTTTACACAATGTATTTGTTACAAAGTTCATCTATAAGCCATGATCCCGCATGTTAAATGAACCGTCCCCAGTGAGGGCTGATTCAAACGTGGTTTTTAGAGAATGGCAGTTTGGAAAACTCAATGAATCTGTGCTGTGTGTGCTGGCAGCTGATGTTCTGCTGGAGCTGCAGCACAGCAGTTACTCACAGTGCCTCTCCTGAGAGCAAACTGGATAGAATCAAGGTCAGCAACAGGGCACCAGACTTCAGCAATCAAGCACTTCTGCGTCACGTCGATGTTGCACAGGTTCAGGGTATGGTAGATAGCCTTCATCTTGCGGACCTTGATGAACCACACACGGATATTTTTAGCGGCTGCCTGCAAAACCCTTTGGCGATGATCCTCGGTTTGGTTCAGCACCTTTCACAGGGAAGGAGAATAAAGATGAGGCAAAGTCCTCGGCCGGAACTCGCAGGATACAGGAGTGCACAGTGAAACCGGGCTGAGCAGCAAGACAAGACGACCAACAGGGCAGCTGTAGATACTGAGAAGGTCTTTCCTCAGCTCCTGTTCTCCAGCTGAGCCCCCCAGGTCCCTCAGCCGCTCCATCACACTTGTGCTCCATCCCAAGCACAAAACTGCCACACGTCTGTAATACACACTTTAGCCTGTATTAACTAGCTCTGCTATGAGGTTTTAAAGCTTCTTCCCGGGGATACTCTTTCACTACTTTCCTCCTTCAATCCCAAGGTCAGTGGGTATTTCAAACAATGAACTGCTCAGGGATCACAGGGAACATTTTTCCTCCACCCAGGTTAACAGAGCAGAGTTCTACAAGTGCGGTGAACGCGGCCTTCAGAAAACACAATCAAAGTTTCTACTGAAAGGAAAAGGAGAAAGTGTTTTTTCCACGGAGGGTGTTTTCCAACTGGAACATAACTTCATTCAGGCCAAGTCAGATCTCCAGGCTGGAAAGTCTTGGACTCAAGGGAAAGTGAGGACACAGGGCACATGCAGCTCCGAATCCTCTCAGTGAAACTGCTGCTGAGTTCTTGTCTACTTTACAATTGCTAAACAGCTGCACTACACAACTCCCAGCTTGAGACAGTTTCTGTATCAAATAAGCTGTCCAAATGCAACCGTTTTTCCTTCTCGTTTCTGAACCTTTCATTATTTTATTCTGTCTCAAATCCCTTACATTTTCCTGCACTATAACATCCTGCCTTTCTCCCTTTCAGTGTTCTCAGCCAGTAGATCTGTGTGCTGGTCACTTTTTACCAACACTCAGGCTGCTGCACAAGAGATCAGTTTGCAGCAGAAGCTCCACAGGGCAGCACAAGATGAAAACAGGGAGAAAGGCAGGGAAAAAAGGTTAAATTAAAGTTACCATCGCTATGTCAACTTGGAAATAGGTTTAGATGTTCCCAGAGGTCTTGAGGACGAAGCAGGCAATTATAAAACATGGTATAAAAACCTGGTATCCCCCCACACATGTGTATTCCCCTCTGCGCCCTGGTGTGCAGTTCTCTGTTGAACGTATGTGCATTATAATTAAACTCCTGTTTTAATAGGGCCCAAAGAAGTTTTCAACTGTATTATCAAAGGAAAAAGGGCATTGACCCCAGTTATTTTACCATCTGAAGATCATCAATTCTGGTGTTGACACCAGAAGCCATTTCCTTCCGCTCCTGTGGTGTTTCTGGGCACGGGTAGAGGGAGGCGCGGAATCTGAAAGACACGCAAGGCACCTCAGTAACAGAGACGGAAAGGAATAAATCAGCCAGGGAAACAGAACGGCTGAGCCTGAACACGGAAATAAACCAAGCAGCACCTTAAGAGAAGTTTCTGCTCAGCAAAGAGTGCCAAGCAGAGTTTCAGTATTTAAATTAACTTTGGTTTAGGCCAAAACAGAAGCTGAATTCTTAAGAAAATGGAAGCGGGGGAGCATCGTCTGTTCCCGCACTGGCGGTGTCTCAAAGGCGCTGTCACAAAGCCCACGAGCTGCCCCAGCCTGTGGTGCTGCTATCACACCAGCACAGACACCGCTGGAGGTGGTGACTGTTGGTCTCCCCTGGGACAATCTCCCTCATTATTCCGTCTGAGGGTTCAACACTTGAACGCCCTTGCTTTTAGGCATCCTCTAGCAAAGCAGTCGCCCACTTTGAGCATCACAGGCTTGGGGAGCGGCTAGTGTGACTGTAAAATACGTTTCAGCTACTTATGGTATGTTTTATTTGCTACCGAAAGATGTACTCCTACAGTGACTCTGAAATAAGGAGCTGAAAAATATCCATATTCAGTCAAGTTGTTCCAAATACGTGAGAGAGCTGCCCAGCAAGACTTTCGTACCCTTCACAGATCTTCTTGACTCTGTTCTTCAGCTGGTCGCCTTGGAAAAAGATGATAAACACAGACTTGTGCACATAATCCCCCTAGAACAGAAGAAAGGCTGCACTGTAATAGCTCAGCTATTTACAGAAATTAGTATAATAACAAATGATAACACAGTTCTACCTTTCTTTCCTCTGAATCTCTCCATACAGAGCTCACATCTGCACAGCGAGTCAAGAATGTACCTTAACACTGAAACAGTCATAGGGAAAGCAATTTTCTTTGCTTTAGTATAGAATATCCCTACCGTATTTGTGTTTAGTGAAGAAAATGTTCTAATTATCTGTTCTATGTAATACAAGAAACAGGGAAAACCTGGGGAGATCTCTAAAAGAACAGAGATGCAATGAAAGATTGCTGCATTCAGCTCACCCACAGGATCCAGCAAGAAGCTAAACAAGTGAATGAACAGAAGACAAAGCGGAGTTTAACAACTTTAATTCTCCAGAGAGGCCATCGGCACATTCCTTGTCCAGCTGTTTTCATGCCGGGAGCCAGGTCCCCTTTCCTGCGTTTGTTGACAAGTTATTGTTCTACCTTACTGAGGAAATTTTAACATAATGTTTCAAGAATAATTACACTAGGTGTAACCTTAACTTAAGGAAGTGTTGCACAATAAGAACAAAGTCTCTCCTAGTAGACATAGTTCTACAGGTCAACTACCAGCAGTTGGTGGGACTAGAAACAAAGAGGCAGTTAATGAGTTTAAACTCTTCTGCGTTTGTTCCAGTGCAGCCAACACGCAGACTTTACTTTTACTGGTTATGAGTTCCCAAAGTTCGGGCACTGATCTGAGCAAAGAGGACACTGAATGTAAAACAACAGGCCCCGTCACAACACTGACTATTTTTATCTGTAATAAAGGCAATTCTCAGGTGGATGTTTAGCAAGTTTGCAGTAAATGAGCTTCAGATGTGATACACTGCTCACACCCAAAGCCTCTTTCAAGGAAGATCACAACTTGCACTTGTAATTTATGCCAGAGAAGCAACTACGCCCTCCTGCAGTCCAAATTTGGAGCTGTTTTTCCCCCTTTCAACAGCATTCATTATCCCTCCTGCTGTTTTGTTCTAATAAAACAGGAAAACATTTGCCACTAAAGCCTCGGAGGCTGCAAGGATGCTCTGCGAAGGGATGCAATGCAAACTGCATGGAGCATATTGAGACAGAGGCTTAGATCTATAAGCAAAATTGTTTTACGCATCTGAGAGTTTTGCTGCTGTAAACAACAGTTCCTCTTACCGTCACAGGATCCTCCAGGGGGTTTTCAATCTCTGCCTGACGCAGGAACACGTTCCCCCGGCACACTCGCCACAGCATGCGCTCGAACATCGGGATGCGCTCACGGTTGATCACGCCGGCCACAAACCTGTCGAGGGGACACAATGTCAGTTCTGCACCTCCGAGAACACACGGCTTAACACCCAAACCACCCGTGGCAGCTGGAGTTTAGCATCAGATCTTGGCTTAAAATCAGTTCTTCAAGCAAAATGGAAGCTCCTCTAAACACCCAGAGATGAAAACACAACAAACACAACTTCACCAGAGCACAAACTTTGCCTTTCACAGCATGAAATCGTCTATGAAAAAACACCAAACCCACAAACCTCTGGTTAAAGGAGAAAGAAACGCATTTAGACATACAGTTTCTATGCCTGCCAGTCTTCATTTCAATAGGTTCCTGGTAGGTTACATGGCAAGGATTAGAGCAGTCACGGCTGCCACTGACCGTGTGCTTCAGAAGAGCTCACTGCTTCAAACCCCTACGTCCAGATAAAGAATTACACACACACACAGACAGCCTGGAAGCAGTTAATAAAGAGGATATAGAGCTACAAGGATTTTTCAGAGTATTCGTCACTAGTTTCAAAGCTGTGAGAGCTCAGAATGTCCGCAGGAGCAACCAGGGCAGATTGACAAGGAGCAAACTAGTAAAATCTGATTGTGCGGAGAGAAACGTGCCAAGCGCAACTATGTCCCAGGAAATGTAGGTACCCAGGACAAAACCAGAGCCCAACAGCTGGTTTTAGGATGAGCCTTAGCGGGCCAGTCTGGAAGGTTCCGCGACTGCGCTCAAATTGGGGCAGATTCCGCAGGCTGAACGAGGTGGCCACTCTAAATCCAGACAAATAAAGCACAAATGACTGCAGTTACCCGAGTCGCAGCGGGGCGCCTCTTCCCATCTCGCTTGGTTCCAGGAGTGAAGAGGACTCCTCCAACAGGTCTGGATCCGCCATCTGCTGATGATGCAATTCAGCCTGAATTCACAAATCAATTAATATCTAATGAAACTAGTTAGTGGCATGCAGGGGATGAGGAACCAGGAGATAGTTTGGGGAGACAAAAAAAGGAAGAAAGAAAAACAAAAGAACGAATATAAGACAGGAGAAAGGAGAACTAGATGATAGAAAAGACAGCAAGAATCACACAAGGAAGGAGAAAAACAAGAGGAATATGGAATGGCTCAGCAAAGCTTCCATACAAGAAGCGTTGCTGCGGCAGAACAACGGGGCTGTGGGGTATAAAAGTCTGAAGAAAAGCAGAATTAAAAAAAAAATATCAAGTTTTAAATACAAGAGATGTTCCCAAGAACCACGGCACAAAGCAGAGTGACACACCTCACCCTCATCCTTCCCTCGACCTTTAAACGGGGAAAAAGCCAAAGTAGACGCCGATTCCCTCTTGCGCTACTTGTGCGTTTTCTGAGCATTCGAGATGCGAGAAGCCTCCGGCAGCCTCCGGTGCAAAGGGAACACCTCGCTCCTTCGGGATTACCTGACGACAGCCAGCGCTCCATCGATTCCAGGTGACTCGCCACACCAGCGCAGACACAGGGGCAGAGTCAGCAACAAACCCTGGACGTACCGGCTGGTAATCTCCTGTACTGGCTTTACAAAGCTCTCCTTCCAGGACAAACACATGGCACTTCCAGCTTAGAAACAAGGCTTGTTTTTTTTAAATTAAACCTATTCATTCTTCAAGATACTGATGCTTATTCACCACATGTATTATTGCCAGACACACAGGTTGTTTTGCTTAAGGAAATCTGATGCTGCTCCTCCTTTTTGGCTACCCAGGCATTACAAGAGGACACAGATTTATATTGTCCTTTAACTAATTTGCAGGCTCAAATTCTTGGCAATACAGCTTGTAAGTGTCAGCAGTTCAAGGCAGGGAGGATGCTCAAGTCACAAACTGCGAGTGACTCACTTGTTATAAGATTTAACAGAAATCCAGAATCGAGAGGCTATGTGGAAATGAAAGAGCTATCCAGCCACAATGCAGAAAAACAAGACTCTAGGAAAGACTCTGAATAAGAGTTTTCAGCAGCAGTGAGTGAAATATGAGATATTGTGAAGTATTTCTTACTACACCAGGTCATTCGGGATTGGAAAACCCAAGGGTTTGCTTGCCAGCAATTAGAATGCAGATCTTTCATTATTAAACATTTTCAAATTGCTCATTTTTCACCCAGATCAGCACCTTCAATCTCGAGGCCTGAAAAAAGGTTCATTTTCCCTACTGTTGATGACAGTTCTGCCCTGGAACGGCTCTGGATGGCCGCACCGAACGCCATACAACTCAAACCCCTTCCAGTTTACCAAGAGAACACAAATCAATTTTCACAAGAACTGAATGGGATTCATCCCACCATCTACCTTATCAACCCAGAGCCCAGACAGAAACGACAGACGCAAAACAAACAGAAGAAAGCGGATGGTGAGAAGAGTCAGAGGAAGGAGAGGCGGGGACTGCATGCCATTAACCATTACTTTTCCAGTCTTCTTTTGCGCTCACACTCTAGGCAAAACTTTCAGAGCAATCTCTCCAGCTCATACCGTTCTTCATAAGCAAAGACAAGAAGACTGAGAAAAGGAGCATAATCATCAAAATGGTGCATTGAAACAAGAAATGGCTACTCGGACTAGAATGGTCAGAACAAGAACAAATGAAAGAATTTTGCCGTCCTCCCTCCCCCAGCGCAGAAACTCCCGAGAGCAAATGCCGAGCCTGAAGAATTTTGGAGAGTGAAGCCATTTCTTGTGCAATTTATTACTATGAATAACACAATCTTAACCACGGGTTATTGAAGTCTTCAAGTGTTGAAGGTACAGGGCAAATGACAGCATGAAGAAATGAAGTGTTCCCCACTTTGGGATAATCACAGCCTGTGCAGGGATCAAAAGTCCTGGACTAGTTGGGATGTTTGCTGTGTGAACTGCCAATGGGACCTGGGGTGGGTTAGAAGGGGGTGGTCAGTAGGTCAGAGAGGTTCTCCTGCCCCTCTGCTCTGCCCTGGGGAGACCACACCTGGAATATTGTGTCCAGCTGTGGCCCCTCAGTTCCAGCAGGACAGGGAACTGCTGGAGAGAGTCCAGCGCAGCCACCAAGATGCTGGAGGGAGTGGAGCATCTCCCGTGTGAGGAAAGGCTGAGGGAGCTGGGGCTCTGGAGCTGGACAAGAGGACACTGAGGGGGGACTCATTCATGTTCACAGATATCTAAAGGGTGAGTGTCAGGAGGATGGAGCCAGGCTCTTCTGGGTGACAACCAGTGATAGGACAAATGGCAATAGGTTCAAACTGGAACACGGGAGGTTCCACTTAAATTTGAGAAGTAACTTCTTCATGGTGAGGGTGGCAGAGCCTGGCCCAGGCTGCCCAGGGGGTTGTGGAGTCTCCTTCTGTGCAGACATTCCAACCCGCCTGGACACCTTCCTGTGTAACCTCATCTGGGTGTTCCTGCTCCATGGGGGATTGCACTGGATGAGCTTTCCAGGTCACTTCAACCCCTGATATTCAGTGAACTGAAACAATTTTAAATTCTCAACACTTATGTCTTACTGGACTTCACACAGGAGCTGTCCAGTTTGCTTTTACATACAGCAGGACATTTTATTTGTTGTATTTTATTGTTACTGTTACCAAACAGGAGCAGGAACAAATCTAAACTTTCTGTGGTGGTTCTTTCAAGCCTGACGTGAGTTCTTTTCTGTGGGTGACCTGACACGGACTGTTTAGAAAATTGATTTTCATCTTTAAATTTAGCATGTAAATTTAAAATTTACTTGAAGAGAAGCAGAGAGGATGGTCATTAATTTTAAAAGTGCACAACTTGAGGTGCCCCAGGTTTTACTCAACACTCAGAACAGGCGGGCAGTGGCACCTTAACGCAGCTGAGTAATAGATTATCAGGTTAACACTGTTTGTCCACGGAATAAGTGAACATTCAACACTCGAAGACGACTTTTTTTTGTATTGAAACCAACCCTATGACCCATCAACCCATCCCACAAGCAGCAGTGTCTATGTCACGAGTAACTACGACTCGTGTTGGCACGGGAACAACCGTAACGCCTGAACCGTGCCAAAAAAAACACAACCAAACCATTGGATAAAGCGTCTGAAGTCTGCAGGAGCCCAGCTCTGCTTGATCGCAGCCTCTCTAAAGGCCAGAAGTTGTATTGGTTGAGAACTCTTTGATCAAACCCTTGGATTAGAGGAAACAGGACATGTACTCAGCAAAAACACACAGGAGCTCTTTGAGAAAACTCAAAGATCCCGAAGCTTTACAACAAAGGGTTGTGTCTTCTCCCACGCAGACTTTCTGTATCATGAACAACATCAGAGCTCTGCGTAGGTCCAGTGAAAGAGCTGCCGGTTGCTGGCCAAGACGCTATTTGCCAAAATGCTGAAGATTTTAAACGCAGATTTGGCTCCAGAACTCACCCCTGAAGAAATCAGGGTTTGATCAAAGGCTCAAATAAATAATTAATCTATTACTTCAACAGACTTTGGCTTGTGACCCTAACGAGTAACACCCACATAACATCTTCAGCTGGATCGTGAGTCCTCCGTGTGAGGCATTTTTATCTGCACATGTACCAAAGAAACTCTTACCCGCTGATGCAAATGCTCGCCGTAGCACCAAATTTTTGTCTCTTCATGTGCTTTAAAAACTACTAATATCTTAATTATCTTATGCAGTTCTGAGAAAAAAACATCGCTTCACTAAAACAAACCCAAACCAACATCAGAAAAGGTAAATCATGTGTGCTGCATGAAAAATGGAAAATCCTTTGAGAAGCTTTCTTTAAAAAAAAAAAGCATACAAATGACCCCGTTGTCCCAATGAGCAACTCAAAATATATTTGAGAATAGAAGTGGTAATTTGTAGGAGAAGAACCAGCTCCCCAAGTGTTAACCCGCCCCCGGTATTCTGACCTCATCGAAAAACTGCTGAGTTTTACGCAGTATAAATTTTAATTCCGTCAGCTCCAAGAAGTTTCTCTTCAGAGCTTCCTGGTTCGTGTTGATTTCCTTCAGCTCATTTTCAATTTTCTCAAAGTTTGCCTGGAAGATGGGAAAAGGAGAAGGAAAAAGGACTTAAAGCAATTCCATAAGCAGGTGCTAAGTCTATTAAAACAGGAATGTAGGCAAGATGCTGCACGTTGTCACACCATTTGCATACAATTTCTGCTACAGTAAACAGATCTGGATTTGTTACATTCTCTTCAGGCACCGTGAAACTTTTCCCCCTCAGCCAGTCTTTTATAGAGTGGATATATACAATGTTCTTCAAATCATTAAAACCCTTATAAACTTTAGGATAGACCCATCGTAAACCAGGCAGTTCCAACAGGTTTTAACTCATTTAAATGGGTGACATTCCTCTTAAATACTTTCACTTCTAGCTGTATTTGGATAAATGTACAAGTCAAACAATGGTCGTGAATGAAAACCAAACTGGTAGAGCTGCAGTCCAAGTGACAGCTGGGGACTACGGTTAAGGCACATTTGCCACTAAATTCAATGGGTATCAACCAACGGAGCTAATTTCCCCTATTTTCATCTAGAGTCAAATACTACTTGAGCCTTAACACACAGCATTACCTCCAAGTCAATCATGTCACGTGGGAAAGGCACCTCTGGGTTTTCACCGGTGTCCGTGATAGGAATATTTGCCTTTTTAATCTCCTTCTCCACAAACCCTGAAGAGACAACGCTGTTAATATTAACTAAAAGGACAGTTCAGTGTTAAACTGTCACCGTAACCTCCACCCAGCCCGATCAGCAGCTGTGAATTCTTTCACCTCCCCTTCCAGGATCCTCTTTTTTGGTTAAAGCTCTTCTGAGCAGGAAGTGAATCCCTGGAGGGGATTCTCATGACACAGAGGGCAGCACTCACCACTCTCACCACCAGCACTTTGTGTTCTAATCCTGCCCTGCTGAATCACAGGGCGGTTTGGGTTGGAGGGATCTCTGTAGATCCCCAGCCCAGCCCTGCTCACGCAGGGTCACAGAGCAGATCACACAGGATCCCAGGGGTTTGAATGTCTCAGAGAAGGAGACTCCACACCTGCAGGTGCCCAAGTTGTGCAGAGACACACCAAGACCTTCCCGCAGCAGCCTGAAAATCCCCCAGGCTGGGGCTGACCATCCCAGCACTGGCACCCGCTATGGAGGATCAGTCTGACTAGTGGATTATATCTACACGTGTGGGCATAAGAAAAGCCGTTTTGCAAGGATATTTCACAGAATCCCAGGGTGGTTTGGGTTGCAGGAACCCCTGTAGATCCCCAGCCCTGCTCACGCAGGGTCACAGAGCAGATCACACAGGATCCCAGGGGTTTGAATGTCTCAGAGCAGGAGACTCCACACCCGCTCTGGGCAGCCTGGGCCAGGCTCTGGCACCGCAAAGGGAAGAAGTTTCTCCTCGTGTGCAGATGGAGCCTCCTGTGTTTCAGTCTGTGCCCGTTGCCCCTCACCCTGGCGTTGGGCACCACTGAGTCTGGTCCATCTGACACCCACCCTGAGATATTGATCCCATTGAGCAGATCCCTCTCAGCTTCTCTTGTCCAGCTCCTCATATTCAGGTGGAACCTCCTGTGTTCCAATTCGCGCCCATCGCAGGTTTAACCCACATTGATTTTTTTCCCTAAAATCTACAGAGCTGGAGCCATCTCAAGACTTAGAGAGAAACATACTCAGCTTTCGGTCCATCTCCTCGCACCTCCTCACTTCGTTAACGAATTTTCGCTGGAACACGTTCACGTCCGGGTTCAGCTGCAGAAAAACACGTTTCCTCAGCGACACCCCCGGCACCGGCCCGGGTGTCACCGGCACCCCCTGGGCCTTCTCCCCGGCGACACCGCACAGCCCCGGCGGGGCCGCGGCCGGTACCGGGGGGTGGGTTCGCTCGGCGGGCACTCACGTCTCGGAACTGGACCTTCCCCAGCTCGCCCAGCTCGCTGACACAGCAGTACGCGGCCTCGGACTGCAGGAACAGCTGGGCCAGGGTCATCTCCTCGCTGCGGAACAGCTCCCCCATGGCGGCGGCGACAAACTCTGAGGAGAAGGAGCGTTCGGAGCGTTCAATGCGGCCGCGGCCCCGCCGCCGCCCCCCGGCCCCGCCGCTACCTGCCGCAGCCCCCGCCGAGCCCGCAGTGCAGCGGCCGCCGCCAGCTGACCCGCTGCGGCTTCCGTCCGTGACGTCACCGCCAACGTCTCCTAGCGACGGGCCCTGCACCGGAAGTGACGGTGGCGGGGCGGAATGGGGCGGGTGCTGTCACCGGGTGCTGTCACCGGGTGCTGTCACCGGATCCTGTCACCGGGTCCTGTCAGCGGCCCCGCGCCGTTCCCGCTCCTCCCGAGGGGCTGGTGACGTCATTGGTTACGTCACTGGCAGCATGGCCGAGGCGCGAAGGCGCGGCCCGTTCTCACCGGCAGAGCCCGGGCCTGGCTCCGTGAGGTGGCCGCGGGGAGCGCAGGTACGGGCCTGGGGATGGTGGGGACAACCCCCGAGGTTGTAAGAGCACGGAAAGCTGCACTCACACGGCACATTTCCTCCCCCTGGACTTGTCCCCAGGTCCTTGGAAAACAAAGAGGATCATTTTATGTCTCTGTCCAGTCCATGTCCCCCGGACTTGAGCTACAGGCAAAGGGACAAATTGTGTCAGCCGCACTTGAGGAATCTAACAGTCTGTCTGCTGCAAGCCACGGCTATTTCATCTATTTCATATTTCTAACAGGCCCTAAGGATCATGCTAATTAGGAAGTTAATGAATTGAGATGTTACCTATCGTCACAGGAGCATCCACGGGCTGTCGGGGGAGCAGATGTTGCACATCGTCATCATTTGTTGTCCGACAGTTTTTCTTCAAAGCTGAAATATGCTCTTTTGTTCTTTGGACCGTCCCACAGAAAATATTCAGTAGTGCTGCTGCAAAACCGCTGGGATATTGGAATGATCAGTCGTATCTCAGGCATAGCGCAAGCGTGAAAGAGCCAAAGATCAAACCGTTATCTACCATGTGCCAAGAGCAGCAAGAAATGGTTGGTGCTAGAAGTGGCTGAGATCTCGGCGTCCTGTGTGCAGTAGGGGTGGAGGCGCCAGAGCGGAGCTGCAGTTTGCCACCTATTGGCTTGTCCGGGGATGTCCCCACGGCAGAAAATGCCTGAAATGGAGTTAGTCCTAACCTAGAAAATTACTCATCGCCTTTTAGCGATTGCTGCGTGCACAACAAGCACCGAGCGTGGCCCTTCCTCTCTTCGACTCACTATCAAGAACAAATATAAATTCCTCTTCTGTTGTTTTATCTGATTCTATGTAGATTCACCTCCTCAGCCTGATTTTTTTGAGTTATTCTGGAATAGGGAAACACAGGCACAGGGATTGCATTGAAGTCACACATGGAATAGATGGCAGACCTAGAAAGAGTCCTGTTCTGTACCCAAAACTTCACAGCAGATGTTTGGGGAAAACCCACTTTGAAGCAGATATTCCCAGTGAGAAACAACTGCAGGGCCTCGACGTATCTGGCTGGAGGGAGGATATTTTGTCATGGCACTGACTCATCAGCAGCAAACACTGGAAATAAATCCGCAGGAAAAAAGGTCCCTCCAGGAAAAAACAGGCTATAGAAAAGCAACCTATTTTTAATACATGACATAATACCTATTGTGGAGGCTGCACAGCGCAATTTACTGATGCACAGTGAACCCAAATCTAGATCAGTGGTGCAGTAAAAAGCAAACTGTCACATGGTGGAGAGCACAGGGGCACGGAAAGTGCTGACTGTCGAGAGCATTCATCAGTAAATGACGTTCCTGTACATCTGTGGGTGCGTCGTGGGTTTCCCAGCTTGTAGCTTGGGATTAAGCGTTTCTTCCAGTGCTGTCCTGAGGGAGGCTGTGAGCATGGAGAACCTGAGTGTTGTGCAGCTTTTGTTTAATTTGCTGGCTGGTGGCGCATTGCAAGGGTGGGCTCAACCCTGGAGACGTGCTGAGTGTGAATTGCTTGTTGTCAAGACCACAGGAGAATCATAGAATCATTTTGGTTGGAAAAGCCCCTCAAGATCATCAAGTCTAAGCATTCCCCCACCCCTGTCCCTGCCCCATGTCCTGAGAACCTCATGTCCGTCTGTCCAGCCCTCCAGGGCTGGTGACTCCAGCACTGCCCTGGGCAGCCTGTTCCAATGCCCCACAGCCCTTTGGGGAAGAAATTGTTCCCACATCCAACCTCAACCTCCCCTGGCGCAACTTGAGGCCGTTTCCTCTGCTCCTGGCGCTTGTTCCTGGGGAGCAGAGCCCGACCCCCCTGGCTCCAAGCTCCTTTCAGGCAGTTGCAGAGCACGAGATGGTCTCCCCTCCTTCTCCATATTTTCCAAAGCAATACGTACTCTATTAAGTTCTGAAACAATTAGTATTATTTTACCAATAGAGCCTTTTGTAACTCAGTGTCTTTGGACATTGTGGACAAGCACAGCTTTGCATGGCATATGCTGAAGCGTGTCCTGCATTTGAAAGTCTGGTGATGAGATGTCGATGGATGAGGATTGCAGAGCTGAGGGAGCGGCTTTGAGGTGAGAGTGGCCAGCTGCTTCACTTTGGGAGTGAATTATAGCTCTTCTTTCTGTGTTAAACCTGCATAAAGACATGGTACACCCTGTATATATTGTGTATATATCATGTTGTGTATATTCACACACATGGGAGCGTGTATTTTTATGATCCAGAAGTTACGTGCCATAACTACTCAACCCAAACTGTAGCCTTTAGTTAAAGTATTGAAAATCAGGTTCTCATAGTCTTGAAAAAGCTCACTGCTGGTAAAAGATGTGAATTACCCAGCTGAACTTTAATGTGCGGTTGTTTAAACCAGCCTTCCTCTAATCCATACAGCCGTGCCCAGATGGGATTGCTTTTTTCCCAGCAGCTTCCCGAGCCGTCTGCTCAAGGTTTTTGTTTTTTCCTCTCATTACTTATAGCACCTTCAGACTTCTGCTAAAGAAGAGGCGGTTGTAGTTCCAGAGCTTCGCATTCCTCGCTGAGCTGTGCCTGTGTTTGCTTGCAAAGCCATCGCCTCCTCTCCAACTATTTTAATCATTTCAGCAAGGGTGGGTCATCAGGCATTTGGCAGCGGGCTCCTTTTCTATAGCTGAGGTGGAGTCAGCCAATGACCTGCAAGCCTGGAAAATTTTGCAGGGCAGTTTCGCTGGCCGGCTTTGCAGAGCTGTGCCATTTGAATTTCAGCACAGACATCCGCACACTGTGCTCTCCCATTCCTGGCGTGTCTCCCAGCGCAGAGTTTAGCTGAGGCTCGGGTTCAGTTTTCCCTCCTCTCTCTCTCTCTGCAGTGACAGCTTCTCCAGCTCCGCTCACCAGCACTCCCGGGTGATCATGGAGGATACCACTTTGCAAATTATCGAACCACCGACCGCTTCTGAGGCCTCGGAGGAGCAAACGCCTGAAGAACCCATCAAATCAGACCAGATCAATGGGGTGATGGTGCTGACCCTTCTGGACAAGATCATCGGAGCAGTGGATCAGATCCAGCTGACCCAAACGCAGCTGGAGGAGAGACAGCAAGAGATGGATAGCGCCGTGACCAGCATCCAGGGAGAGTTAACCAAGCTGACAAAGGCACACACCACCACCAGCAACACCGTCAACAAGATGCTGGAAAAAGTGCGCAAGGTGAGCGTCAACGTGAAAACCGTCCGGCAGAACCTGGAGAAGCAAGCTGGGCAGATAAAGAAGCTGGAGGCCAACGAAGCGGAGCTGCTGAAACGCAGAAACTTCAAAGTCATGATCTACCAGGTAAGGAGCTTTTTCACGACTTCTTTATGTCCTGTGGGCGGGTTTTTTCTTTGCCAAGGGTTCTGTCACTCCGCATGGCTGGTTGTTCTCCCAAACTCCCCTGACTGACTGGTGGTCCAAATTGAGGCGGGTCCGAAGTAGCTCCCTCATTCGTGATTTAACACTGTCTGTGTGTTCTAAGGCAAAGTTTGATAGGGTTGCTGTATTTAACAGGAATTTAGCAAGATTAATAATAGTGAAAATAGTCTTAAGCACTCATTGTGATGGACCAGAAGTATCAAAATAACCCGATTTTGCTGCTTAACTAAAAAAAGAACAGGAATGCACTGGGTTCTGGAAGGGAGTATTTATAAATCCGCCTGCCAACGTTTTTTCTACCGAGAGGCAACATGTGTATTGCTACGTGGAGAGCGATAATATTTCAGATTCGTGACATGCGTCTGATAACAACAAGCGAGAGTAGCCCCGGCAGCGGGGTTAACCTCACCCACCGGGACAGGCGGAGGAATCGCAGCGCGGCCCCTTGAGCTCCTCAGTACCCAGGTCTGCCTTTCCCGTTCTGCTTGTACAGATTTCCAGGGCCTTGTTTTTTTCCTGCAACCTGCGAGTCTTGAATATTCTAGTTGTCTGGTTTTAATAACAGCTTTGGAGTGCTTGATGTTCGACCCCTGCGCTAAGTGTTGGATTTTTCCTTTGATACTAAACAAGAAGAAAGAGAGGAATATGTTTCTATCAGTTTTCCTGTCTCGAGTTAGTCGTAGCCAGGGAAGAAAAGTGAGTGAAATAGTTAATGATTCAGTTAGAAGCCTCTGGGTTAATAATAGACAGCGTCGGGGACAAATAGAGAAGCATCCAGTGCTGATCACAGGAAGAGAGAGGAAAAAACCAGAGGAAAAAAAGGGAAAATGCCTCTTACTAGAGGGTTTAAAGAGAGGGCTGCTCATAATAGGCTCAGGAATCTAACACGTACGGGGGCCTGTGCAGCTCTGATTCAGAGCTTAAGCATTTGTAGTTTTATCATGCCCGAAAGGCTGAAATACTCAAGCCTATTCAGATCATACAGGCAACTTAAACAGCTATATGTATATATATTTATTTATTACAACCTCTTTGTATCAGGCTTTTGGGGGAGGGTGAATCTATCCATGGGAGAATAAAATAGAACTCTAAACGTACTGCAGAAGCAACAAACATTGCGAACTGAGAAGAGTGAGGGGAATTGTTTTAATACAACATTCCTTGGGGGTTACGGGAATAGGGGGGAAGCTGGTGCGCTCCCGGGGCCTTTGGGAGCATCCGGAACATCGGCACATTGTCATTTTGGGAGCTTTTCAGTTCGGTTTGCTGCTGTGTATGAATATCGGGTCGAGTTTCTCTTTGAATATGAAAACGCGATCCTGCTTCTAAAGGAAATGAGGGGCGATACTCTTGCTGGTGTAAGGACAGAGTGGGGAATCACTTGACAAGGGACTCCGGGAGGGACCAGAGGGAATCCCCTGGAACCTGCCTACGATGGAAACGGAGATTTTCCGTCGACAGAGAATGTTCCTGAACTCTAGCGACCTACGGGCTGTCTCAGAGCTGTATTAATTATTATTTCTCACATAGAAAATAGGGTGGTTTAATAGCTGTGTTATTCTGCAGGCTGCACTGCGTTAAAATGTCATCACGTAATTTTCATATTACAGAAACATGAATTGTAGGGGTTGGTGGAAGGGAAAACAATCTGTCACATAGAGGAGTCTCTTCTGTTTGTGGAGGCATTTTATCCTGAAGAATTAAACGTTTTGATGGATCTCAGAAGTAGTTCTGGAAGTTTAAATGAAGAAAAATCACTGCGGTTTCTTAACTGTGTCTATAATTTAAAAAAGAATTACGAAATAACTCTTTTCTAATTCAGCGTTTCACTTCCCAAGACCCACAACCTATTGAAGTTTACAACAGATATTTTCCTGATAATGTAATTAATTCTGTGCTGTGAGCAACATTATTACTACTGTCTAGCTCAGCCTTTAGGAAGCTGTGATTAACGTTCCAGTGCAATTGCATTTGCAGCTGCTATGAATAAAAATGCAAAGGTTTATTAGCCTTTTCTTTTGGAGAACAAGAGATAAACTCATTTTATAAGACATAAAGTATTACATAAAACCAGCGGTGGCTATTTTCAAGCAAGATACCTGAGTAAAACACCAGTCATGCTCTATGAGGGTTTAGTGATTCTGTTGTATGAAGAAAGGGAGGTCAAGATAAATCAGTCCTTTATCAGCTATAGATGTTTGGTTATTCTCTCGCCGTCGAATCCCGGGTCTCCGGCTCTTTCGGGGGGTCTATTTCAGGAGCGCAAATAAGACCTTTTGGCAGCTTGGGCGAAGAGGTCAAACCGCATGTCAGAGTTGTGTTTTGCCAGCTCTTAGGAGGAAAGGAAAATCGAGTTGTGTGCAGGGACAGCTTGAGCTGTCCAGATGAACCTGGATTATCTCACGTTTTGGG